>NW_020799123.1:2707741-2713294 GCF_003259725.1 Athene cunicularia
GGGCTATGGCAAAATGGGGCATAAAAAGGAAAACTAGCTGGGGACGGTGTCATCAGACGTTTTCTGTATGCCAAGGAGGTGATCCCAAAATGTGACCTTGCGTGAACATGGTTGGACGAACAAAACTCCCGTCCGCTCCTGGCAGGTCCCAGGGAGCCAGAGATGCGGTGGGATGCTCTGCATCCTCTGCTCTGGGCACACGTTCACCTTGTTTCATGCCAATGTCTAGACCTTTTAGGTGACTGTGAATCCATGGGTGTGCATAGGGCTGTCTCCTACTTGCCTGTACAACTGCTTGCATCCTATTTGTTTGTGTAGCTGATTGAATTTTATGGTGTGAACAACTCCTTTGATCACTGGATGCAATTTAAAGGACGCCTTCCTCACAGGCGTGGACTTTGTGGTGAGGTCGATCTAGAGAGCAAAGTCTAGACCCATCCACAAGCTGATGGTGTATTGAAGTGGCTACAGGGAGGCTTTCCCTGAAATCACTGAGTTTTATTTCCAATAGTTCCTTGGGCACCGCTGAGAACATCACCACTAAATTATTAAATTTTCTGAGATCACGACTGCTGTGATTACATGAGTTATCTGTGTCTTAACCTTGTGGATGTGCAGAGCAGCCTGCCCTGAGCATCTGTGGTTTGGTGGTTGTGACTCATCACGAGAGCTCAAGGAGGGATTTGTAATGATTTATTCATGACACATTTATTGTTTGGAAAGCTCAATCAAACGCTACTATGGTTAGACTGAATAATTCATCTGCCAGTCTACTTTTTGATCTTTTTATTGGTTTCTCTCTTCGTTAAGAGCCTCATTTTCGGAGGTGAAGATTACCTTAGTTTAGAGGCAATTTTCCATGCTTGATATCTTTGGAAACCAAAACTTCAAGGGTAGATTTTCAGTAGGTCTGGCCTTGCTGAAGGACTAAGTGTGTTTTTGAGAGAGACCGGTTTCATCTGCCCCTAGTCAGTTAGGCGTCCAAGTCTGCATATTGCTCTGTGCATCTCTCCTGGAACAGTGGAGAAATGCAACTTCCTTTGCACCGTTTGCCTAATCCTAAAATAAGCATCTAAGATAGTTCAGATAATGGCCTCTGGAGAGGCCTGTTTCTTCTTACTGACTGTAAAGGAGAATTATTTAGGTTGCAATGACTAGACTTAGGTGACTCCCATTCAGTATGTCCCCCATGCGCCAAACTGGGGCAAGTGGGCTCCTATTATATGTCACATGTGAGCTCCAGGGCAGTTTTGTGTGAGGACAGGGGTATGTCGGTGTAAAATGGCATTTGCATCTCCACACAGAGGGTCTCGCTGGTTTAACTCCATCATTTTCCCAGTGCCTTTGAGAAATTTGGTAAAACGTCTTCCTATAAACAAGAGCTGATCCCTTAGCTCTGAGGCAGGGCTGGAGGTGGGATGTGCTCACTCTGTCAGGATGAGGGTACGAGAGGGGCAGGAATGGCCACCCCTGCCCTTGCACCAGGGAAATGAGGGGGTGGTGGGCAGGACAGGGCAGAGGTTTTGCTTTGCCTTCTCTCGCTGCAGCCTGCCCATGTTGGCTCAAACATATCCCCTGAGTTTATTGGTAGTAAAGTCTGGGTGGAAAAGGAGATGTGAACTTCGGCAGAAAATGCAGCTTCTGGGAAAACAATCACTAACCCCCTCAAGAATGTTAAAAAAACCCCAAACCTGCACATGAAACACATACATAAGGAATAATTCACTTAGGTAACTCACTGATTGATGCAAAATATTTGGGCTGTTGCTCATGCTTCTTTCAGGGCAACAGAATACATACACAACACTTCCACCTCAGAGAAAGGAAAGGTTTCACAACACACATTTTAAACAGTTTTTTCTATAGATAGCTTCTGTGTCAGAACGGAGTGTGGGATGGGACTGCACATGCTGATGTGCTGACAACACGAGGTGGTTTCTCAAGCCTTTGCCAACACGTGAAGGCTGTCCCGGCTGCATTGCAGCATTCATTGACTCCAGGCTGACTCTTCTCTACCTTATGCTATATTTATTCCAGTACAGGCTCATGGACGTCACAGAGGTGATCCCACCTTAAACCAGAGCAAGGGGGAGGAATCAGGTCCTGCTGGGGCAACCTGTTGGTGGGACTGTGTTTTTGTAGCCACTTAAGGACACCGAGGACGTGACTCCAATTAACCACAAATTTGAATTTGATTGCCCCTCGTTTATATGTGGATATTTGCCCTGTTGAGGCTCAGCTGTCTATCTGCAGAGTGCAGGGGAGTGCCTGCCAGCGGACTGGGGAGCTGGGTTTTCTAAGAAGTCCAACCAGCAGGATGGTGGCACTTCCAGGTGCTGCACAGGGCTGTGGAGAAGCCGGCACAAACACTCGAGCTTCTCCAAAATGGGAGAAGGACACAAGCTCTTCAAGGGGCTGTCGGCAGATGAAAGGAGAGGCCCAGATGATCTCCAGTGGCTGCCCATATCCAAATCTGGCCAACTTTCTCAGCCTCCTCTGCCTCTCCTCTACTTGTCTTCCAGGAGCATGCACTGCCTGTGAGCATCCTTGTATTTAGTATGACAGCACGGGATGCACCACACAGAGTTTATTTTTTTTAATTGTGAATGAATAATGGGAATTTTGAAAATTACTCTGCTATTGAATAGACAATTGATCTCTTTTAGACCGGTACAGTGTTTCTAGGAGAGTGAGGAACATTCAAAAGTGGTGTAAAACTGTGACTGGGCAATGTTATGGGTACATGTAAACTCACGATGGGTACTATAAAAGACCTGGAGCTGGTATTTTCAGAAGGGGGCTTATGATCCAGTGTAATGCTGTATTAATAGACAGCAAAAATGTAGAGCTGCGACAGAAAGATTGACAGCTTTTGGCAGTAGATTTTGTACTTAGGTATCTAAATGTATCTCTTGAAATTCCAGTTTAGTCAACTAGGCACACCTGGGCTACGTGCTGAAAATTGGCACCCCTGCTTCATCAGCCTCACATTTTCACCCTTGTCTTTTGATTATGAGGCTAAAACGATCGAGGCTTCAGGACAAACTGTGTTCTCACGTGTCTGTCAAAACTGGATATGCCCCACCAGAACCAGGACAGGGAGTTTTGTAATTTTAGTGAATTTGCTGCTGTTGCAGTTGTAGTCACAATTAAGGAACACGGTTTAATTACTTGAATAAATGGAGGTGATGTGAACACTCTACTTAATTCGGTGTGGTACCCAGAGCACGAGGGATTTGGGGACCACTTACTGTGTGCAGCTGATAACTTCTTTCTTGAGCGTCACTTAGCTTGTGAATTTGATGGTTTCACCCATGTCAGTTCTCCTCTTACTATTAGCCCTTCACTTGAAAAGCCACTCCAGACGCTACAGTGGGACCAAAGCTTCATTCATTTTGATGTCCCCAGCTGTCCCTCTGCATCGTGGTGTTGCGGGTCCTTCCCCAGAAGGTGCTGCTCTGTGTGCTTGGCAGAGCACCCGTGAGCCATTTACAATATTACCTAATTATTATTGCTTAATTTACTAAATACTTCAAAAACCATGTGTTTGCCTACAACAATTAGTGGTGTCCCTCACCGTGCAGTGATTCATCTGAACAAAATTAGCTCGGGGCTAATGAGTGAGAGGGGGTAGATGGAGGGTGGGAGCGTGCAAGGACCAGAGAGCAGGGCTGGTCTGAGGGTGTGTGCATGTCCCGTTGAGGGGCGGAACTTGGCTTGCTTTAATTGAAATTATTTGACCTGGTTTAGCTATAGAAAAGCAACTTGTATGCTGAACTTTTTATTTGGGTTTGATTAAGTTGATTCTTCACCCGGCTGAAGCAAGACGTGTGTTTAAAGTGAAATCAAAGTGTGCTAAACTTTGTATACACAAACCAGTTTGAGTTATTTTTGATGTCAGATCTTTGGCAACAGAAGCACGGCTTTCTCGTGGAGGCCAGCTCTGTGCGTGTGTGCACACAGAGAGCAGGAGTGCTGGGGCAGGGTGTCACTGTGCTCAGGAGAAGCTGTGAAACATTCTGTTAAGAGTCTCAGTCCCCTCAGGCGGGAGGTGACACCCAGCTTCAATAGCTGGGAGAATGAGAGGAAACTGAAAAAGGCTTATTGAGAAGGCAGAAAGATCAGCTCGAGTGTTTGATGAGCCATCCACATAGCTCACAGTTAGTCTAAAGCAGTAAAATGAAGCAAATGAAAATGTGTCCTATGGATAAAGTGGGACAGAGAGGTCCTCACAGCAGATCTGATGGGTGTTCTCAAAAGCTGGAAAGAAACCTCCTTGGGTTAGCCGCGTGGCTGTGCTAATTGTCACCAGCACTACTGGGCTCCTCCTGTTTCAGTGCCTTTTCTCAGGGTAAAGCCTGAATTAAATGGGGAAGGACTCCAGAAAACTGTCCTGATGTCCCCATGGTGCTGTGTGAGGCTGTGCCAAGGTGGGGCTCCTGGGGACACTGTGATTCTCCTCACCTGGGCTGCCAGCACCCCCACCCTGGGGCACCTGCCCACCCCAGAAAAGCCTCTGCTTGGCCACGGGCTGGCCCAAGAGCACCAGTGCTGGCACCCGGTTGCCCAGTGAGGGCACTGGTTTGTCCATCAGTTGTACTGGTTTGCCCAGGGGTGGCACTAGGATGCCCAAGGGACTACTGGGTTGCCTATTGATGGCACCGGAGGTTCTTCAGAGATGGGATCGAGCTGCCCAGCAGAGGCACTATGTTGCACAGAGTCAGCACTGGTGGCCCTGGGTTGCCCAGTGGCTGCATCAGGTTGCCATGGCAGCTGCTGGGAGTTGCTAGGAACAGAACCCTGTCACTGAGCACCCTGCGCCTATGGCAACGTTGCCCTGGTGCTGTGTCACTGAATGCACCACAGATGCTGCAGCACTTGGCAGTGCTGCCACTGAGCCCAACAGCACAGCGGTGAGTGCAGCCCCCCCGGGCACCCCCAAACCCTGGAGAACACCCCGCACCCGGGGTGAGCATGTGCTTTAACTGACTGGGGAGGACTGAAAAAGCAAGCCTTTCTCCTAATCCCTCCCAGTATCTCTTCTGTTGTCCAAATGTACCCAAACTAGGTGGTTGGCAGCTCCCAGCATGTATCCCTGTTCGGGGGTGGTACAAAGTGTCACACGGGGATGGTTTGTCCCTTTTAAATACAGAGGCATTTATTTCAGCTGGAAATGCAGGGAAAAGTAACCTGGGTCCATTCCCAAGCTTTTTTCCTCCCTTTCTTAAACGTGTGTCTGTCAGTATCTGAAAGGGAATAATTTATTTGCAGGGGTGGGAGCCAGGGAAGCTGTCTCCCACCCTCTGAATGCTGTTTCTCAGGTATAAATAAGTGGCACAGAGCTAGGGAAAGTTCAGTCGTTTCTCCCTAGCAGGGACAAAAGGCCTGAAGTGACTGGTTTGTGGGAACCAGCACACACAGTGGTTTTTGTTGGACCTGAGCACAGACATTTCGTCCTCGGTTTTGCCAAACTGGCTCAGAGGGTCGTGTTTGTGAAAGTGCTTTTGCTAAATTTGAGGGTGTGAGTTCCCCGCTGCTGATCCCGCAGCCTCT
>NW_020799123.1:2720712-2728406 GCF_003259725.1 Athene cunicularia
GGGGATTCATGCCTACCCTTTCAGTCTGTAATTTTAGGAGAAAAACTGTCGTGTCTTCCTCCTTTGGAGTCTGTCTGATGTGGAAAAAGCACAAGGGGAAGTCAAGCTAGTTGTCAGAGTAATTAGCTGTTGACATCCCTAATGTATTTTAAATGGTGCAGCAGAAGAAACACAAACTATCCTGTAAAGCGTTGCAGCACGTTCTGTTCCTAAATCAAAAAACTTGCATTTTAATCGGATTACTAGTGAGAATTTTCTTGCTGTTGAAAAATTTTAAATGTAATCTAAAATGTCAGTGCTGGGGTCTTAAAATGAGGAAGTACATCCGACTAGCTAATTGGAGACAATGCTGTGGTTTTAATTTTGGTGAGTATGGATTGGTTCCTAATTCAACCTCTTGCGTGTAGTTTGTTGGTGGAAACACCAAAGTGTAATAAAACCTATATGATATTTGTTATTCAAATCTCAAGTTATGGTTAAATATACTATTCAGTAAATTAAATAGAAAAAGGAATTGTGTTAACATCAGATTGCATTGTAACGGAACTTTGTTGTGGTCAGACAGTGTTATGGTTCTAAATGTTTTTGCACTTTACACGTAACCCAAGGTTTAAAAGGAGATAAAGCATTATGTGTATAGTTTTTTATGGTTAAAATCAGTTGTTAAAAGGGAGTTAAAATGGCCGCTGTCCTCAGGCCAAACGGTGTTATGTCCAGCCCTGTCTGGCCCGTGGATACCTGCACACCTGTGCTGAGCCGTCCCCTCCTCCCCACGGTGGAAAGCCGGCGAACCTTCCCTGGCAACAAAAACCCCGCGAAGGAAAAGCCCAGGAAAAGATGTTGCCGACTTGCAAACCCCTCAGGGAGCGCCCCCACCCTCATGAATATTCATGAAGGCTGCACTTTGAAAGGACTCCGTTTCGGGATGTAAGGTGTGTGCCTTGGTGGAGCGGAGACTGCCCGGCACACCCAGCGCTCTTTTGCTCACTTTCGCTTGCTAATAAATCTTACTGACCACTGAAACAAATTTGAAGGTGGTGATTTCATTTTAAATTATGATTAATCCATAACAAAAGCACTTTGAAGATAAACAAATCAGTCCTTAAGTGAGCCACCCTGCCTGGGTTGTACCTGCTCTCTTGCTGTAAATCAGACCTATTTTACCAAGTATTTGAATTTTCAGAGGGATAAGTCTTTAATCAATCTGAGGTTCAGTGTGAAAGTCACTTTGCAAATTGTCTCCTTAGACTCACGTGTCACTTAGACACTCTTGAATCCTTTAACCTAAGCAGAGTTGAGCTCAGCCTAAAGCCTGTAGGCACCAAGAATCCCAAAGGAGCAGAAACTCAAGTCTCTTCTCCTCCCTCAGGAATCCAGGGCCTGGACCTCCTGGCCAAGTGTGGGGGCTCTGTGGAGCCGAGAGCATCTTTTCTTGTCTCGCATCCCCAGATGACTCCATCTCACAGCTCAGGTCCAGACAGACCTGCCTGCCCTCCCTGCTCTCCCAGGGGCAGCCCCCGAGAGCTGTAACCTGCCCCGAGGTCCTGCCCCCGCCTCAGCATCTTGGCAGGATCTCTCTTTGTAGTAGCAGCCCTAAACAGGAAGCAATTGTCTTTTAAACCTTTTTTTTTTTTTTTTTTTTTTCACTAGCACTTTTGTCTCATGGAGACTAAAAATAGGTTTCCTCTACATTATGTGTATCTTGGAGCCAGAGTCTGTTGAAGATAGCAGCCACCCTTTCTGAAGAGAAGATACAGCCATAAGCAGGAAAAGAAAAACTGTCCAACTCATTGCACCTTCCCTTTCTCTGCTCATCTCCCCCAAACAAGCCAATGGCATGCTGAACTTACAGGGACTCCCAGTTTTTGTCAGCATCCTTGCTAGCCTTCGTGCTGCTCCTCTCCCCGTGTTCCTTTACTGAAGACTTTCACAAACCCTGGTGATTTTGGCTGTTGTGCTGTTTGGAAGCCCTGCTCCAGATGGCGGGTTTTCAGGCAGAGCTGCCTGTTTTCTTTTTTGAGAAATGGGCCCTGTGAATTTGTCCCTGGCTGAGCGCTGGGAAGTGGAGGCACCCACAGTTCCCTTCTGAAAGGCTCATGCTTTTAAGTAACTTGAGTGAAGTCCTGGCATCAGCAACAGTTTCATATTCATTTCACTTCCACCTTCATTTTTGAGTCACATAAAAAAAAAATCTCAGCTCCATTTTACTAGGAGGGCACAACAATAAGAGTCAGCACCCAAAGTCTCCTATTTTCTCCAATTTTGCTTTTGGAGCACCCCAAACACTCATTTTTCCCACTTGCTCAACTCCTTCAAGTCTTTCTCCTAATTGATAGTGTTTACGTGGTGTCACAATTATCCAACTCTAAATTTTATCCTGCTGTCCCACCCTCTCGGTGCTGCTTTACACAGTATTGGCAGTGCATTGCTTTCCTCCATTTGAGCCAGGACCAGAGGAATTTCAGTTGCAGCTTCTCTGATTTCTTTCACAAACACTTTCCGCTTTCCTGCAGCAGATTTCCCAGACATTAGAGAATTCCCAGGTCCCTGTGGGGTTTCATTCTCTCCACGCCAGCTTTCCATAAGTCGACAATATTGATGTTGCTTCTTTTGGTAGCTGACACTCTGAATCCCCCCAGGCACTTCGATCCTCTAATCCTATGGGTGCTTCACACAGGGTTTTTTTTTTCCCTCTCACAGTGTGTCCTATGCACATCCCATGACGGAGCCAGCCTGGCCACAAAACTCCTATAGAATGAAGTCTCTATGAAAGGGGTTCGGGTGAAATCCCAATAGACACGTGGCTTGTGGCAGGGTCTCCTGCACAGGGATGGATTTGCCTCTGGTGACTGAGCTGCTGGTGAATAAAGCTGCTCAGGTCAGTCACTGCAGGGTTGTTTGGGGGGTTGCAGCCGAGCAGCCTGTCTTTGTTGTATACCAGGTGCATTAAACAACTGTCCTGCCTTCCTGCTTCTGATGTGCGAGATGCCTTTGCTTTCAGACCATTAAATGATTTGGTTTCATAGACCCCATCTGCCTCGGCTGCCTTTCTGCATTGATGTGATGTTTCCTTTCTTTAAATGCCTTCAGTCTGAAGAACGACGTGCCTGCTTTTACTGCTGTTTATTGCTGGTTTATTGCTGGCTTTATCAGCCAAGTTGCTGAGAAAGTTAGTCTGTGGAAATTCCTTTGCATCCCACAACCATATTCCCACCCTCCTGCATCATTCCAATAAACCTTACAGAGATGGGTTTGTAAACTAATTGTTTACTGACTGGAGGAAAGATCATAAACTAAAAAAAACAGGACAGGATTGCTTCATGCAAACTAAGCTTCATGTCAATCCAGGATCCAGTTGAACAGTCAAGGCCAGTCTATCAAGAAGCTATCCACAAAGGAGGTTTGGGTGTTTTTGTTGTCTAAGAAAAGAAAAATCATTGAATGTCTTGGAGGAGCCTGACATGAATTTGGGTGAAATGAAAGCTTGTCAGAAAACATGCTAACAGTATATTGCATAACTAATGCAGATTATGATGCTTGAGGGAGAGAGAATTCCCAAAACAGCATCAGCAGTTAGAAAAAACACCCAAACTCATTGCTATTATGAAAAACAAAAAGAAAGGGAGAAAATTTTGGCAAAATGCTAAGGAAAATTTGGGCAGTGTAGGATCATAGAAATGGTTGTGCTGGCTCAGACCAAAGTCCAGCAAGCCCCAGATTCAGCCTCTGACAGAGCCAGCGGGAGATGCTTAGATAAAAGCACCAGAACAAGGCAAGCACCCTGTGATACTTTCCCAGTCTACTTTCCCAGCTTCCAGCAATTAGTATCTCAAGGACTTCCTGAGCTGACAGGGCTGTCCTTGAATTTAATATCCCCCAATGGATTTGTTTCACATGGTCTTGTTCCAGTCGTTCTTCAAGCCCGTGCAGGCTTGAAGCATCCACTTTGTCCCTCAGCAGGGAGCTGCAGGGGACGGAGCATCATCACCCACGGAGCACCAGTGGCCACTCTTGGGACTCTGGAGGAAACTGAAAAAGGGGCCAGACTTGGGACTGCTGGAAGCCAAAAACTCGATACCTTGGGCATGAGAGTGGCTCAAAGCTGTTTTAGATCTGTATCCTCTGTAGGTTGAACACAGGAGCTCACAGCAGGTTGGCTCCTTTTATATACTATCAGTGCGCAGGAGACAAGAATGAATCACAATTTCTCAAAGTATCTGAATATATTCTAACACTGAGTTGTGTCCCAGCTAGTTGGTTGGGGTTTTTTTGTTTGTTTTTTGGAGTCAGTGGGTAAATTTTGTTTTTATTTAAGCCAGTGGGATTTTTTCCAGTGATTTCAGCCTGACTCTATCAGTGATGACAAGTGGCTTGGATCTGAAAATAAAAAGTTGGATGAAGTTGGGTTTTGGGCATGAATGCAGACAGGACTAAAATATTTTATAAATTCTTCATGGTTTGGTAGAAAACAAATGTCAGGAAAAGTAAGTAAATGTCTCCAAGATGTGTTAGACCTTGTGTTTTAGAAGTTGCTGAATTTAAATATCTGCGCTTTTTTTCTGCCTGAAATGGCTTTTCAATAGCCATTCCACCAGTTTTATCAGAAAAGGTAAAAACCATTCTTTCTCAGTGCGTTTTGAGCCAAACAGCATTTTACACTGGAGAAAAGGCCCGTTCCTCTTGCAGCCCTGCCGTGGAGTAGCCGTGTGGCTCAGTAACTCGCAGCACACCCCTTCCTGGGGCACAGCACCCACCTCCTGCCCAGCGCCTGGCTGAGGCCCAGCCACGCTCAGTGCACATCCCTCTGTGTGCTGGGACAGGGCAAGGCCCTGGCTACCCTCTGAGCCCTGCTGCCAGCTGGGGAGGTGCTCTCAAGGTGGAGAGTCTTCCCCCAGCCCTTCAGCTGCAAATAATTATTTAGATAGTTCTCTCTGTGTGTGGGTATTTATTTATATATATATATATATATATATATATGCACGTACATTGTCAGGGGGAGCACTTTAGGTTCTCCATAAAATGCAAGTCAAACCATCTATCGCTCTTCTTCTTTCCCTAAGTTGTACGATTGTTTGAAACCAGAAATTTTTCCCCCGTTGCTCTGTTTCCAGCCCCACATGAGCTGTGGGCTCTTTGCTGGCTGTGCAGATTTCTGTCCCTTTCCCTTTGAACTTCACTTCTTCCATGGCCAGGAGGAGGGTAGGGAACAGGAGGCGAGTGCCTAAAATTGTGATGGCAGAGCAAAATCTTGGGGTTAAACAAGTTCATCCACAAGAAGATATACAGAGAAAATGCTGTGGTTTTGTGTAGTTTGAAAATGCTTGTTTTAAGAGTGGTTTCACTCACCTGGCATGGGGAAGGGGGTGCTGTACGTGTATGCTGGACCGATGGCGGCAGTGCCCATGATGTGCTGGATCAGGTGGTGCTGCAGACACAGTTAAATGAGGCTTAGACTCTTTTCAGCGAAGTCCGTCATTGCCTTGTCAGACTAGCATCTGAGCCCCTTAAAGTGATATAAAAAACATTTTCCCTCCTGAATTCTCATTACTTTATTCTAGAAATTCAAGCTGAAGCCTCATAAGAGTTTTAAGCGATCCATGGAATAGATTCAGAGTGAGAAATCCACATTTTTTTACCCAGTATTTATACAACCCGTCAATCTTACAGTATTCCCAGCACAGACTGTGGTGAATCTTGTTTGTACACAAAACATTTTTCAAATTTATTGTGGCGCCTGCTTTTATTTAGGCGGTGACGACCACCACTAGCCACACTGGTATGGAGACTGAGCTGGGGCAGCTGGGCAGCTTTTGAGCCCCGTGGTGGGGAGCACTGAGCAGTTCCTTATCCTGTGCCGGCTTGGGTGGCGATGCCGTCTCTCCAGCAAAACCTCATGGGCTCTGCTGTGAACATCTGCACTTTCTCACCTCCTCTGCTTCTGGCCCGGACAGTTGCCATGTGGTACCTCCAGCTTTGGCTCCAGCGCTTTCACATGAGCTCAGCGTGCTCCCTGGGGCAGCACAGTCCCCCATCACCAGTGTCGCCGTGATAGCATGGGCTCAGCAGGTGCTTTTCCAAAGCCCTGCTCCGTTTGGATGATGCACCTTTCCAAGAGAGGTGTCAGAGGAGCACAGGAGGGATGTGCTGCTCTCTGGGCTTCCTCCACTGTCTGCAACTCTCAGCCAAAATAGGCTTCATTACCCGCAGGCTACTCTTTTCCCTGATTGGAGTTTCAGATATTTCTTCCAGGCTTAAAAAGCTGCTTTTGGCACCGTTTTCAGAACTGGAGTCGAGCTGTTTTTTTGCTCTCCCACATTCACAGAGGAGCTCAGGTACAGTATGTGACCCCCACACCTCCCGGCTGCCTTTCACTGCTCTGCATCTCCCTGCTCTGCTTTTGGGGAATGGGTCAGATAAAATTTATCCAGAGACACAGCAGCCAAGATCTCACACCTACAAACCCGAACGAGAAGACCGTCTCTGACGGCAGGTTGGATTGCAGTCCTTGGGGATGAGACCCAAACACTCTGTGTTTGCACGGTCCCGAGCGTGGTGGCTCCTTCTGCTCTGAAAAGCAGCGCAGGCGCTCAACCCACAGAGACAAGACAGCCCGAAATAGCCTCATTAGCGAGGAATGTACTGATGGCGGTCCAGATGTTTTAGTCCTCTGGGGCTTGCAGTCACGGATGGCACCGGCTCCTGCGAGGGCAGGCAGCAGCGTCACGGGCCGCAGGGGGGTGGCAGCAGCAGAGGAACGGAGGGGTGGTTTTCAGAGGGGAGGGTAAACTGCAGCCTTTGAAACCAGCCTGGCCAAACCTGCATGAGGCAGAGCCGGGGCTGCTGGAGCAGTTTGGCTCGGCAGCATCACGGCAGGGCGTGCGGGCATCTGCTGAGACAGAGCTGGAGCACGGTGGGAGGCTGGGGGCCTCCTTTCAGCTGCTGGCCCGTCTCCCCCCCCCCTCCCCCCCCCCAAAGTGCTCTCAACTCCCACTTGCTGGCTAACGCGTGTGATGGGACCACTTACGCGAGCGCGGAGGAGCCAGAGCCCGTGCTGCAGGGAACACGCCTGTGCTTGCCAGGAGGAAGGAGCCAAGCACGCTTCTCTCCCTCTTTTCTCCCAAGATTTACAGTTTCAGTGGCTGGATGCCCAATTCCCTTGTCTCTGCAACAAAGCAGGACTAGTTTGGAGCTGGTGCGTGAAGAGGGCAGAGGTGATGGAAAGGTTGGTGCTAGTGCTCAGGACTCCCAGGCGTGCTCAGGAGGCCTGCGGGGACTGTTGAGGGGGTGTGGTGTGAGGTTTATTTCAAGAGATTAGCTGTGGTTGAGGAATGAGTGAAGGCTGCTGTACCCGAGCACCGCCACCTCTTTCTCCGAGCACCTAAGTGCTTTTGGAAAATCTCACTCTCCATTTAGCGAAAAGTTGCTCAGTTCCACAGAATTTGGCTTTCAAGTGCTAAAAAACTCCCGCCCAAGCGCCAGCATCACATTGCCATCGCAGGAGCAAACTGCGAAGGTGTCACTGCCCTGGACGAGGCGACATCCCCTTCGGCTTCGGCACAGCCGCTTCTTCCCCAAATCCTGCCCCACGGGCTGGGCCGTCCGCGGCTCCACAAGCTGCCGGGGCTCTGTCCTCCCCGTGTAACCGGCCTGCTGTCCGTGTGTCCCTCCCCGCGCCGCCCTGGTTCCCCGCCAGC
>NW_020799123.1:2728456-2731779 GCF_003259725.1 Athene cunicularia
CCCCCCCGCCCCCCGGGGGGGACAGGGTCCAAGAGAGCCCCTGCTGAGGGTGCTGAGGGGAGATGGGCCGGAGGGACACCCAGAGGAGAGGGGCCGAGGTAGCCCCGTCGGGTGAGATGGGCCGAGTTAGACGCCCCCTCCTCGGGAGTCGCCAGGGGAAATGGGCCGGGAAAGCCTCCCCAGGGGAAAAAGGGGCGGCAAATCGTCCCCGGTCTGCAGGGGACACCCCACCCCCCCAATCCCCCCCCAATCCCGGCGGAAAGGGGCCCAGGTCGACCCTTGGATATGATGCACCGAGATAGACCCCTCCCCCGGCGGTGCCGAGGA
This sequence comes from Athene cunicularia, assembly GCF_003259725.1. Classification (NCBI taxonomy): domain Eukaryota; kingdom Metazoa; phylum Chordata; class Aves; order Strigiformes; family Strigidae; genus Athene; species Athene cunicularia. Next base: position 2,728,784 of record NW_020799123.1, read on the forward strand.
GCACGCTGCCCTCGACTAGAGAGATCGGAGCAACCCCTCAGAGTAGAGAGGCAGGGGGAGCCCCCCCGGGGAGTCTCCACAGGAGGGGGTCCAGGGAAGCCCCCTCGGTGAGAGGGCTTGGGGGTGCAGGCTCAGGGAAAGGGCTCGGAGGCTCCCCGGGGGTGTCCGGGAGTGAGTCCGGGCGCAGGGCTTGGAACCCCCCTCCGTCGGTGGGGCCGGCAGGACGGAGCCCGGGAGCAGGGCGCTGCCCAGGCATCCCCCGGGGCCGGGCGGGCTCCTGCCGTCGGTGGGACGGCTCCCACTGGCCTCGGGGCCGGGCCCTGCGCGCACACACACACACACACACACTCACACTCACACGCGCTCAGCAGCATCCCTCTCCCCCTTTCCCCCTCCAGTTCTGCCCCCCACCACAGCCAAGATGCTGCTTTTGCTGCTGGGGATCATCGTGCTCCACGTCACCGTGCTGGTGCTCCTCTTCGTCTCCACCATCGTTAGCGTAAGTATGGGGCGTCCTCCGGCACCGGGGGGTGGCATGGCATGGCAAGACCAGAAAGTGGTGGTTTTATTTGTGTTTTATTTTCCAGCCTAGCTGTTAGTAGGAAACCTTTACTTACCATTTGCTGGTCTTACTAACGGTGGGGTTTGGAGCATTTTGCACAGAAAGCTCTTCCCATGTTTGTGCGGTCAGGTGTAGCTGGTGGGGCGCTTGGTCAGGTGCCGCAGCCGGTGCTGGTACAGAGGAGAGCACTGCTGAAGCCCATCTCCTCATCGTCCTCAGGCTGGTTGACATCAGGGAGCAGCCTCAGAGCACCCAAAATGCCCTCCCAGGGGGGACACTGCACTCCTCTTTCATAAAGGAGCTCCACCTGCTAATGGGCTTCAGCCTGTGGGACCAGTACAGCCAGTCCGAGCAAAACCCCAATGGAACAGGGCTGGTTTGGGCACCGGCTCCACAGCACCAGCAGCTCTGCTCTTCAGCTCTGCTCCTTTGGGGCTGTGAATTAGGGACAACCTCTGTCTCCTAACCCAGACGGGCGATTTTCAAGGCTTAAGCTTTGAAAGCAGTGGGAAGATTGAGGGCTGAATGCTGCACAGAGGGTTCCCAGCACAGTTCTGGTGTAGAGCCCAGTTAACATGTCATCTACTTAGTAAGAGGTTTGACTTGGTTTAGTGGAACTGGTGAGTTCCAGGCTTGCTTCACCAGGTTCTTCTTTCATGTATTTTTTTTCTTTTTTGGGTGGTGATAGTAGTAGAAGACGTTAGAAAAATCTTCCGAGTTGTTAGAAATCACGTGGAAGCATTCAAATAGCCCGGCCAAGCACCAGGCGAGGATGGCGGAGGGGAGGGGAGTGTGCGTCCCCCCTGGGACTTGGTCCATGTTTGAGGCGAATAAAGAGCTTCTGTTTTTCTGCCGTTGAGGTGAAAGCAGCTAAAAGCAAATATCAGTATTTACTTTCCAAAGCCCTTTCTAAAGAAAAGCACGCGCGTGCCGGTACCCACCGGGGCTACTTGGTGCCGAAGCTGGCGCGGGGGGGCACACAGCTGCCTGCCAGCGCCCTGCTGATGGGGCTGCGTCTCTTTGCAGCAATGGCTGGTGAATGGCGGGCACACGGCGGACCTCTGGCAGAACTGCACCTCTGGTAGCGTCTTCCACTGCCTGACGTCGTCCACAAATGGTGAGTGCTCCCCAGAAATCAGGGCTGCCGCTGCCCCTCGCTTTTATTCTCCACCCTGGACTTAGGAAATCAGGGGGGATTTGCCTTTGGGGGTTATTTGTGATTCCCTCTTGCTTTTCCCTGCACCCCGCTGAAGTTGTTCCCTCCCACCCCTTCCCCTTGCCTCCTCTGCTCTGTCTCCAGATGGAGGGACAGGGCCCCGCTGTGTTCCCAGCAGCAGGGGGATTGTTTTCCCCCCACCTTGGCAGTCCGTGCAGTTGTGATTCGGTTTAGCCTCGGTACCAGACCCCATGCCCACTGCTCTGCCCCTGAGCTGTGGGGCAGCCCCCGGTGGCCCTGTGGCAGGGTGTTCAGCAGAGGTGACTGGCTTGGGTGCTTTTTGGTGGTTTCCTGTTATTACCCCATTTCGATTACACTTGGATGTACAAACATGAGGCAGCCCTTGGAGGGGGTTTGCTGGGTGGCTGTTGGAGTGCTGGGTGTGGAGAGGCTGTTTTCAGCATGGCTGCCTCTTGCTCTGGTTGTGAGAGTGTTTTAAAGATGCACATGGTGCCCCGAGGACACCCTGTCCCCTATCCAGAGAGCCGCCTTGCTTTGTGCTTTTTGGGCACACTCCTCTCACCCTGTGGTTTGCCGCCCAGCACTGCACGTGGGCTGTGCTGAGTGCTTGGGCCCTTCTTCATCCAGCTGCTGAAACGGCCCCTGTGGCACCTGCACATCTGGGGTGGCTGAGCAGCCACCTCTGGACTACGCTGGGTGAAAGCTGATGTCATGCTGGGTGACATCCCTGCTCAGTGAGGTCAGCAGGGGAGGAGTGCTTGCTAAGACACCGTGACGCAGAGTTTCCAGGGCACTTAGTGCTACCAGGAACACTAAATATGTGCTTGGGGGGGCAGGCAAGCAAGTCTGTGCCTCAGTTTCCCCAAAGACAGGGCTAAAATGCCAGTGGTGCTGCAACCAGCATTTGTTTTCAATTAGCTTGGGTTTTTGCTTTCCCCTGGAAAGGGATTCTCCCAGCGTAACCTCCAGTGAAACCAGTCGTGAATCATGCCGATGTCACTGGGAACACTGTCACGCTACGCCGGAAACACGGTCCTGGCACAGGAGCAAACCGATGCCACGTGGGCTTGGCAAGGCAGGAAGGGTTGCAGCAAGAAATGCTTTCAGAGGGGCTTATGGTGATGGGGGAGTGTCAGAGGGTTTCGGAGGTTCACATCACCCTAATTCCCAGCCTACAGGCAGCAAAACTCCCCTCATGCTCTGGCTGGAAGCAGCGGTTGGGGGCCCAGGCTCTGGTTTGGGTGGGAGCGTGGCCAC
>NW_020799123.1:2731829-2748970 GCF_003259725.1 Athene cunicularia
CCCCCCCCGAGTCCCAGAGCTGAGAGCTGGAAAACCTCCCCATATCTTTTGCTTTTCAAAACCTATGCCACTTTTTCTGGGTGTTTGCAGGATGCTGTGTGTCGGGGAGTTGTCGGTGTTGAGAGGGGCTTGTCCAAAATGCAGTTGGGATGGTTTCCTCCACGGCTGAGTGTCCTGCTGGGTCTTGCATCTCTATATTGCCCTGTTCCCAGAAGCTGCTCAGAGAGGGCCTTCCCTCTGGATCCTTGCCAGCAATGATTTTTTTTATTGTTAAAGGGACTCTAGTCAAGATGGGCCTGATAAAAATGTGGTCAAGCAGCTGAGTTTGGTTGATAAGGTGCCTCAGTGGGCTGCTCTTTGAGTAGGGGTGCATTGTGCTCAAGTCTTAAAGAGCTCTCTGCAAGCTGTTACTCATATGAAGGCTCTGCTCTAGCATCAGGAGAAGGGGGTTTTGCTTAGTCAAAAGCTTCTGCCCCATCCACCCCGCGGCAGGGGTGTGGGAGCAGTGCTGCTCCTCATCTGGTGAGACCCTGGATGGAGGATCCAGAGCTCAGCGGTGCCATAGGAATGCAAAACAAAAAGATATTTCCTAGGCTAATGTGAGGCTTTTAAAATCTGTTTGTAAAACCAGACTAAAAATACCATGCAGTGTCCTTTCCTGTGGTTCCCTGCGCCCTCCCTCCCCACTGCCTTTCTCCGAGCCCTTCGCTCCCACCGCCCCGGCGTTGCCAGGGCAGCTGCACTCGGCCACTGTTTGGAGCGATAGCGGGGACACGGGTGAAGGATGCTGTGGCAGGGCCAGCTCTGAGGCTCATGCTCATCCCCTGCCTGGTCGTTGTTACGTTTCTTGAATTCTCTTTAGTAGGAATATGCTTACTTTCAAAAATACGAAATATCCTATACCAAATCCCACAACCCGTTCTTATTTAAATATCTTTCAAAACACGGGCTGTGCATGCTTCGCTGGGTTGTGGAAAGCCTTAGGAATTTGTTTCTCTGTGCATGTGCCAAGGATGGTGCTTAACGGTTAATTGCAGAGTGCCAAGGTCTGCTCTGGGCTAAGAGCAAGAAATACTCATTTGGGAATTTTGGCAGAACTTGGTCTTTAGAGGCAGTTTTTCTCCTGGCCATCGCAGTGGCCGCTGTAGTGCAGTTATGTCTTCCTCTCTTTTTGCAAAGAAGTGGTACTCAGTACTCAGAATCTGTGGCATTAGGTAGGGCTGGCTCTTGTGTTTTCAGCATGGATGGGGGCTTTGGGGGTTCTGCCGCAGCACCGGAGCGGTGGGTTTGTTGTGCTGAGATGCTGCCCTTGATCTCAGCGCAGTGAGGATGGATGAGCCTCCTCTCGCCTGCTGCGCTGCCGCACAGGGACCCTTTTGTTTAGTTGACCGTTACGTGGATACCCAGCGAGAAGCTGAACTTCCTCAAACCAAGTGCCAGTGAGATTTGCTTGTGTCTAACACTGGGGCAGGTTTGGGACTGTGCTCCTAACCTTACAGATCATCCCATGGGGATGGAATAAGCAGCAAAACAACGCAGGGGTTGACCGCAGGAGGACTGTTGGACCATGGCTCCCCAGGACATTAGCAGACCTTGGGCACAGGCTGGAGCTGGCCCACCTTCCGAATTCCCCTTGGCATGGCTTGAACCCCCTGGGCATGTGCGGGCTGGGCCGTCCTGATGGAAGCAAGCACAGGGAGGGAGGAAACGCTGGGTCGGGGGCAGATGCCCACTTCTTCGCCTTTTACAACTGCCTGCTTGTTGCTTCAGTTTCTCCATTTGCTTGTTAGATAATGACTTTTTTTTTCAAGAGGCCGAGAACTATGGAAAAAATGTTGCAATCTTTGCTTCGTTTGCGTTGTCAGACATTCCTGGAAAAGATTTATCTCAAGAATTCAGCTCTGAATCCCAGAATTGTGCGTCGGCACGGCTGCGCGCCAGCCCCCAGCTGTGCGATCCCACTGCAGACGCGGGGCACGCGGCCGGACCTGAGCCGCTCAAGTTCTCTTCAGTAGATTCTACCCCAAATTTCCAGACAGTGATATTTTTTTCCACAGAAAATGGCCTTTTCTCTCCACAACTGAATTTTTCATGCAAGCAAGATTCTTTTTTTTTCTGCTACTTTCTACTGCTCTTCCTCTATTTTGGTGGGAATGCCAAATGCAGGGAAGCAGCAGGGGCCTCTGTGGAGATCCCGACATCCTTCTGTAGCTTCAGAAGACATTTTTCCTGTTGTCTTCTTACCATTTCTCTTGTTGCTGCTTTGTGGCTTTTGCATGACTGTCTTGTTCACAATCAGACTGGTGGTTTTTGGCTTTTTTAAAGGGAAGAGAAAACCCAAACCTTGAGAAATGTGCAGGTTGCCAATCCTCATGATTACTAAGTGCTGTGAGCTGTATGATGCTGATGATTTGCTGATGTGATGGCCACAAGCAAAGCCCAGATGGGTTGCCCAGCTCAGAGATCTGCCCTGGACAGCCTGGGTGGGCAGGCATAGATCTCCCATTGATGGGGCCCGCACTGCCACGCACTGGGGGATTGCCCTGCAGTGACCTCCACTCTTCCAGACCCCGTTTGCTCTGGCAGACACAGCCCGAAGCAGCACCGCTGGTGCTTGAAATGCATTTTTTTTTTCACCGAAGTAGGCAGGAAAAATCTTTGTCCCTGGCACGAGGCAGGGGCATCTGTGCCCTGACCCATCAGGTGTTCCCAGGAGGAATTGCACTGCTCCTTCTCCACTTTAAAATGCATAACTGAAGCATATGAACCTGTTGCTTTTGCTCTGTCAGCACCCCCAGAGGGGCTTTGCTGCCCTTATTTTTTCAAACTCTTTCTTCCAGCAATGCTGGACTCGTGTGACATAGAAAAGTTATGGAGAGATGGAGGTGCCATTTCACTTGCTGTAATCCTTTTTGTGGCTGAAAATGATGTTGTGAGGCTGCATTGAACCCTTGCACTGAGGAAGATTATTTCTCAATATCTAATTCCGTTATTGATATTTAGTGTAAAATAATTGAACACAAAGAGATGGGGGCAAATTCCCGTGCAGCCCACTGGAAGAACTGAGACTGCACCAATTGGATCAAGACTGGGACAATTTGTCACTGGTGAGGGGACACTTCCTAGTGCAGGAGAGTGAGATGGAGGTGGTAGTCCAGTCACCCCTGCAAAAATAGAAGTTCAAGGATTTTTATTGAATGTTAAAGTTACCTTCTGCCCTTACGCTGTGCATCTTGCTGAGTCTGCGGGCACAGCGCTGTTGCAGCCTTTTGCTTTATTTCTGCTGGGCAGCTTCAAACTAGCAAGAAATTACCTGTACTTCAGGATGCTGAATCTGATATAATGAAGCCATGCAGTAAATAATGTATAGCTTGTTTGTGTGACAGCGCATCGCCTTTGTACTTGTAGTGTTTTGTACTACAGCTAGCCATCAGCTGGCCCCATTCAGCTTACAGACCACACATACAGATATCCTGATTTGGGGACATTTCTAGTCCTTTAGGGTCTTTGCAGTTTGCAGCAGAGCAGCAAAGAGCCAGTTTTTAACCTCAGCAGTTTGTGGATCTGGGACACCTGCTTCATCATTAATGATGGATAACGTTGGCTTCATTTGGGCAGGGTTGAACCCCTCTCTGCCAGCTTGTGAGTGACTGTAGCTTGCCCCTTAGCTGTCTAAAATAAACTGTGGGGCATTCCAGGAGAATATTTTGTATTTCAGATCAGTTTCTGCCATAGCGATGTTGTCTGTGATATGAAAGGGATTTCCTCTGCTTAAAACCAGGTTTTTTGGTTTTGCTCGTTATCCTTACAAAGAGCATCTGATAAGAAGAGATGGGAAGCAGTGCTTGTTTTCCCTGCTCTTGGCTGCTCCAGAGCTCTTTGGCTCCCCTCTTTTGCATAAGGGGGGGTCAGTCAACCTTCTATGCTGGGTGGGGGCTTTGGCCCATAGGAGAGGCGCAAAAGAAGGCACACCCGTGGGCAAACTGACTGCAGAACCAGAAGAATGGGTGAGGGAGTTCACCATCGAGTGCAGTGCTGGATGACTCTTAATCCAACATTTGTTTGGCTTTGATGAGACTCTTGGGTGTCCGGGTGGCCACAGGCTGAGTGCAGCCCTGCAGCTGGGGGTCAGGGCACCACTGCTCCCCAACCCTGCTCCTGGCGCCTGGACTTGAAATCAGTGGCAGTTGGTACCTAACCCTGCAGGGAACCTGAGCCTGAAATGATGGATCTATTGCCTCAGCTCGCTCTCACACACAAGCCAAAAGGAGGTCAGAGCCACCACGCCGAGGGTCTTGGAGAGGAACTGGCTTAGGCACTGTGGAGCTGTTGGAAGATGTTTTTCATGGTGCCATCAGCCACCTGCTGCCTCGGCATCACCAGCAGTTGCCTCTGCGGGACATGAGCTTTGACGGTCTGATGTGACATCTGAATGTGGCAGCTCTGAGAGCTACGGACCTCCTGGCCCCAAGGATTCCTTGGATGGAGCTTCAAGGACAAGGCAAAAGGGAGGATAGCTGAGAGGAAAAGAGGAAAAGAGGAGAAAAGAGGGCTTTGAGGGTTTAATTTCCTTCTGAAGCGAGCTGCAGAAGAGGACCAGGAGGTCTTGGACAAGAATTGCAGCACTGTGTTTATTCATTGCCTCTCCACAGCCCGTGTTTCCCCCTTGTTCATTCCCTGGCCCTTACAAATACCTTAGGAGCACTTTAAAATCCCGCTTTTCTGTTGGGATTTCCAGGAATACCTCAATCCAGCACCCAGGGAGTGGACGTAGGAAAATAGAAAAGGAGCAACTGCTGAGTGAAAAACCTGCTTTTTCCAGCTTGAGCATCTAGCAGCCCAGCTGGGGAAGGTTTGACCTCGTGCTGGTGGGAGGTCTGGGACCAAAGCAGAAGAAAGTTGCAATGTCACAGAGCACTTTTTTCCATAGGAGAGCTTAGTGGCTCTGCTGGATGTGACTGACGAACTGTGATGCTGCTCCCCTCAACGGGAGAGACGTTCACTTTGAGCAACTGGGGCTGTGGGGGGTGGTGGTGGAGTCTGTGCTGCTCAGGAATAGCCCTGCCGGTAGCGGAGATTTTTTTTTCCTTTCTGGTTGCTACAGCAAGTTGCCAAGGGGCAGCCATCTGAAGTTCAACCCCAGAAGAATGATACAATTGAGATAGTATTTCTGCATCTCCAGTTCACCCTTTTTCAGCCCTCCTAAGGGGTGTTTGAATATCAAGGTTTAAAACCATTGCAAGCCCCATTGCTTGTGACGTGACCTGTCTGGTTCATAGGCAAGGATGCAAGTTAGGTTCAGCTTCTTGATGAGAGCATGAAGCCCAAGGCTTTGGAAAAAGCTCTGCTCAGAAAACTAATCTTTACCTGGCAGACCTGGGCTGGTGCCTTTGTGCCAGTAGATGCATATGCTGTTCCTGATCCTGCTGATGTTTACTTTTCAGCACTGATGGAGCAGGTTTTACCATGCAGATGTCATGAATTTCCCCTCCCTCTAGTTTTGTGTATGTTATATGCGACAATCACCTCCTTAGTGAATGTTTTCTTCCCCAGAAGTGGTTGCTTTTCAAGTGTACAGTACATGTGCAGTTTGCAAAGGGAAGACTATACATGCAAAACGTTACCATCAGCTGCAGGTCACAGCACACAGATGTTTTTAATGCATAACACTAATTTGGTGATGTCTTACAGCAAGTGTATAAGCTCATTGCTCAGAAAAGTTTCTTTTCTGTTTGCACTTTGTTCTTTCTCCTTGGCTGGGTAAAAAGAGGATAGGGTGACTACAGCAGAGCAGTGAATTAAACCCTGGGGAGCAAATGCCTGTCCCCTAAGGCCCTCTGCTCCTGGTCAAGGGCAAGTTTCTGCCTGCCCTGTCAATCCTGCTCAGCTGCACCCCTTGTCTGGGTATAAAACCTCCCTGCAAGCAGGGCTGGGGCTCTGCTGGAAGGGGTTGGGTTAACTACATCTTTCTGGGGAGGTTCAGCTGCAATTTCTGCCCTAGGTTTCAATATCTAAGTTTCAGTTTGTGCTCTGGGTTTCATTCTTTCCTGTTAGACTTTAGGACAGTGAAATGTGGTCTTCAGCATGCCAGGAGTGAGGTCTTTTCCCTGTGGTTATACATGGTGGCATGAGCACATCAGGGCTTGCAGAGCTTGGGGAAATTTTCACATTTGTTTTGTAAAAACTTATTACTTTGTTTCTGACTGCCCTGAAAGGGCTCTAAAAATGCTCCCAGTGGGTCTTCTCCCTAAGTGGCATGCAGGGTGTTATCTGTCATTTCCACTCTGTTTCCTTTTCTTCCTCCTCCTGAAGAACAAAGATATAAACACAGAGCTGAAGAGATGCAGGAGAAAAATGGAATAACTAACTCGCTGCCCAAGGGAAACCACAAATAACAGTCCGGGAGTAAACAGTGCTGACAGCCCCATGGTACAGCTCACAGGATCCAGACCTCCCTGCGGGAAATTTACTTTATTTTTAAAAGCCCATAGGTAGGACACAGCACTAATAGCAAAGGTGTTACAAGCATATGGGGATGATGAGGTGGCTATCCTATCTGCACTTATAGTGGTGTTTCACAGGAATAAAAGGCAATTAGCTATCCTAATACAGCTGAAATCTCTGGGTTTGGGCTTAAGGGAGCATAGCAGCTTGTGCTTGTAGGTCTCTGAGTTGTGAGCTGGGGATCCTGCCCCTTGTTTTTACAAAGGAGGCCGATAAAATCAAAGGGCTGGATGTGAGCAGGCCCAGAGCTCTGCTCTGTGGGTTTGTCTCTTGATTTCCCTGCTCACAAGCTTGTGCCACTGCTGCTCTCTGGCTGCGGCAGGGCAGTGTGCCTGGCTGCCGAAACCCCTCCGGTCACGGTGGGCTTCCCCTCTTTCTCAGTGCCTGCCTTTATATTCCTCTGACACGGCTCTTTATTACAATGGGATTTTGCAAGGCCCATATAAATCCTTTGCATTCAGAACCAAAAAAGAGGCATGGGGAGGCGGATGCAATTAAAAGGGCAGCTCAGCTCAGCTTTCCGTCTAGACAGCCTTCTCCTAAAATAACCAGCAATGGAGCATCCACCTCTGAGCAGAAAGGGCTCCTCTCCGGCCCGGATCCTGTGGCCTTTGAAATGACAAAAGACTTGGCTTCCTGAGTTCTGGACCAAACTTCAGGGCTTGGGGCCGGGCAGCTTTGGCTCAGCCGATGCACGGAGCTGGACACGGCTTTAGGGCTTGGGAAGGGCTGAGATGGAAGCTCAACTTCCTAGACCTGGGATGGGAGCCCTTTCTGTGCTGAAGCATGGAAGGAGGTTGCAGTGCAGCAGCTGACAACATCCTCTGACCATACTTCTCCAATCCCATCTGAGCAATGATTTATGACTTGAATTTTAGCAGCACTTGAGCTGCCTCATCCTCCCTGTTGCCCACTGGTGAGCGTGACTGGAGCTGGAGGGTCAGGTGTGGTTGAGGCAGGGCCATTTCCATGCCTGGCTAGCTGAGATAGATGAAATACATGGGACATTTTGTGTGCACATCAGTGTGAAAACCACACGGGGATTTGCTGGAAGTGACAGCAGTGCTAGATGCTCCTTCCTAAGGCACAGCAGCTGCTGGTGCACATGGATGTAAAACCTGGCGGCACTGAAACGAGTGAAGCACAGCAGCTCTTTAGCAGGGCCCGTTAATGGGAATTGTGAGAAGGTGAGGAAGGAAAAAGCTGTCTGCAAAGAGCAGAGGTTGATCTGGGTGGTTTCCGTCTGCTTTGAACAGGGCCTGAATTTGCTCCAGTGCATGAACGTCTGGAGGCAAGATGCAAAGCCAAGAATTGATGGTCCAAAGTGGAACATGCCAGACGTTTCTAAATTGCACAGTATTTTGCCCGCAGACATGGATCTGCTGGAAGGGCACTGGTGTGGCTCATCCTTGCTGTCCCAGGTGAAGGCTGTACCGGCTCAAATTCCGCTCTCACCTCCAGGAGTGCTGCTTGTGAGGACTGGGTGGGGAAGTGTGATTGCTTCTCTGGGACCTGACACTGCTCTGGGCAGTCCCAAACGGCCTCATTTGCTGCACCAAGTATTGAAGGTTGCTAAACTGGAATGTAGCTTTATTTGGAAGTTTTGCTACATTTCAGCTATTTGCTGCAGAAAGCTGTTTCTTGCGGCAGAGCTGGTGGGAGTAAAACTGTGGCAGGAGCATGGGACTGGGACTGAGACTTCAGTGCTGCCTAATTCTCCCCTGTCTGAGCATCCACCCCAATATGTGATTTTTCTGCCTTTCACTGGGTAGTTTGTGCCTCAGTTTACCTGTAGTGAGTCGTGCCTAGCTTTGGTGGTGAATTAATCGATGTTACATCCTTAAAGACCTCTCGAGGAAGACTGCAAATGCTCATTTTGTTCTCAAACTCCATAAGGAAAGGGAAAGATAGAGGTATTTGTGAGCACACCCCGGCCCAGTGCTGTGAGGCCCTGCCTCTTTCTGTCAAGCTGAAGCAGCTCATGGGATGGAGGAGCATTTTGCTTGTTTATTTATATTTTTTTTTACGCGGGGAGTTACACACCCACGAAGCCTGGAAATAGCTGGGCAGTGACTCATGCAGGGTCTGGTTTAACTGGTCTGCTCTGGGAGGCAGCTACATTTGGCTGCTGGGGAAGGCTCTTTCCAAAAGGTTTGACTCCACAAGAGCAGAGGTTGTTTTTACTCCGTGTGTGTTTATTTTACCTTTGAGCTTGGCCACCTTGGTGTCACAGGGCTTGTTGCACATGGCTTTTGTGTTTCTAGCACAGCTGAAGTCACAGGGCCTGATGTGAAGCTGAGGGAGAGGCTTTGTCTTGATTTCTGTGGGCTTCAGCTTGGGGCTAATATATTTGCTCATATTTTATTATAAACGCTCCCCTGAGGAAGTGTGTGGCCCTGCAATTCATTTCACCAATGTCTCTCCCATGCTGGTCCATGCACATGTCATCTTAAATCCAGGGCAGCATAGTGGCCGTGCTGAGGACCTCAGCTGCTGGTACATCCCCCAGATGTTAAGAAACTCAACGTTAACCAGGGGAGGGATGGTGGCACAGGGGATGATGCCGAGGCCACGGGCTGTGGTGGGGGCTCGCTCTCTGTGGTGCCCACACAGAACTTTCCATTTGTCTTTCCCCAGAATGGCTGCAGTCTGTCCAAGCGATGATGATCCTCTCCATCATCTTCAGCGTCTTGTCCCTGTTTCTGTTCTTCTGCCAGCTGTTCACGCTCACCAAGGGCGGGCGGTTTTACATTACTGGAATCTTCCAAATCCTTGCAGGTAAGTGGGGGCTGACCGATGGGCTGTCACTGGTGGGGAAAGGGCTTTCAAGCAGACAAAAGGGTAATGGTGGAAACGAGCACACTCTTGGGTACAGAAGCAGGAGGGCCACGGGGCTGGCTCCTGTGTGGCTCAGTGAAGGGAAGAGGGGATGAATAATTTGGGTCTGTTGAGGTCTTGCACACCCTGGGGTGGCATCTGTCTGTCAGGGCATTATGCATCCAAGCTCATCTGTCCTTGTGTCATGGAAGATGCAAGAGGGTTGGTGCCCCGGCTGGAGGTTTCGGAGGGGCAGGGTGCTAGCCCTGCCGAGCCAGAGGCAGAGCTGTGTCGGTGGTGTGGGGCAGTGGGGCAGGACTGAGGGCTCTGCCTCCTCCTCCTGCGGCTCGGCTGGGGGTGCAGAGCTGAGGGTCCCCAGAGGCCATGCTGGCCCTGGGACCCACCTTCACCAGGCTGGGCGAGGCTTCCGCAACCGCTGGTGGGTGGGGGAAATAGTGACGCTCCTCTTTTGGCAAAAGAGGATCCCATGATTATTTATAAACGTGCCATAAGGGGGCCTGGTGCTTTCCACATCAGCAAAGAGCTGCTGGAGCGTGCAGGGTGAGCCAGCTGACTTTGAACTGTCAGCTACTATTTTTAACTCTTAAAGAACTCAGCACTGGAAATAAGCCACAGTTCACGTCCTACGTTGCAGTTCTCCAAATATAGATGCTGCAAAGCTACTGGCTCCGTTTACATTTCCATGTATGAAACCAAGGGGTGAGGATTTACAAGCATTCAGACTAGAAAAATTAAATTGTGCAATGAGATTCTGGCTAAATTATGACAGACTGTGTGGGAAGGAGACTAATCATTTGCTGGAGCTTTAGATGTGAAACTAGAAGCCACCATAGATCCTGCCACTAAATCAGTGGAAAAACTCATTCACTGAATTTAGACAGTTTCTGAGCATCATCTAAGCAACTGGCCTTCACAAACCCTGGAAAAGTTTAGAGCGAGTTTATTAGCAAGTGTGGCCTGAAATCTATTGTAAGTGTATCTGCTTGGCCATAATGCAGGTTATGAGTTCAGATCAGTTCACTGTCTCTGGAAAGATAGATGTGTAGAAATCCATTACAGCTATGGAGACAAGGAGAGGAAATGGACATTAATAATACAATTATCTGCCTGAGAGCTTGCCTAATAGATCTGGGAGCAGAAGGCTTCTCTCTCTTGAGTGATTGCTGGTGTATCCTCATTCTCAGAGAAAGAGAAAATGGGATTGCAACTCTCCTGTCCATGCTGTGCTGGGTGTCCTAAGCGGATGCAGGGTCAGGCTATAGACCTACTGTCTCTTTACTTGTTGAGCCTGAGGCATGGGTCAAACCCATCCCCAGCCAGTATGAAGGACAAGAAAATTGTGAGCTGATCCCGCTGAAGCTTCCCTATGTCCTGGGGGACACATAAGCAGAGGTTTTAGTCCAGATGGACCATGCAGAGGTGGGAAGTGGTGGTCATTCTTGTTGTTCTACCTGGGTGGGGCTGGAGGAGGGAGCTCAGGGCAACTGTGGTCTTTGTGACCCTAAATTTCAGGGTTGTTGGTAGGAAATTGGACATGGCTGTGACAGCGCTGCCAGGAGATCCCACCTGGAGGTATGGATGGCGCTGGTCAAAGGAGCTAAACCTGATGTGGTCTTCTTTCAGCTTGCTGTGGAAGGCCACCATGTCTAAAGCCAACAGAGGAAATTCCTGTGGCCTTAAAACTTTTTAGGTGTTCATCCATGCTTTGCAAAGCCCTGGAACTACAAAGCCCTGCTGCAGGTCTGCTAGGGACTGGGTCTTACCTACTTGAGTGCGCTTTGTTCTCAGATCCAGCAGAGCTGGAGAGGACCTCCCTCCTGGGAGGGGATGGGAAAGCTCTTCCAGAAGCCCTCCATCACCCTGAACATCCTCCTGGGGTGATGCAGCTTAGCAAAGCTGAGGCCTCCAGTTTTGGAGCCTGACCAACAGCAATGCTGGACCTGAACGGATGCCAGGGGCAGGGCTGCTGGCTGCTGTTGGGTGGCAGAGCTGGGCAGAGGTGCCCTGAGAGCCAGGGAGGAGGGTAGGGGCTGGTCTCCACTGTGACTTTGGCTGTGGCTCAGGGAAACTGGGGGGTGGAGGAAAGGGCAAGAAGTGATGCATAAGGTCAGTTGGGTCTGTGGTGCAGCAGCAGAACAGGATGAATCCCCAGCACCTTCTCCACACTGCTTGGAAACATGCCCCAAAGTCTAGCTGGATTTGCCCTGATGGGATTTCAGTTGTTACAAAGGCATCAAAAGGCCCTCGACAGCTCCCCTCCATCCTTGGTTGGTCCATCACATCCACGGGTAACTTCTCATAGCTGTGTAAGCCCAGCATGGGAGAGACATTGGTTTGGACCTCTCAGGATTTGACCCAACTTTTCCATCACTCTCTCCAGCCTCAAGGTAGGCTCCAGCTGGTAGGCTCAGCCTCGAGGGCTGTGTCTTCCACATATCCCACAGCTTTTTGCCAAAACCTGCGTTGGAGAGCTGACCTTGAGCATGCACCAGCACCCAGCCTGGTTTGTCCAGAGAGCTGGGACAGAAAGCACAAACCTGCAGGAACAGATTTTAGGTAGCGTTAGGCCCTCCTGGCCTGTCAAAGCAAGACTAGAGTGTGTTCTTAAAATCAGGCTCTAAAGTGGTGATGCATTATTGCTTGCATCAGTGCAAGCAGCTGAATGCAGCTGCCCTTCGCTTCCTGAGCATGTTGTCTGGATAAAATCAGTGTAGATGCCGCAGAAACCATTGCCTCCATTTTGCAAAATTCCTCCTGCAGACAATTGCTGCTGTATTTTCTGCTGTCTGTAGGTGACCGGCGTGGCTGCATGCCTGTTCCCTGTCCCACCAGCATCGGCAGACAATTGTTGTGCTCTCTGTGCATGGGCTGGGGCAGTGGGAGTTGGCTCTCGTGCTTACAGAATGGAAATTGCACCAGTGGCGCGTTAATGAAACGTATTCCCACTTCTGCACTTTCCCAGAACAAAGGAGCAGTGTCAAGTGGAATTACAGCTCAAATATCACGGTGGTTAAATGTAGGTGGTCCCGAGGTCCATGCAGGGGATTTGGAACTCAGCTCTGACAACAGCCCCACGACTGTATAATAGAACTGCTGGGATTGACTGAAAGAGCTTGTTTTTGGGCAGAAACAGAGGTGGCTTTGTGTTAGCTCTGGGCAGTCCCCAATGCAGATGGGTTGTTTTTGCAACAAAGCTTAAACGCTGCCTACCGGAGCTGTGCCTGGCCAGACAGCCCTCGGGGACCAGCACTGACCCGTGGCCGGTGAGGGTGGATGCCAGGAGCCGGGGAAGAGGGATGAGCCACGGGCACAGCGGGGCTTGCAGAGAGCGGGGTTTGCAGTTGAGCTCCTCACTCAGCCCTGGAGGAGGGCGAGGGATTGCAGGGCACAGACCTACCTGGCCAGAGCAGCCCTGGCCCTCAGCAGTGCTTACCTGGGCAGGTGATAAAGAAAATTTCATGCTTTAAAAGAAATGAGGTTTGTGTTTGACACCTTGCAGCAGCTCTGGCAGGATGTTTCAGGCTACAGTCTGGGTTTTAATGAAACTACCCAAGGGAGTGGGGCTGGTCCAGAGCAGCAGCCTGGAGCTGGGGGTTGCTTGATTCCTGCCCGAGGCATGGGTTAGCCCAGGAGATGCTCCGGCTTTGCCTGCTCCAGGGGATCCTGCTTTGCTTGCTGAGCCTGGCAGAGATATCTCCACTCACCTGCAGCCAGGGCAGAGCCCACAGCATCACACCCCCCAAATCGTTACCATAGTTTTCCGGGAGACAGGATACAAGGGGGCAATAATAAGGTTCCCATGCTGGCATTGGACACTATCCTTTCTGGCTCTGGGTTTCCATCAGGGAAGTGCTCCGTGCGTGGCATCACTAACCCCTTCCTATGTGCTCTTCCCCGGCAGGGCTCTGCGTGATGAGCGGCGCGGCCATCTTCACAGTGAGGCACACGGACTGGCACCAAGCCTCGGAAAACACCTCCTACGGCTTCGCCTATATCCTGGCCTGGATGGCCTTCCCCCTGGCCCTCGCCAGCGGCATCGTCTACGTCATCTTACGGAAGCGGGAGTGATGCTGCGGGAGGTGATGTGGCGTGACAAGGGCACTCATGACGTCCACGGAGGAGACGGAGGCGGGGGAAAATAGACGAGAAAACGGAAAAGAAAATTAACCAAAAGAAAAAGAGAAAAAAGTGAAAAAAAAAATGGAATAAACCCTCCCACCAAACCCAAAACCACACCCAACCGACACCAAAAGGAAACATTCAAAGGGTTACTTGTTAATTGAAGATGTATATAGTATCTATGGTTTAAAAAACCTATTTATAACACTTTTTACATATATGTACATAGTATTGTTTGCTTTTGTTGACCATATGCTATGTTTTAAAGCCTAAAGCAAGTGCCTAAGGAACTATTACTCCTAACAGTGTAACAAGAGCGCAGTGGTTTTTCTCTCATGCAAAATCCTCTTTGACCTGAACTCTCCTTCCCCATCCCAGCCCGTATGGAACCATCAGAAATCCCCAGCTCTCTCTGGTTTTAGGGTGGCGTAAATCGGAATTACACCTGTTTACGCCAGCTGGAGAGTTGGTCCCCATTCCTGCCACATGCTGTGATCCTGGTTACTGAAGTGCACGTCCAGATCTGACGGGAGACGCTTCCGAAAGGTTTGAAGGATTTTGGAGCAAAGGCTTCGATTGCCCCAAGTGCCTAAATGACTTATGTGCCTAAGTCCCATTGCCTTGCCACCACACCCGCTGGGAATTTGGGCTTTTAAATCACTTAGGTTGAATTGCAGTCCAGCGTGGGCCGTCCTCCTTCGCCCGCCTGGGCTCTGGGGGTGCCCCGGTGCCCGTGCCAGTGGGGCTGGGGTGTGTGCCAAGCTGTGCCGTGCCGTGCCGAGTCGAGCTGCCGGGGCACTGATGCTCCCAACCGTGAATTGTGCTTTATCCTTTGCCGTGGAGCTAAACTACCGATGAGAAAGAAGCAAACCCAGTATATCTATGAAATCAAATACCAGATATATGAAATGGTGCTATCTATTTACCATTCCTTATATTGCTAGCCATTTAACCTTCTTCACTGGAAATTCAGTTAACGATCTTGAGGTAAACAACAAAGCTAGAAATGAGAAATAATTCTGTGTAATATAAATGAGCTATAACTGCTTTTGTACTTAGACTTGCTCTTACCATTATTTTTAATAAAGCATTTATAACTGAGGTTCCTTTTTTCCCCCCTGTGGTCAAGAGGAACAGAAACAGCTCTGGGTGGAGCCGTGTCGGTCTCTGCTGCCAGAGCGAGATGTCTGTCCTCTGTCTGTGCGTCAGCGATGTGTCTGGCCATGAATTGAACGGGCACCTGCGCAGACCCCAGGCTGCCTCCTGAGGACTCCAGACACTGTGTTGTTGTTTTTGTTTTCATTTTGGGTTTTTTTTGGTTCTTTTTTTTTTTTTTTTTTGCTTTGCTTTTCTGATTTTATACCAACTGTGTGGACTAAGAAGCAATGAAATAAAAGTCAGAATAACTCAGTTGCTTCTGCTTTTTGGTGTTTTTGTGCATTAGAGCCAGGCTGTGCTCCATCAGTCCATCCCATGGAAGGTCTCTGTGGTGCCGTGTAGCAGATTTGTGGGCTCATTCATGCCACTGAGAGAGGCTCTGTGCTTGCTGGGCTGTCTGCGTGGCAGATGTGCCTGTGCTGGAGGGGTGACCCTGCACCCGAGTTAGTGCCAGGGCCAGGAACAGAGCTCACAGCCCTGTGCCATGGTGCTGATGCATACTCATCTCGCTGCCTCTGTCCCAAGATGCTCCTGTGATGTGGCCACCATCTCCCCAAGGACAGCAGCCAGGCAGCAGCTGGCAGGACCACAGTTACCCCCTCCCAGTCTCCTGAGCAGGGAAGGTTCAGGTCAGCATCAGCTGCCCCGGGGGGATCCGGCTGGCTCTGCCACCCGGCACAAACAGCAGAAGCCTTTCAGTCCTGTGCGCCAAAACACCCAGGGCCTTGGGGTGCGATTACGGCCGGGGGATTAGCACATTGTGTGCAGTGTGTGCGGCCTTAATGGCTGGCACGGAAGCGTTTGCACTTCCGTTTGCTCATTCATTTGGCTATTAAATATCTGAGCTGATGTAGCAACTGGTGCTGGCAGAAACACAATGGCTCTTGCAACGCCGCGTGTTGAGGCCAGTTATTAACCTCAGGCCAGATCCTGAAGCCCAAAGCCCAGCCACATCCCAAAGGAAAGGAGCAGGAGCTGCCTTGCACCTCAGACACTCAGCACAGAGCCTGGGCAGCACAGTGTGACCACCCTGGGGTCTTTGCTTGGCCGTGGGGGCTCCACATTGTGGCTTTCCAGCTCGGAGTATTTCCCTGTGAGCTCACTGTGCTGAGCCCCGACTAAGCCCAACTAAGCTGAGCAGCATTACAGAATCACAGAATCATTCAGGTTGGAAAAGACCCTTGGGATCATTGAGTCCAACCCTCAGCCCGACTCTGCAAAGTTCTCCCCTACCCCACATCCCCCCACAGCTCATCCCAATGGCCCTTAAACACCCCCAGGGATGGGGACTCCACCACCTCCCTGGGCAGCCTATTCCACTGTCTGACCACTCTTTCTGTGAAAAATTTGTTCCTAATGTCCAGTCTAAACCTCCCCTGTTGCAGTTTAAAGCCGTTCCCTCTTGTTCTGTCACTAATTCCCTGCAAGAAGAGACCAGCACCAACCTTTCTACAATGTCCTTTCAGGGAGCTGTAGAGAGTGATGAGGTCTCCCCTCAGCCGCCTTCTCCTCAAGCTAACCTCCTTCAATTGCTCCTCATAGGATTTGTTCTCCAGGCCCTCCACCAGCTCCATTGCCCTCCTCTGCACAAAGAGGACCTCCCATGAGCTTCAGCACTGGTACACATGGTCATCCTGGGTCCTGCTGGGGTTGGCACCTCGTACCTGGCAAAGGGGACATGGATTTCCCTTCTGAGGAGCAGGTAAGGAACACAAGAGGTTTTCTTCTCCTCCTACAGGAAGATTAAAGATGCTTTTTTAAACTTTGGATCAGTGTTCAGAAGGCACAAAAAAGCTTACTGCTTCATTCTTGTCTCTCATCGTGATGCTCTTCATCCATTCAGGGTGTAAACAAGTGAGGGTGTCAGTTCGTATCAACAGCTCAGTGTTGTACAGTTACTTGGTCTCGGGGACACATTTTTGAAAGCATCAGAGCAAGATTGCTTTTGGAGTAGAAACAATGCCAAAGTGTGAATCCCTTCTGGAAAGGGTCCAAAGGGGAACTGCCACAGATGCACACCTGAGTTGATGTCCCCCTGCCACCGAACTGTCTGGTTTGGGTTCAGGGAAGGTTTAGACTAGATATTAGGAAGCATTTCTTTGCAGAAGGGGCTGTTGGGTGTTGGAATGGGCTGCCCAGGGCAGGGGGGGAGTCCCCATCCCTGGAGGGGTTGAAGAGTCGGGCTGACCCAGCGCTGAGGGATCTGGGGGAGTTGGGAACGGTCAGTGTGAGGTTCACGGTTGGACTGGAGGAGCTTCAAGGGCTTTTCTAACCGAGATGATTCTGTGATCCTGTGACCCTGATGAAGACGACGCTGGACCCTCTCACGCCCCTCTCAGCCGTGGTTACAGACGTGCCCCACACCTCGGCCCGTGGGGACGGGAGCTGCTGGGCAGGACCTGGCAGCT
This sequence comes from Athene cunicularia, assembly GCF_003259725.1. NCBI lineage: Eukaryota > Metazoa > Chordata > Aves > Strigiformes > Strigidae > Athene > Athene cunicularia. The sequence continues at coordinate 2,748,857 of NW_020799123.1, forward strand.
GCGGTTAGTGCCTCCACCAGGGTCCCTTTCGCAGCTCCGCTCTGGCCTCGAACGGGCTCTTCTGACCCTTTTTTTGGCCTTACTTCAGCCAACCCGGGCCTCTCCGGCGCGGCA
>NW_020799123.1:2749020-2835870 GCF_003259725.1 Athene cunicularia
GCTCCGGAGCACCCCGACAGCCCGGAGCCCACCCGCTCTCCCCTGGGGGGACTGAGGTTTTTAAGGCCCATGGGCGGGGTGTCCCACTGGGTGACAGTAGGGACGGGGCTGAAGTGATGTCCTGTCCCCGCGGGCGGTTGGTGGGCGATGGGATGCAGCTCCCAGCCTTTGCGTGGCTTAAAACACACAAAAAATGACTAATAAAACTGCAGGTAGCTCCGGAGCTCTCCAGTTCTGTCTCCTCCTTGGGGTGCGCCCCCTCACCAACGCTAGACTGGGCTGGGCTTTGTTTAGCCGAGCCTTGAAAACCTCCAGGTGAGGGTAGTCCCCAACGACCCTCTCCTAGTGAAAAAGCCTTTCCTAAACACTAGCCCAAACATCCCAGGCCTCAATCTGCCCCTCATTAATCAAATGGCCACAGCGACCGTGTCTAAGCCCCAGCCAAGGAGCCCAGCTCCACGGGGGATGTGAGGACCACCAACCCTTGGGCTGGAGGTACATCATCACCCACATCGGGGACTCCTTTCCCCACACACGGCCCTTCCAGCTCACAAGACGACAGAAGACATTAAGGCAGGACAGGACATTTCTGCCTGATCAGCTCTAAGCACACTTGGAGCTAAATGAGACTCAAAAATTTCAGTGCACCCTGGGGCTAGAGCCCAATTAAAATCAAGGCAGCCCATAAAACAGCTAGCTGAACAAAACAGCATCACTGTGGTATGAAGTGGCAGAGGGCTGAAAAAATATTAGGGAAGTTTCTTTAATGTGTGTTGTGTCATAAAAGCAATTGTTTAAATGGCTTTTCTAGTGCTCTCAGCAGTAAATACTTCTGAAAAATGTGCTGAGCAAATCTCATCTTCCTCTTTCATTTACTGCCTTGTAAATTGAAAAATTATGGCAGGAATAAAATTCCTCAGTGCCTGGGAGCAGCTGTTTGGTTTGCAGTCCCCTGTCCCAGCTCAGCCCGTGGTGGCTCCCAGCTGCAGCCGGGTCCTGGAGCCCTCCCGAGTGCTGGAGGGGGGACAATGGGGGTCCCGGAGCCCACCCAGTGCCACTGGCCCATCTCCCAGGACATGTGCCCTCGGGGGCTCAGGGGGAGATGGTCCCTGTGCAGGACAGAGCTCTAAAACTGTGGCAGACAGGAGCAGGTCTCCCTTCCAAGGCACACTGGTCACCATCAGGTAGGTCTCTTTCTTCTGGCACCAACATGGTCTTTGCGCCTATAGATAAGGCAGGTGCTAACAGGCTGACTGCACCTGGGAGATCCAACCGTCACTGCGTGCCAGCTAATTAGTTAATGCTGGCTTGACTTCTTTGGTCAATGTTGCATTAATTCATGCTGGGAAGATTTCCTTCAGACCAGAGTGGCTGACAAGGAGCAAGAGCTTTAGTCTGTCAAAATGAACATGTCAGGTCATCCCAGAGCGACTCAGCCAGGGAGAGCTCAGCTGCAGACATGTGAAGATGAACCGAGTGGAAGCGAGTGTGGTTCTTGCAGAGACTCAGGCTCTCGAGGAGCATCTCAAAGTCAGCTAAAGATGCTCCAGTCCCTTCTCAGCCTCTTGGCTGGAATCTGTTAATGAACAAGGAAGACATCCAAAGGAAATTCAGCATTTGTGACTGTAAGTCTGTGTCAAGGGCCAATACCTTGCCAAGAGCATCAGACATCCTCATGACATACTCAGGTCAATTAGCAAAGCGGCAAAGCTTGTTAGCAACATGCAATTAATTATCCCACACAATCTGTGTGGAGGAAGCAGTGTGGGCAAGTGACCCTGGCACTGTAAATCAAACAGCCCTTATACCAATCATGCTCTTCATTTTATTTTCTGTCCTGCCTGCTTAGTCTGCTTTTATTAACTAAATAAGATGAACCACATCCATGTTCATTTTACTGCTGCCATTCAGAAAGAACTAAGCAGGGTGACAATTTTTTTTTCTATTGTTTTTATGTTTTTAGGTGACACAAATAATGTCAGATTATCTGTCCTGTTGGGAGGGCTCCAAAGTCACCCACTTCAGCCCTGTTTAGCAGAAATCATCACACATGATTTGAGCAGGTTTTATCACTACTTTCTAATCAGGTTAATTAAAACAAATGTTGTAACAATACCACCTGGGCTTTGAATAAAACCATCTACTCCAGACCCCCCATGACAAGCTCTCCCTAGGTGCTGAGGGCTGGATTTTCCCCAGATGGTTTAGAGGTGGAATATGGTTAGTGAATGTATATTTATACCCTTTCAGGACTTGACTGGAGCAGTCTCAGCCTGCTTTCAGAGTCTAGCAACACTATATTTTTGCATCCCATTACCCATCCCCTGAGCCCTCCTGTCCCTCCAGTGTCCTCATTCTCCAGCATGCCCTCAAACCTCTCCCTCCCATCTCTGCCCCCCGGCTCTGACCCTGCAGCCCTCCTATTCTCACTTGGTCAACTTTTCCCCCTGTAATTATTTAACATGATTATGGATGCTTCCCTGAACACAGACTCTTTGTGTGGTGATTTATGGAGTGCTTCCTCTGCCGCAGCTCCCCTCTGCCCTCGTGGGGACGGGCTGATCAGGGCTGCGGGCAGGAGATGCCCCTTTAGCCCAGGTGCTGAGCACTGGGTCAGTGTGTGCAGGCGCAAGTGCCTTGGAGTCAGGAGGTGCCTGAGATGCTGCAGAGACACCCAGGAGTGTTTAGTGGGTCTAACCCTGATTTCAGCCAAGGATGATCTGTGCTGGGGCTGAAGGTGTACAGCTCTGGGGATACTCCCGCAGGGTCTGTCCATGGTATGGTTTCACACCCCTTAGCCCTTACTGTGCCAAGGAGGTTCTGCCCTGTCCCTGCAGCGGGATGATGAAAGGGCAGCTGCAGTTGCCCAAAGCTGCAGGAGGATGCTCAGAGCTGGGCTAGAAGCTGGAAGAGCTCTGGCTCTACCTCATCCACAAGGTAGGAGGGAGCGGGTCGCTGGGTGCAGCCCAGGACCTGGTCCTCCCGCTTTCCTCCCTGCCTGCTGAGGGGCCACCCTGCTCAGTGCCCCCCAGCTCCTGGCTGTTCACTTGGGTTTACATTCTCCCTAAGCCTCCCAGCATTAACAAGTCACTTCTCCCCAGACTGATGAAAGGATAAAAGCATCGAGTTGTCCCTGGTTTATTCCCTTCCTGGGGGATAATTCAACATCTTTTAACTTTCCCCAAAGGGTGTGCTTTCCTGGGGGAATCTTTGTCTAGCACTTTGCAGGGTGGTTTTATTGCCCCTCAGCAGGCACTGGGTGGGGAGAGGCTTTATTTTAAAGTGCTTTAACTGCTTCAGTTCAGTCTTTGTCATCTGTGTTTCCTTTCATATGTACTTTTTTGGTTTTCATTTCCCAGGGCTCCCTCTTATCTGCCTTTGGAGACAGACCTTGTAAAAAAACCAAAAAAATCAAAACCCAAAGCACTCTCTCTGGGATGCTTTCAAGAGAAAGGCCCCTACCCCCTTTCAAACCTCTTTTGAGAAAAATAGATCCCAACCCTGAGTACTCCACAGCCTACAGGAAAGTCTTTGAAGTAAATGAAACCAAATTAGTGTCTATGATATAGATGAGCAGAGGAGCTCCCTGCTGTGTCACTGGCCTGGCCCTTTGCGTAATCTTTAACCCCTCTCCCTTGCTCCACACTCGCCTCTAATTGACCGTGAAGCACCCGGGGGTGATTTGGAGGCGATCCCATCTGCCCTGGTGCAGGGCAGGATTTCCTACCGCCCACACCAAGGGGATGGGGAGTATTTAATAGGCCTGGGAGTAAGCTAGGATAATGAATTATTTTCCACCTCCCTTTCCTTGTGTTCTGTATCTAATTTTTTTTTTTTCTTCTCCCTTAATGAGAGACCCCCTGAGCCCAGGGGCACCCCAGCGTTGCCCTGGTGCCCCCCAGCTGTGCCAGTGGAGGTGAAGCTGCACCTGACCTCTTTGCAGCTGAGGGGCAGGAGGTTCCCCAGCCCCGCGCTTGTTAAAGCTCTGCAGGGTGTGCTTGCCCCAAGCCCCATATGGCCCTTGGTCTGCCTGACCCAGGACTGGAGGGACCAGCTGAATTTGGCCATGAACTGGGATGAGGTATGCTGGTGCTTAACTCAGCCAAGAAAGGTGGTGGGGTTTTTCTTGTGAGTAAGGGGGAAATGAGTGTTGGGGGGATTTGAGCATCCTTTGGTCCCTGTGTTGTGTTAGGAAAGCAGCATGTGGCCTTGCAGGCTGAGAGCTGGGCAGGCTCACAGCAAGGCAACTGAGAGATACCTATGTCAAGGGACAATTGCATATGCAAATTATATGCATGCACATGCAAGGAAAACATAGCATATGCAAATAACACACCCATGTCAGGAGGTAACTGTATATTTGATTTATCCTTCAGCAGCTGAAGAGGCCTGTGCTTTGGTGCTTGACCTGGGAGAGTTGTGCTGTGGGCTGGCTCCAGTCACCATGGGGAGCCCTACCCAGCTTCCACGTACGGGTCCCCAAAGGCACCATCCTCCTGGAGGTCCCCAGTCCCATCCCCCAGCCCTGCTCGATGCCTTGGGCGCTGGGATGAGTCTCTAAGGCTGATCTGAGGCCTGTGCATCTGCTGGGCATGGTCTGTCAGCTGCTTTTCCAGGGACAGTCAGTGCCCTGTGAAGGATGGTGCAGGACTGGTCCCTCCCAGGAGAGACCAGGGAGCAAGAGCCGGGGCTGAGCTCTGCCTGGGTGCTGCTGGCAGGTTTAGATCATGGTCCTTTGGGCAAGATCTGTGCCAGAGAGGAGTTTGCATTGGATGCTTCCCACACATGCCCCTAAGGCCTGGTTAGATGCCCCCAAGGCACTGACAATATTTTGGGGTTCACTAGAAAAAACTGCAACAGGGTCACTCACCCCTTTTCCTGAGAGGTCTCAGAGCAAACCTTGGGGACCTCCTTGGGACAACTGTCACTGTGCTGAAATGTCTTCATGCAGTGGCAGTAGTCTCCAAAGAGCTTTGAGCTCAGATGGTGGCACCAGCTGTTTCTTCTGGCAGGGAGTGACCAGAAGTGTCTGGACGTGGCCAGTGAAGGGATGGGAACACAAGCATGAAATTTTCTGTAAATACCAAAGGGCTGTATGATTGAATGTCCTGATCTAGGAGAGGATGCTCCGCAGTCCTGCAGCAGCCTGAAAGCATCACCTCTGGGGCTGCTCTTGCCCACCACCATACGTGGTAATTATTTCGGTCCCTGCAAGCATTCATGTGGACAGAGGTTTCAGAAGGGTCTGCATATTTTATAAGCGTGGCTATAAATAAATCACAGCCAAATTAAATCATAAAGCAAAAATAAAACCCCATGAAGCTGACAGGCAAACAAACAAAAAAAATCCCTGATCCCTGGAAATGTGCAGGAGAGGGCAGTAGGTTCCTACAGCACTTGCAGCAGGCTGTTGTGTTCAGGGTCTTAGCGAGCTCCTGTGCTGAAAGAGCTCATCTTGGAGTCGCACCCAGCATCCACACGGTCTTGTGGATTGGTTTGACAAAGTCAGCCTAAAAACAGCTCTGTGCAATGAATCTCTGTGAACAAGCCAGGTCTGCCTCAGTTCCCTCACTTGCAAAGCAGAGGTAGGAGCAGTGTGTACCTGCCAGCACCGTGGGAGGCTGGGCTGGTCGCCGGGGACCCCTGTGTGGGGGAGGCAGAGGGTGCCATGGGCCTGACCCGGGCTCCAGCACAATGCAGAGGCACCAAGGTGTGAGCCACCCATTGCGCTGAACCATCACTGCACTAAACAGTCACCCACAGCATCCTCCTCCTCTGGGCTGGCTGAATAAAGCCAGACCCAAGCATTTGGTTTTGCTTATTGTGTGTAAGGATTCACAGGCAGGACTAATTTTACTTTAAAGCATCAACTTTCTGGGTTTAGGCTGCAGATACACTTCAACACAGACCAGCTCAGACTGGTGTTTAGCAGTGGTCAGCACAGTGTGTGGGATCGTTTTTTGGGATGAATTTGTCCATTTTCAGAGTGGATTCATGCCCTCCCAAAGCCTGGTGCTGTCAGCCCTTGCTGGGACTCTGTGGGGGACTTGCACAGATGATTTCCTCCAGCCTTGGACTTGTCTGACTAATGCCTGGAAAAATCAAATAGTCCCACAAAGGGGCTTAATTCAGGGCAAAAGGAAGAGCCAATAAATCTCTATGAATGTAAACGATGTCATCTTTAAACAAGGCTGTGTAGTGGGTGAAGCTATTATGGGGAGGGCAGGCGGCTTCACGCTGTAAGGTCAGACTGGGTTATCTGATGCCCTCCGGGGCTGGGGAGCAGTCTGAGCAAGTTAATACCCTCTGGCCTTTCCCACCAGCCTTGTAACGTCAGGCATGGCGCAAGACCTCCCCTGAATGGAAAACCTGCGTTTGTACCTAGGAAAATTCAAGGAGGGGCTTTCTAGCTGTGGATCAGAGCAACAAAAGGAAGTCCTTGTTGCTGAGCGTGGTAGGAGGAATTATTTGCTGTTATGTTTTAAGTGGTCTTACTGAATGCTACAACTGTTCAGAGAAAAAAAAAGAGATGAGGGGAGAAAGCAAAGGGCAAGAATAAGAAAGACTGGCATCTCCATGTGGTTTTGCAGGGTTTCCTGATGTGCTGGGGTGACCAGTTATTCATGTCGTGTTTTCAGCGGGCAGTGCCGATGATGGCTGAGCATCCTGCTCATGCTTCTGTGCTTCCCATACCTCCTCCATCTGTGTCTTCCAGCCCAAACCACTCTCAAACCTACCTCTTAGCACCAAGACAAATAGATTCAACTCTCTTCGTCTATCAGTAGCTGTGATGAGCAACCAGAGCCCACTTAGCACAGGTCCGGGTTCAGCCAGAGCTTCACCCTACCAGAACAGCAAGATTCTTCTGCTGCATCCCAAATGGGGGTCTTATCTATGCATTTACCTGAATTTCTGAAAATATTAGCACAGATTCAGTATTTCCTCCCTTTCTGAGAGGCCAAAATCTGGGATTACTGAACTGCTGCAGGCTGTACTAGCAGCAAATGGAGTTGGACTGTCCCGAGGGCAGTGCTGCATGAACCTCTGCCCCCCTCTCCCGTGCAGTGAGGGTATGCTGGGATTTGGAGACTGGTACCGTTGGGGGGATATCAGAGAGTGCTCTGCCCCTGGACCAACAAAATCTTAATGTATGGTTGTCACTGCAAAAAACAGAGTGACAGCAATTGCTGCAGAGCTGGTTTTACCCAGGGCTATCCATGCATTTGGATCCTGGATGCTGCTCTCTCCTAACAGCCCCCGAGTGCTCTGCCTTTAGCCCTGGCGCTGCTGAACCTCCCAGGTGAGCAGGGGCGGTGAGCACTGTGACTGTGGCTGGGGATTTAGGAGGTCCGGGCCTGGACCTTGGCCTCCTGGCTGCTGTACCCTGTGGTGTCACTTGGTTTCCCCAGCCCAGTGCTGCCTGGCCAGGCAGGGCTGTCCTCGGCTCTGCATGGCCCCATTGAAACGCTGCAGCTGTGGCCAGGGAGGTCGGTGGCAGGACAGAGCATCTGGCGAGCAGGTACCACAGTGTGGCACTTCCCACCCGTGGAAACTGGGTGAGGAAGCATGTTGGTGATGATGGCAAACTGCAGCAGAGCAGAGAATTCTGTGGGACTGATCCTCTCCCTCATCTTCTTGCTTCACCCCCTGCCCACCCCACCTATTATTTATAATAAGACTGTAGCCCATAAAACAAAGGATAAGTGACTTGCCCAGGGTGGCACCAGTTCCCCATTAAACAGCTGTTTGGAGGATCCCAGCACCCTCAGTCAGCATCCCAGGGAGCGGGATCCCCTGCTGCCTCCTGGGGATGGCCAACACACCCTAAAACCTGAAAAGGGCAGCTGAGGTGGCGGGGAGAAAGGCTGAGGAAGGGTGGGGAACCCCGAGCACTTAAAAATTCTAATCATTCTATCTTCTGGGAGATAATACTTTTAATTTTCGTCACACAAAGAATATGTCCTGAACCAGAAGGGGTTTGCCTAATTCATCATGCTTGCTTTCCACACAATACCAGGGCTGACAAGCATAACATTTTAAAATGAGAGAAGTGGACATAATTAATGCTCATGAATTGCAAACGCTTCTTTATTAAAGGGCTTTTGCTTGCCCCTGGACCATCTGCTTCATATCACTGGGCTGGGGTCCTGAGGCTATAATAACTTGCAGCTTTAATAATTTTACCTCTTAATTAAAGCTCATCTCAAAGTGCAGGAGCACAGACACATTCTCAACCCAGATTTGATTTTTAACGGAGGAAACCTTGAGGGATGGGTAATAGAATTTGCATCCGTTCCTTTGAAGCATGTCTCCAACAAGACTGAGTGAACCTGCTGCCCGGAGAGGACCGTGGGGCTAGTGTCCTCCAAGATGTGGGCTTTCTAGGAACTGGAGGTCTGATTCTGGACCTCTGCTCCTCCTGTGATGGCCGTGCACCCCGTGAATGGGGCGTAGAGCAAAGGGGTTGCTGATCACCAAAACCCAAATCTCAAGGGATGTGAAGCCCTGGGTGGTGGGGCTGGTGTGGGGTGGGAGATCTCCAGGGAGCAGCCCTGGATCCTGCAGACCTTCGGGGAGGCCAGGCTAAGGCATTAGACAAGCTCCTGCCTAAGCAATAGGAGGGCTGATGGCATTTTTACCCTACAAGGGGATCCTGAGCCCATGTGCTTTGGTGTTGAGTCAGACAAAGCCCAGGGCTGTGAAGGGAACACGGTCCCAGGCGTCGCCTGGTGCTGTTGGAGCCTTAGGGCACCCCATGCAGCGGAGTCCAAACTTTTCCAAGGGCTGAAGCAAGGCTGACACCATCCGCATCTGCTCTCCCCACAGATTTGGGTGACCTTTTGGGGGGCTGCACTCCATTTAGATGGGATGAGTTGACAGTGCGTGAAATATGGTGGATTAATTCACACTTCATTGTTGCTAGACATGAGGCCAAAGGCCGAGGTCCATTAAGAAAACTAGGTATGAATTAATGCCCTGTAATTCAGGCATTGCAGGCTTTCTTATGGACAGAACATTTTATTCTAAAATGTTGTTTTAATTATTTATGTGTTAATTGATTGCTATAGACCTTGATTCATCGAAGGTGCATTAATGAGGAAGAGTTTGGTTTTTGAATGACACTTTGTCCAAATTGAAAAATCAATAAATAAGCTAAATCAAGACATCTCTCTCAATCACTTCTTTTTTTTTTTTTTTTTTTTTTTTTTTTTTTTATCAGCGTGATCTGCTTAACTGCATCAGCCTTGGAAAGACAGCGCCATGCTCAAGGTGGGGGAGATGAAAACACTGTGTCAGGTAGCAGGGAAAATGCAAAGTGACTGTAAACTGGTGTTGCATAGCCTCATCCCCATCATGTCTCCACCAGCTGTGCCCAAACACAGTCGGGCTTGGGGCTCCAAGGGTCCCTTCTGTACCCAGCAATGGCAGCACTGCCCATGCACACAGCGCTGGGTGACTGCCCGGGGGGCTTCGGATCCAACACCTGCACGAGGCAGTTACTGTCCCACTGGGGGGTTGTTCCTTCAAAGCCTGTCCATAGAATTCTTCTTCTAACAGAGCTGTTACCCGGTCCTGCTGAGACTGGCACATCCGGAGCAGGAAGAGGCTGCGGAGGTCTGTGGTGCTGCAGGCAGCAAATACTCATCATCTGCGGCAGTCAAGTGACTCGGATACTGAGTACAGTCAATTGAATCATGTCTCTTCTTTATATTCTTGGAAGTTCAGAGAAAAACATTTATTTTAGTCGTTGCAACGGTTTCCTTTTGTTTTTGCTTTACTGACCAAAGCAGATGGTTTTCAAAAACTTTTTCAAGACCAATCTTCTGGTTTTGGTTACGGAAAACAAAACAAACAGCTGCTTCTCTGTAACCAACATTTACTTTAAGGAAAATTCTTGCTTTTAAATGAAAAATTGGAACAGATGATTAATAATAATTTTTTTTTCTTTTTTTCCCTCAAAAATTTTAATTTCTAGTGACACTTCTCTAACCACTTTGATGGTGAGTGCGCAGCCGGCTCTGCCACTGAGTTTCTGCCTGCCTGGGCTCACCCAGGAAATTAGGCAATGTCTGGGTTCAATCTGCGACACGCATGTTGCTTGGCTCAGCAGGGTGCAAGCAATTACACAAGGGAGAGCCTGTGCCTGCTCGCTCCAATTAAAAATATCTGGCTGTACGGCCCAGCGTGCTCAAGCCGAGCGTGAGGGAGCATGGCTCGCCGGGGAAAGCACACATGGACCAGCAAGCATGGCACAGTGCTGAACCAGGCTGCACTTCAGAAATCCATTTATTATCATTATTTTTTCCCCTCAAAGGGAATCCCCCTTGAAAGGGGATAGACAAAAGACCTGTTTCCTTCCCGTGCTTGGATCACTGGCTTCTTCGGCAGCAGCACAGGAGCAGGGATTTGAAGCAGCTGACTTCTCCTGGGCTCCTCGTGGGCTTTGGAAGCCTCATCCATTATGGATTTTGCTGGGTGGGAAGGGCTGTCCCCCACAAGCTGTTAATAGGCCCTACTGTGTGCCTGTGTCTGCGTGTATCTCTGAGAACCTTAAATCAAGTTTCAGGAGAAGCCTTACCATTGCATCTATTTATGCTTTTTATCTCCAGTGTTTGTGTGGGACCTTTGGTTGCTGTTGGGCCAAAACATTCATGAAAGAGTGGGATGACAGTCCCTCCCCCTGCCCTCACCGGGGCAAAGGGGGGATGGAGGAGAGGGGAAGGGTGGTGGGACAGAGGAACAAGCACCTTGCAGGGAATCAAGGGGAGGGCTTTGCAGCTGACTTTTTGAGTCTTCCCTCTGCTCTCCCCCTGTGACCTTGGGCATGTCCCACTGTCCCTGGGCTGGGACAGCACAACAAGCCCAGGAGCTGCAGGGAGGGATGGGTCCATCACCTCTGCTCAGGCAAATGGCAGCTATTCAAGCAGTGTTTGGGAGGTGCCTTTCAGGTTGTGTTTTCCAGGAATTAGGAAGGCTAAAACTGAGGGTTTTGTGTTTCTGGAGAGCTGAGGTTCTTGAAGTTACCTGTTTCCAGGAGCTGAAGAAAATTATGAGTCCTGTGATAAGCCCATGGTGTGGCATATAGGAGAAGGCTGGGAAAAGGCTGAAATCTCTGTAGGGGTGAAAAACTGCCCTGGGATTAGGAGGAAAGGAGTAGATGTGAGTATGCACTGGGAGGCTTCATTCCAAAGTAGCACCAAACCCTACAGAAATGAAGAAATTAAGCACCCCCAGTCCTTCAGGTAACGCACACTAAGTTCAGCAACTCTCCCAAAAGACCATGCAGCCCAAACGAGCTATTCCCAGCAGCTGCAGGAAGACTTTCCTGATTTTGCAAAGGGTCTCGGGGCTGTGGGGACACCGGGGAGGACGGGTGACAGATGCAGCAGGTCTGTCACACGCTGCTGCCTTTCATTTGCACATGGAGCATCAGGGAGATGCGCACGGCAGAGCCTGGACTCTTGGAAGGTTAAATCGTTGCCACGAGAGGGTGTGTGTGTCCTTAGAGTTGAGCTCACAGGGTGCGTAAAGAGCATTCAGAAGGATTAGTGCAAGGTCCTCGGAAATGCTGAACAACCAGGGTCTGCGTGTCCTGAGGAGCTGGGAGGGAATTAAACCCCCCGACCGGCTCGTTTGCCTCTTGGCACGCTGCAGAGTCAGTCAATTAAAGTGAAAAAAACCCCCAAACCCACTGCCAAGCACCAGTTTCAACCCCGTTTAACCCACCAAATTGTAGTGAAACGAAGGAAAATTCCTTTGACCCCCCCCAGTGCCTGCACTTGAGTGCTTTGTACCGAGCAGGTCAGGGGGTCTCAGTGTGGATATTTAATTCAAAAAAACCCCGTGGTTAAAGGGGTGACTGTCACCCACTGCTAAATGATTCAAACACGGAATAAACAGGGATGCTGGAGCAGAAAGTCCTGCCCCGCCCCGAGGGGCTGTTCCCTCTGTCCTGAACAGCTCTGTGGTCCGTGCAGTGGTGGATGAGGCTGCTCAAGCTCAGCAAACTCTCAGCATGTGCTGGTGCTCAGAGCAGCCTGGCTCCGCTGCGGAGATCTTGGGCATCGCTAAAGGACTTTGCAAACAGTCCTGTGCCTGCTTCTGCTACATCCCAGCACAACATCATGGCTCAAAAAAAGTGCCTTTATTGGTTCTAACATCCCCGTGCTGCAGAGGAGACTCCTTGCTTGCTCTGACGACTCCTAGTCCAGCCCTGGGTGTGCTGCAATGGGCCCAGTATGTGCTGACCCTGAAATTTGTAGGCTGGTAAAAGCTACAGTTCAGGTGAAATCTTAGTATTTCAGGGGACAAGGAGGACTAATTGGCTTTTCATAACATCTCTGCTTAAATGTGGGGAGAAGGGACCTTTTCTGCAGCAGGGCAGGCTGCTGTGGTGCTGGGAGATGCCCTGTGTGCAGTCGTGCACGGTCACAAGCTGCAAGTGCTCTTCTGAGCAGCAAGCAGCACTTTTTCCTGATCACTCGACTTTTACTTTAAGATATAAGCTGGAAAGCAAGGGAAATTGAGGAAGAAGAAAGAAAAGAAGCATTTGGCTTTTAAAAAATTAACAGCGTTTCCCCTAAAAAGCGGTTAGCAATTTTTCCATTACACAGACTCCAGGGGCCTCCTCCTGCACGGCCTCGCCAACTCGAAGATGTCTGGGAGCAGACACAACCGTGCTGCATTCCTGATCTCCAACTGAGGAGAGATGCTTCCTGCAGACTCAGCAGCCTGATTTTCCTGCCAAGTTTCCTCATTTATTCTTACAGTAGTGGGCAAATGGGTGCTCAATCCTCCCAGAAAGAAAAGGTAAAGAAGTGATGCTGGGAGGATGTGTGAGACCCTCTGCAAATCGAGTCCAGCCCAAGCAGCCTCACATATGAGAGGATAGTGAGCAGGAGGGTGGTCCGCCTCAAGCTAGACACCCCGTTGGGCTTTCAGCTGCCCAATAAATGCAACCTGGTGCTCCAGGGAAGCAATCGGCATGCCAGGGGAGCCAGCCCTCAGGAAATTCGTGTTTTCAGGGCGAAGGCTGAGGGTTTTGGTGGGGTTCATATTGCAGTTGCAGTGCCAGAGGGCGTGGAACAAGGTTGAAAGAGGTTTGTGCAAGACAGGCAGCACAGACAGGAGGTACTTTGTACAAAAATGGGGCGGGAGAGAGGGAAATGTTTCACCATCAGACATTTTCTAGAGAAAACTTCCAGATTAAAACCAAAACCTCATAATATTGTCAAAAAGGGGGTATTGCTCATAGACACAAATCTCATAAAGGATGGAAAAAGGCACTTATTAAAGGAGCTTTTCAATGAAAAGCCTTCACCCAGCCCATGCTCACACCCCATGGTTCTCCCACCGGAGGACACCTTGGCAAGGGGATTTATTTATCCAGCTGGGACACAAATCCTAAACCTTTACGTCCAGGCCAGCTTGTTTAGCCCAAGTATTTTTGGGTGACTGGAGATTTATTCCATGCACAGTACAGATGCCCTCAAAAAGATGAAAAAAACAAATGCTTTGGGCATGGTCTCAAGTTTAATAGGGCAAATTCTGTCTACTATTTTGTTGCATCAAAGGGACCTGGTTCAGGCATTGAGATGAGAGCTGGAAGGACATTGAACAGAGGATGAGAAGAACAGAGGAATTACAGAAGGTAAATGAATCTTCCCATTTCTCTCCAAATGAGTTATTAATCATCTCTCATTTACATATTCATTAACCATAATACACACCATATTTTTATTAATGTGGCAAAGAAACAATTATAGGTGAAAAATGGGTTGTCTGTTTATTTTATACATGGATCTTGTTCTTCATTTGCATGATTTAAAAAATGATGTTTCTTCTTGCCACACAAAAAAAGTAACTGCTGCTCAGGACAGGTTCCAGGCTAAGATTATGGAAAGGGCTCTTTGGATGAACAGCTGGGAAACAAGAAGTTGCACACACCCACCAGCAACTGGCATTGAAGGATTTTTTAATTTCTTTTTTTTTTTTTTTTTCCAGGAATGGGTTATGTTAAGTCAATCCTGGGCTGGGATGAGGGAGAACAGACTGGTTCAGGTCTTTTCAGTCTGATGGTTCCTGGCTACCTCCTGGGCGTAGGGTTTCAGAAGGTGCTTTGTGAAGGGACTGCAAATCAGCACAGAAGTCCTCTCTATGAATTTCCATTCAAGCAAGAGAAATGTGGGGAGCAGAAGTAACAAATGAATATTCAAAGCCTAATTCTGAATTGATTATAAAGGGGAGCCGTCAAATGGTCAATAGTTTCTTTTATTCTCATAGAAGGGACATGAAACTTTGGTTTAAAATGCTTGAGGAATGATATCGCCAAGTTCCTTCCCACTTCCTTCCCTGCAGTTTTATGATGAATATTACTGGATTTCAATACATTTTTTGGTAAGTCAGGCATCAGCCATTAGTTCAAAGGGCAAGCTTTGCTTTTCCTACTGCCATTTCTTTGGTCAGGAAGATTAAACTGGACTTAAGCAAATCAATGTTGTAGAGGAAAAAAATACGTTGTCAATTAAAATCTCATATTGTGAGTTACTGTGGGTGAGTGATGTGGTTGGGAATGTTGTCCTGACGCTTGCTGAAACCAGACATCAAATCTGGTTTCAGAAGGGTCCTTCTATGCCCATCCTCAGCTGGTCACATTGGCCAGCAAAATCAGAGCTGTTTGCCTCTTTCTGTAGCAAGGGGAACAATCCCGTTTCTAGGGTTCTTCCTATGCGGGGATTGAGGCTCAGAGACAAAGTTCAGCCTAACAAATTCCCATCCTGGTGAAACTAGGAGCCAAGGGCTGTCCAGGAGAGGCAGGGCTGTATTCTTGCCTTGCTTCCTATAATCCTTCCCTAGGTGTAGGTATTGGGCACTGCTGGATACCACATAGATGGAGCAGGATGGGCCCCGAATGCACATGAGGTGTCTTTTCTGTCCCACATGCTGTATTCTCAACATTTGGGAAAAAATTAAGGTCTTTGAAACTGTCTCTGCTCTGGGAAATGCTGTTTTCAGATAAAGAGCATTTACCACAGTGCTTGAAGATGTTGCTGACATTGAGAACCAAGGGAGCACCCCTTGTAGCTCCAGGAGGGATGCTTACAACCCTCAGAGTTTTGTTTGTGAGACCAGAGACATTCCTGCAAACACTTCTTCCTATATGAAGAGAAAATCACGTTTCAAGTCTGCCTAGGAAAGGGAAAGGGTGTCTGGGCCGTCAGTTGGTGGAAGGACATGTATTTCTGTCTGTCCTTATTCCTCTTCTCACGCTCGAATGCGCTGCCTGATTTCCACTGAATTTGACAGGAAGGTTAACATCTAAATAACAAATTTGTGTACCTATATGGGAAATTGGCTGCTGAAGGGGAAAAAAACCCCAAATCCTGCTGAGGTTTGGCCAGTCTCAAGTCTGCTGTAATCGCTCTGGCCCAATTCCCGCAGCCAAGCACGGCAGCTGACATGTCACAGCCAACTTGTACTGTGAGGGGAGTTGTACAAGGAACACCAAAGGAATTTTATAGGTATGGGCAGAGATGGCAGAACTCTTAGACAAATTCATTTACAAAATCAGTTGAGAGAGAGACATGCATCCATAGGAAAACAGAATATATTCACTCTGATGTTCACAGGACTGCTGGTCTCCTGCCTATAGGTGGGAATTCAAAACAACTTTTTGTTCTCAACAAGAACATTGGATTTATTTTTTATCTGAATATATATATATATATTAAGCCCTGTTTGTGAAGGTGAAGTTGCTTTCAGAGACCATCTGTGAAGTAGGTCCGTTCCCACAGAAGCCTGAGTCTGCCAGTGCAGGGAGAAACAGCAAAATTTAACAAAGAATGAAAAATTATAAACATTTGTCAAAAGCACCTGGCTCTGGGTTTAAACCTTCTTTCAGTGTACTCCGGTGGTTTCACGCTGCCCTGTGGTCCTTGACGGCATGGAGCAACTCATGACGCCTTCTATTTATTGCAAGCAGGCAAAGTGCCCCGCAGTGTCTGTGGTTTTCCATTTGAGTCTGCTCAGTGTATTTGTTCTCCTTTATTAATGATATTTTTGATAGACTTCTGTTTCTCCATTTTCTGGCTTGCATTTCTCTCATTTTTTTTTAACGATTATTGCTACTTAGGAACACTTTCCCGCCTTTGGTGTTAATGTGTCCTGGAACTGCACTAGAAACTGCACAGCCCAAATTTCTCTTCCCCAATGTCATACAATGTATGAAAACCAGACGATCAGAGGTTTTTAAAAAAACTTCTATAGCAAGTAAATCAAAAGAAATCACACTGAGGGTGCTTGGTTTAAAAACGAGGGAGTGCTGGAGAAACCATCACACGGCTCACTCTAAGGCTCCCTGCACAGCTGAGAGCTCCTGGAAGATCAGTAGGGCTCTATTACAGGAACACCAGTTCCTCCTGTGAGAGAGAATGCCTCTGTCTTACACAGTTATATCAAAGCTATACTTGATCACCAGGTTTTGCTTTATCTAATTATAGCATGGCTGTTTCCCTGCAGTTTAAACCAGCATATGCTAATACTGCACTAATGATAAAAACACATGAATATGACAGTACTTTTTGGTATCTGCTAAAAATTGGTGGATATTGCTGTCCTTATTTTCTAACTGGGAAACTGAGGCATGGGAAAGACTGTGCATGCCTCTGAGTCGTCTGGGAGGGTAAGCATGCTCCTCTCCCACCTTATTTCTGTTGTGATGGCATAAATTAGCTGGGGCAGGACAGGTCCCGGTGTGTCTGCACAGGACCTAGCAGAGTTGTGCTTTACCTTAGCTGAACCAACCTGGTCTCTTCATAAACAAGGCTGTTAGCATCACTGTAACCCTGAGGGTTTTTCAGGACTTGCTTACTCTGCTTTTATTTCGGTCAATCCATCAGTACTATGAGAAGGAATGATTTTATCTTCTTCATAAAGTTTGAGCAGCTGCTGCCATCAGTCTTTGCACCACTGGGCTAGCTGAGCTCCAAACCTGCCCCTGAGCCTCCCACTCCTCTCTCCTTTTCACTTGAATATGCCACCTCTGACTCTGCACCAGAAGACACCCATCTGCACCCCCTGTGGGGGTACCCACAGGCTCACAGCTCGGCACAGGAATCTCTTTTGGCAGGACCAGGCCCTCTCTTCTCAGGGCCTTCAGACTGCCCTTTGTAGAGGCAATGCCTTTAAAATAAAGCTAAAAGGAATGTGCCTCTGTCAGATTTGCTGCCTGAGTCGTTCATAGCGAAGCGCAGAGATTTATCAGCAGTGAAGTTGGAGGAGCTGGTTTTCAGCAACTCCATTTCTGCATCATAATCAGACCTGTCAAAACCAAGCCATCTCCCCCAGACCATTGCATTCAAGCATTTCTTCCCTCCTTTGTTTCCATCAATCCTCTTCTTCTTGCCTGAGCCCTTAAACAACCTTGACTGCGACGAGTTGGAGATCAGCAGAATACCCCATCCATTCAAAGTGAAAATATTGATGCTCCTGCGTCATTTCTTAGCACATCTGGGGTCCCTTGGGCCCACATACCATCACTGCCCAGCACGCCAAGCCAAGAAAAGCATGAGGAAGAAAAATAAACGTGATGACAGTTGGGCTCTTGCAAATGAGTCTTGGTCTGAAACAAGCCAGAAAAGAGTAAGCATCTTGCACAAACTCACATACGGAGCAGAGCTAACGACGGGGAGGGAAGTGCAATGTTCGCACCGTCAGGGCAAAGGTCTGCAACATGAGCTTGCACCACTAATATAGGCAGATTTCCTGACTAATAATGTGAAAGGAAATATCTGGGCACTTGTGGATCAGTGGTGCTACAATGCTGGCATGTGAACCAAGAGGGAGACTGGGGGCAAGGGGCTTCTTCAGCAGAAGCTCCTCCAGCCCTGTTTTTCTGGGCACAGCTCTTGCTCATGCATGTGTTTGTGCTCTGGCAGCTCTACAGGTGTACCTTAGGTCTCACTTGTATTTTAGCCAACATGCTTCACCTTGAGATGTCTTAGCATAAAAATCAGTTCTGGCCAGGTGCACAGATGTGTGCTCTGAGTCTGTGCCTGGGTCCAGTGAGCTGCTTCTAGGGGTCTATTCACTATTCATGGGGACTTAAATTCACTATTCAGGACCTCAGGGTTAAAGGACAGACTCCTCATGAAGGCAGGAGAATTTTGACTCCGTCTTCTTTGCAATGAACAGTTAACTTGAATCTGAACAACAGATTTTGGGTTTTATTGTCCTCCAATGCCACCATGCAATTCCCTGGGCTGCTTTTTCCAGCCTTTTAGCTATTCACTTTCTTCTCCCTTCCTGCACACCATGAGTCTCTGGGTGGTTTATGGACACTTGGCTGCGGCTCAGTTCCCTGTGGTCCTCTCCATTCCTCAGCCTTGGGGCTCCAGCATATGCACTGGGTTCTGGTTAGCTTCTGCTCCACCAGCAACCTGGAAATTTTCTTCAGCAATGTCGGAAATATCCAACAGTTGATATTTATTAAGACTTTTTCTGCCTGTAAGAAATGTGAAAGCCAATCCAAGTGATTGATAGGCCTGATCTACATTGCTTCGTGTTTTCTTAACCAGACTGAGATCTGGATTGAATGAATGAAATCTGGAATTCTCTTCTGAGTGGCAGCATGGTCGGCTGCAGCTTCTGGCTGGGTTGATAGCAGAGACAAAATAAAGGCATAGGAGGACCAGGCCTGTGAGAGCCATCTGAGTCTGTGCCTGTCTTGCTTGCACAGCCGTGGCGTCCAGAGACTGCTGGCCCTTCCCTTCCCGATGTCGGACAGCTAAAGCCATGGTCAGCAACAGCAGTGAGTTATTTAGGGTTGAGTTCTGGCACCATCTGCATCTAGAGATACATCTGCCCCTACTTGTTTGGGAACAAGCCATAACTCATGCCTTCAAAGCAAAACCAAACTGCCAAGTTTCAGCGCAGTTCCTCATGTCCATTCAATCTGGAGAAGGTTCTGTGACTGCTGCTATACCCCCTCCACATCCTTTTGATCACAGCTGCCCTTTCCACAAATCTGCCACAGCAAACAAACGACCTCAGCCAACACGTAACATGTGCCCCACATTAATCTGTAAAAGGCATTTTGTGAGATGTGTCAGAAAGCTCCCTGCAGCTCAGGACTTGCAGGGATGCATTGCCAAGGAGGTATCTGTCAAGCAAAAAAAAGCTCAACACATTTCTTCTGCATGCAAACAGCCCGGGGTGGGGTGAAATATGGGAGCAGAAGGCAACTTTGCATGACAGCAAGTAAAGATGCTGAATCACAGGTCATCCCCTTTCAGCGCTGGGCAGGGGTGGGGAATTGCAGAGGCTTTGCTGGGTACCTGGTAAACTATTGGCACACTGCAAAGTCTCGACATGCTGGATTGTGTCTGGGCAGAAATCCTAGATGGAAAACAAAGCTGCAGAACTACTGGTTTCGAAGAGACTTGGAGTCATGTAATCGAGAAGAAAAACTGTCCAACCCCGTTTGCAAGACTAATACTGTATAGCACTGTAATTCATAAGTGTTCATTTACTCAGCCATCGTTTGGTCTATTGTTCCCATGCTCTCTCCTTAAGTAATATATTTCCCTGCCTTTTTCTGCCTCAAATCAAATCTTCTCAAATATGATTCTCCTGCTTCTATGAGAGAGTTTATAAAAAGGATGCAGACATTGACCCTGAGGTGACTCACTGATATTGCTCTCCTGCTCCAGGGCTGCAAGCTGGCGTTTGTGGGGCAGCAGATCCCAGATTTTATGCTGTGTAACTCAGGAGTGAGTTTCAGGTGACATCTCCGTGTCTCTGCAGAAACAGCCTTGGAATAGGCAGTGACAGCCAGCTGCATCTCCAAATAGCAGTATTGAGGCATTAGCAGGGCAAGGCTGCAAAGTCTTTCTGGAGAAGCTTCTATTGTGACCAGGTAGGAAAATTAGGGCTCGGGTTAGGAAGCTCCTTGCTATAAATCACAGCAAACCCAGATGAAGGTCTTTGTCTCCCCGTTCACCAGACCATGCTACTTCCTTGGAAGTCATCAGGGGTGGTTTTGGCTCCTGGGGAAGACTGAGAACTGTGACTTTAAAAATCAGGAGCAGAGAGAAACGTTCACATTTTCCCACATGATGGAGCCAAGGAGCTGTTAAGCTGTGAGGTCATGCTTGAAAGGGGATGGTTGTCCCATGAGCTCACTCTGGGCTGGGCTGGCGAGGCTCGCCACGGGTGCGCAGGGAGCAGGTGGCTCCGTCCAACAGCAGTGATGGGGATGGGCTGCAGGCTGTGCCCCTCCCCAGCCCAGGCTGGACCCCTCCCTTGCAAAAACCACCAGAGACCCAAGGAGAACATCCCAGGTAGAAGGTAGTTGGAAATTTTTCACTATTTTTTTTTAATAATAAATTAAGTATCAGCTAAATGAGAAGCTTATGATTGAAAATATTTTATTTTTTTTTTAATCAAAATGGAAAATGGGAGTGTTTAAACAAACACATAAAAGCAAGACATAACTTGGAAGCAGTGTTTAGATTACATGAAACAATCATAATCATATTGGTCCATTACTTTTTGACAAGAGAGATAAATAGTTCCTGAGCATCTCAGCTGCAATGGGCTTATTGAGTGGAGGCTGAACTCTGTATAACTACTTGCTCGAAACAATGAGATCATGTATCTGTCAGCACGGCCTCCGCGTCCAACTTCCGCACGCATGTGTGTGTGCTGACAGCACCATCCTCTACTTGGAGCCATTTGGAGACACGTCTCCTGAAAGGCCATGCAGAATTGCACATCACAGGTAGATTTTTCTCCCAGACTAGATGAGCAGTCATTGCTCGCATGGTTGGAGTCTGTATGAGTCTGGGAACAGGGTTGGGAGGGTTTTCAGTTTTCTACTTGTTAGTCCTAAATTTCAGGTTTTATGCTTGCCTTGCAAGATTTGCTCAGGGATATTGTCACCTGAACAGCACTCTTTTTTGTTTTCACCAAAACTGAGGAAATTGACAGCATCTATTGCATGCTGTGAATTATACGTACAGGTAAAATGTAGATCATGCTGTCCCATGGTAAATACCTGAATATCAGTGGCGGAAACAGAAGAAATAAAAGCCAATCCATCCCAATAATACACAAATTTCTACAGGGGCTTGGTAATGCAATGTGTAATTTCAACAAAAGTACCTTCCTTTCTTGCCTCAACAGCTGAACAAAACATGATAGTCTGGTGTTTTCCGTCAGTGTCATGAGCAGATAATAGCAAAATGGAAGGGTGCGCCCAGCTGGGTTGGCAATTTCTTTATACAGTGGGTGCTATGATGCCCTGGGATTATTTCTGCACGCTCCAGACAATCAAGTGGAGGTGTGTTAGATCATAGAATCATTCAGGTTGGAAAAGACCCTTGGGATCATCGAGTCCAACCCTCAGCCCGACTCTACAAAGATTTCCGCTACACCATACGCCTCAGCATCTCATCCAAACGACCCTTAAACACCTCCAGGGATGGGGACCCCTCCCCGGGCAGCCTATTCCACTGTCTAACCACTCTTTCTGTGAAATTTATTTTTTTTTTTTGCTCATCTCAGCCTGCCCTGAGGACATGGCTCAGGCCAGCTTCAGGTTTCCATCAAACCTTGGGTTCCATAGCTTTTCTCTGGGCTGGAATATTGCTGGGATGCAGGGTGTGGTCTTGGCTCTCCTCAGCCAGCTGCTGGTCATCCCTGAGGACAGCAGTGATGCAGACATTTCTGGTAGGCAAGCGTAGAATCTTGGGATCTGTTGAACAGAAGAATTTTAATTTGCATTATTAAATGTTTTGCATGACATCTAATGCTGGGGATGTAATTTGGTAAACAGCCTTGTAATTTGTGCTGAAATATTACTTGGCACATTGGCTTCTCTGTGATAAATGGAACTGATAGGGATACAATGCCATGCCTTCTTCTTACTCCTCCCACCATCTGCTTGCAATATTCATGCCTGACCACATAAAAAACATTAATGTCCATAAGAACTGGCCCATCTCATCAAGCTAAATATGAACAGTGTCAAAATGATTACAGGAGAACTGGGCAAAAATTGCTTAAACATATAGCACTCATCATTAATAGCTTGTTATTGGCACAATTGATGTGTATAACTATCACATACTACACTGATCCAGTACATAAATGTTTTCTTTAGCATATTTTTAATGTTGCTAATTTATCTGTTACTGTCACACTGGGGCTGTTAGCTTTGAACAAATGGCTGTTATTAATCACTGGAGAGCCATTAGACACCACAGCCGTGGTGTTAAATCAACTCAGGAGTGGCACTTGTAGGAATATTCAAACAGAAATTTTAAATTGCCTGGGTATTGGTTGTGTGGTTAACGCCTCTGGGATCAGAGCCATCGAGTGCCTGCAAATACTGCTCCTGTGTGTTGAACTTGCCCAGTGGAAATTCCTTTCTCTAAAGAGCAATTTCAGTTTAAGACCTTATTTATTATGAAGTTGTGTTTTTTGGTTGTTTTTTTTTTGGGGGGGGTAAAAAAAAAATAATGGAAAAAAAAATTTGCAACTGTTGGCATTCAGCAGTGTGGTGTTTATAGCCTGGGCATGCTTTCCTCCTGGTAGATTGGGGGCTCTCTGAGCAGCAAAGGGTTTGCTTTCCCTGCGGTACCCTGCTAATCTACAGATGCTGGGGGGATGTCAAGATCTCCTGTCCTGAGGAAGAGGAGAGGGTTAAATCTTTGTCCTTAACTCCACTTTCTTGGGAGTCTGGGCCAGTCTCCACATCCCCTCTGGGCACAGACGATACCTCAGATGTCTGTGGGACCTGAAGAGCAAAGACCTCCAGAACAGTTTAGGCTGCAGGAGAATTTGGCTGAAGTTTTCCTGTTTTTGACTTTGTTTTCATCAGGGAAAACTGAGCTACAGGGAGATCGACATTTGAAAACAGCACTAAGCTAGTGTCAAACCTAGATGTGTCCCCTTCAGTCCCCTGCTCTAACCAGTGTCCCATGTGATGGGGACACCCCTGTTTGTCGAGTCTCTTGCCTGACAGCTCTCCCGGGGAAGATGGCAAATAGTAATAATAATTATTTAAGTTAGACCTACCCACTCAATAGCCTGGGAAGCGTTGCTCTGGTTCAGGCACTTCCCAGGCCTGAATGGAGTCGAAAGAAAGATGGAGCTGAATGGAAGAAAGGAAACCTCAGTGAGAGCCCTTTCAAAGGGAAGATGTTTGAGACAAAACATTTGGGGGCTTAATGAACTTGTGTTTTCCAGCAAGAGGCTGATTCATGAGACACCTTTGATTCATGAGACCTGCTGGACTCACAGATCCATTAAATGTACGGACTTGCTGGCTGCTGTAATGGAGCTGCCAAAAAGCAGCTGTGCGTGGGAGATCTCTGGTGGTCACCTACAATGCTCCGCAAATGTTTCTTCAAGTGAAAACAAATGTAATTTGGAACAATTTTATTGCTGTTCTGGAAGGGCTGTTGTAATTTGTATTTTCTCTATTATTTATGTAAGCTAAGCCACCACACATTTTGAAATTACAGATCTCAGTAGCAAAGTGGTCTCTTCATTAGCCTTGTGGTAGACTTCAAAGGAAAAACTTTGGAAGGATTTTTGGATCCCATGAAAATGTATTACCTCAGATCTTGTGGATTGTCTGTAGGAATCCACTATAACTTTACAGCTTTCTGTGGCTTCCTCTAGTGATGGCTATCTACATGTACCTTCTCCGAGCATCGCAAGGGAGCTACTCAGAGAAATACCACAAAGGACTCGTAATTAATGGCAGTGACATGTTTAACTGCACCACAGTGCACCAGTCACAAGGGGCTGCTGCTGAACTGACTGTGAAACAGGGATTTTCGGTCCTCTTTGCACTTCCTACAGTGTTTTTCCATTCCTTCAATTGCCTGGGCAAACGTGTGAGTTAAGAAGGCATGCAGCCAGCTGAAGGGCACTTCCTTTCAAAATGGTTAGATATTCTTACTGGCATATCAATAATGCCAAGTAGTCAGTTTAACAGAGGTGTAGGCCATGGCTTTACATTGCCACTGACTTCTACATACTTGCCTTGTGTTTTTGTCATTGATTGGAGACCTTACACCTGTGTTCCCACATTTGGAATAAACTTAATCTGATGCCTTTTGCAAAAACCCACAGTGCAAGGCCAGAACGGACCCCAGGGATGATCCAGTCTGACCTTCTGCATAATTCAGGTCTGAGATTCCCACAAATTATTTCTGTGTTAAGGTGCTCATGCGGGACTGAATACATGTGTAGAGACAGACAAGCTTTCTGAATTTGCACTTATTTTCAGACAGTTTTCTCTAACTTTTCATTGACAGCCACTAAACCTTGCTGCATCTTTGCCTCTTGGTTTCAGAGCCTTCTCTGGAGGTTTTGTGATCAAGTCACTTCTCTGGTCTTTTCTTGAATAAACTCAGTAAATAGAGCATCCTAAACCTCTGACTGTTGGTCCTTTGCTGTCATCTCTGTTTCACATCACAAAGCTTCCCACACTGGACAGCTGCCTACCAAATCCTCATCTGACCATGCAATTAGGGGAAGGTGGCAGAGGGTGTTATTTCTTTCCTTAATACATAGTACCTATTTCTCCCCTTGAGAAATTAATTCTGTGCTGGTTCCAAATGGGTGGCCCCAAAGACTGCAACCCTCCACTAAACAAGCTCTCCTGGGGTTCCCTAGCCATCAAACCTTTTTCCAGGCTGCTAGACGGGTGTGCTGCCGCCTTGGTCTTACAGCAGAAAAGGCACAGGGACAGTCAGACCGTCTTCCCCTGTGGCCAGGCTACTCTCTGTCATGTTTGCTGCCAGTACTAACCTTGACTGGGCATCAGAAGAGAGACTGATGTACCAGTTTCTTAAAAAACCTCACTGAATTCACACTGAGATTCTCTCAAAAAAAGAAAAAAACCCCTTCAGTTGATTTCATAGTCTCTGTGTGCTCCCCTGGGACCAGCTGCTCCCCAGTACCATCATTTTTGGGACCAGTGTCAATGTAAATGAGCTTTGCTAGTGGGGGCTTCAATTCTTTCTCTCTTTGGAACCACATTTCTGGCAGCTTGGACTGAACATCCCCAAGTGATCTTTTCTGGCTGATGAAATGTGAAGTTGCAGGCAGGTAAAATACAGACAAAACAGATTAACTGCCTCATTCCTTTACACCCAAGCTCTTTTCTGGCTTGTAATGGAAACCTAAAGCCTCCCTTTCTTTTAACTCAGATCTAAACAGTAGCTGCTATAAAGTATTAGGTTGGAATATGAACTCTGTATGAAAGATGAAGGAGGAATGATGTATTTTAGAAAGGATCTTAGAAGGTCCCAACTTAAAAGCATCAGTATAAATTCATTGCAAGTAATATGCTCTTAATTATTCATTTTCCTTGGCACTGGTTAAAGAGCCAAGTAACGGCTTCTGTCTCTTTATATTTAGTCTATTATTGTTTGAAAAAGGCCAGGGGGAGGCCAGCACCGTGCAGAAATTATATTCCCCCTTATATATACACATACATATTACCAGCAGCCATAGTAAAGGGGAATATAATCACCAGCAGCTGAGAGACAATGACATTTTTATAGACCTCCTGGCAAATCTGCAGTGGGAGAGACCCTGACAACTCTTTGGCTTTTAACCACATTCCTCCAAGCTCTGAGTCGTTCTCCTCCCCGGGAACCAGCCCACATCGGCCAAACAGCAGCTGCCTCGTTAGGCTGAACCATCCC
This sequence comes from Athene cunicularia, assembly GCF_003259725.1. Classification (NCBI taxonomy): domain Eukaryota; kingdom Metazoa; phylum Chordata; class Aves; order Strigiformes; family Strigidae; genus Athene; species Athene cunicularia. Next base: position 2,774,748 of record NW_020799123.1, read on the forward strand.
TGCTCTTTCTGGAGGAGGAGAAGACAGGAATGAAAGAGCAGGGCAGCTTCAGATGCAGGAGAGCGTCTTGCTGCTGAGACAATGTGCTCTCATGGCTGAGTTTTGGAAAGCTGCTTCAGCCAAAGTGAAATCAGCAGCACTGGCTGGCCACGACAGAGCTTTTGGAAGAGGCAAGAAGTCATTGTCTGCCTTTTTACAGTAGACCACCCCAAGAGCTCCTTAATGAGCAATCTGGCCTTGATGGTCTCCATCAGCCCAACATGATCCTGTCCTTGGGTGAAACCTCCTACTACTCCAGTGGACCTGGGGCAAGACCATGGCCAAAGTGTTTTGTTGGAAAGGTCCAGGATGGAGATTGCCAGCTTTTTAACTGAAGCAGGAACAGTAACGGGAATGTAGCTGATCTTCAAAAACTTGGAAAGGTTTTTCAAGCTCTTATGCTTGAATAGCAGAAGAGACCTCCCTGGGGCTGAACATATGAGGCACCTTCTGGGATCTGAGGGAGTAATCTCAGCTCTCTCCTTTGCTTGGTTTGTTCTCCAGGCTTGATCCTGGGTGTCTCAACACGGAGTCAGTGCTACAAATGCTTGGCCCTATTTCTTACTTTCTGGTGATGTTTCATGTAATGTTGATAATTTGATTTTATTTGGGCCAGACAGTAGCAGAGTCAGTAGTTTCATCTTTGTGCTGAAAATCAGCGAACCATCCTCATCTATTCAGCCAGCCCACCCAGATTTGCAAACTCTGGCAGTGAGGGGGTCCTTGCTCCCTATTTCCTGGACACATGCCCATGGCTGATGTCCTGTCGATGCCATTCACCCGAAAGAGTGCTTTTATCCTGCTTTTTGCTAGCAACATGGTCACGTTTAACATATATTTGTGTCTACTCAGGTGTCCCAGGTTGTGTGGGAAGGATCTGCTCCATCCTAGCTGCTGTCCTCTGCAAATAATAAATATTAAAGCTTTTGCAGTCTCCAGCAGATGCCGTCACCCCAGTTCAATTCAGAATGGATGAGATGAGGACAATTTCTGGGGGGAAAAAGTTGATCAATTTTAAATAAGATTAGTTGAGTTTTGTTTAAATGCTAGAGACTAAATATTGGTGGGTTTTGGCAGCTGACAAGTTAAACATTTCAAGCAGTTCTTTGGCAATTCAAATAGAAGAGAATTAGCTGTGTGGTCAGAATAGATGGATTTTATTGAGTTTTTCCTTTGATTGGTAGGCATATTTCATTTTTCAGCTGTCGAAGTCCTGAAAGATTTGTGCTTTGATAGAAAATCCTCAGAATATCATCAGGATGAGCATTTCCATTGGGTCAGATGAGTCTGGTTTAAAAATGCCTTGAATTAAAAGTTTTGACTAGCTCCAGCTGACAGACTGGCACTGAGTTTCACATCACTGTTGCTTGAAATGCTGACTTCTCTCAGGTTTACTCAAACCCATGCCTTTTTCCTGAGAACAGCTTGTGTACCTCAGGCAGCTGGGGTTGTGTTTAAATCTCCTCTGAAAACAGGCAAGTTTTGCCAGTTTCAAGTGTGGTGTGAGGTGGTGGTTTTTTTTTGTTTTTTTTTTTTTCTGGAGCCTCAAATGCAGCCCTCAGAGATGGTGCCAAACAATTTAACACTGGTGCTATTTTTTCCAGCCATCGCGTGGGAAGTCTGGGGCACTTAATATTCACATTTAATATTTAGTGTGAATAAAGTCCTGGTGTCTAACAGCTCTGTTTACCCATTGCAAAATTCAAGGGAAGGTGTGAGAGCAAACACCTTTGGGCCACTGCATTATAGCTCTTTGCAGAAAGACACCCAGGTATGGACAAGGTTGAGGAGCCCTTGGCCTTGCAGAGATGCCAACATAAAAGGGCCGCTCTCATTTTCCTGCTGAATACAGTAATTAAATAAATGAATTTTCCCAGGATGCTGAGCCCAAAGACTTGCTCGCACATCATGCTCTCCACACCTACCTCCATGCATGCCAGACTGACTGCCCAGCATCCTCCCACCCCTTCCTCCATACCAGTGTCTTATCTTCCTTATGTCCTCAGACTTTTGTCCTCTCCATATCGGAGGCTCTTGGCATCCTCCCTTTTCGCACCGTGACATTATTTCCTGCTTCATCCCATCATGCTTAGGGCCATGCTTCATCCTAGGGCTCCCACCCACACATGCCCCCTTCCATGGCATGGCAGCATGTCTGATTAGCTGAAGAAGATCAAGGAGGTGTCTGTATCAGCCTCTTTGCCCTTGCCTAGGTGTAGAATCCCCCAGTTATCTCCCACCAACTCCATGCAGTCCTTACCTTTGGTGACCTCTTATCCTGATCTACCCCTTTTCTTTCCCTACTATTTTGAATTTTCTTCAGTGTCCTTATCTATTTGAATTTTCCCTGAAGTGGTCAGGCAGTTGGACTAGATGATTGTTGTAGGTCGCTTCCCACCAAAATATAATATTCTATTTCTTCCCTTCCCTTCCCTTCCCTTCCCTTCCCTTCCCTTCCCTTCCCTTCCCTTCCCTTCTGCAGGCTGCCTGCAGGGATACCTGCCCATGACACAGGAGCAGTGTCTGCAGCACATGATGATTGCAGCTTTACTGAGCAGAGGTCCAAGAACCCCTCTGGCCTCTGTTTGCTTACATTTTTTCCCAGTTTTCATCAAAATCAGTGAGTGCCTGTCCAAGAAGGCTTAGATGTTTCTTTGAAATATCATAATTTTAGGAATATTTCTGCCCCTGCTTTGGATAGAAATATTTGATGAGTTCAAGAACAGTTTTTAGTTCATCAAAGACACTTTTCTGCTGGAAATGTCACTTTTTCAAAGTAGTAATAATAATTATTATTACAATTTCTCCTATATTATTTCCAGCTTTGATAACTACAAACTAGTTGGAATGACATTCTTTTAGCACAGAGAAGTGAAAAGCAAAATTTACTGAGCTCTCCCCTTTGGGAACTGCTTTCCCTCTGTTCAGCCCAGCAGTGCTTTGGCATTGGAAATCTGAGGAGCTGTAGCTTCACTGAAAGGAGTGGGAAGACTTTTTCTTCTTTAGAGTCTTGCTTATGAGCTAAATTGTATTTATAATTTGTTTTATTCCTGCTATAAGCATGGGCCAAAATGGAGGAACCATTATTTAATTCTGCAATTTGTGCACAATTAATTTAGGGAGGTGACTTGCTGACACATTTTGATTTGCTACTAGGAAACTCAAGCTTCAGTTCGAATCATTCTGACATTAAATCTTATCTAGTTGCTGTGCCGTGGTGCACTGCAGTAATTACTGTAGCGCTGCATGGGGAGTTCATGTAGTTCCAGAGCACAGGGCATGTGCATTGCCTCCCTGGCTGGCACACAAACCCCACAATAGCCTGCTCTTGCTCTGACAAAGCCAAACAGTGCATTAAAAGAGGTATGAGAGGGGAATATGATGTGGAAAATAGCATTTTCAAGACTAGCACATTTCTCCCTAGGAATCGCCGTTTGGACTGCTGAATTTCCTATCACACTTGGCTGAGTTTTGATCTGGCTGTTAGGAGCTGCTATAACAGATATCTGAAAAGACAGACAAAAAAAACGGAATCCTTTTTTACCTCCTTACTTGCCATGTCATCCTCAGAGTCCTCCTAAGCTTGCTCCCTGGAAAAGGTGGGTGAGAGCACCCCTGATGTGATGATGATGGCTATGAAATGTAAGGTTGGATGAAATAAAGTAAATTATCCTGATACAACAGAACTTTCACCAAGCCAGTGTTCAGCTGGCACGTCAGAATTGTTAAGGCAGAGGGAGTCTGAACAAAAAGGGGTGACAGGGGTGTAACAGGCAAAGCAGATCCAGGGGTAACGACGGGGGCTGTTTAAGCAGGGAAAAAATGGTACTTCCAGAGATGTGTCTTACATTGCAAAAGTGGGATGAATTCCCAAAGGCAACTGCAATAAAACTGGGATGAAAGGAACAGAGGCCAGCTGAAATGAGCATAATACGGATCTGTAGAAATGAGCCTACATACAGACAATTTATAGGGAATAAATTCCTTTCTGTATCTGCATGGTTTCTGAACACTGTTTTATAGATTTCTCTAGCAGGGATGTAATTCTCTTTTTTTCCCACCATTCTTTAGGATGTCCTAATCCTTGGGCTGGTGATTATTCCCTACGAGTTCTTTTTCAAAGAAGTTAGAAAATTTATTTGGGGCCTTTTTAATAAAGTGCCATTGGCATTTCATAACTCACAGTGTTTCATAAGGTACAAAATGAAAGCATTTAAGAAATACACTACTACTAAGGGAAGTAGCAAAATGAAATTTTATTTTAAATCCATTTGTAAATCCTCCCTATTTATCATTTATTTCTGGCTTTGGCTTGCACTACAGCCAGTGTCCTGCTTTTTTCCCATCCACAGTGCCCCTTTCATGCAGGAGTGAGAGGGCTCTGGTCTGCCTGGATGGATGGATAATGGCCATATTCACCGGTGCATTTTTCCAGCAGATCTGACAGCTAATCTAAAGAATGACGTTGCAGTAAGACACTTCAGATAAATGGAAAGAAAGAAAAAGAGAACGGGAAATCTCATCAAGCCCGGGGGAGCCTCCATGGCCTGGTTTTCTTCAGGAGGCACAGGGCAGATCATGGCATTAGTCACGAACACCAGCACGCTAGGAAGGAGCAAACAAAGCCTTAATTTTATGCGGTGCATGACGTCTGGTTACACCAGGTTATTTTCTTTTTAATTGTGGTAGCTGCAAGGGTTGGAGATCTTGTTCTCCATCATTGAGAGTTCAGTGGTTTGGACTGACCTATCTAAGAGATGCTGGCGCACATGGGGATGGAGCATTGCCAGGGTGTAGCCTCATGCCCAGAGACCTCTCTGCAGGCGTGGTGGAGCTGCCTGGTGGGAGATCCATAGTCCTCACCTTTCACCCCAGTGCTCAGTGCAAGATTGCCTGCCCATGACTTGTGTGGACATTCGGTAAGACAAACCAGAGCCTTCCCTGACACAGCAGCGCCGGGAGGAGGATGAGTGAGGAAGCAGCATGGAGCAGATGAGAGTCGCTCTGCTGAACTGATGGCAGGATCCTTGGCAGCACAGGTGATAACTAACGCAGGGTCTAGGCATGATTCCACACTGGAGAGGAGTAAGATCTTGCCATGGGCTCTCCACAAGAGAAGGAAGCACCTACGGGTTGGTGGCTATGTGCAGGCCTGATCTGTCAGATGCCAAACGCTGCATGTGAGTTACTGAGTCCACTCGGCCCCTGGGTGCCCCCTTTGCTCCTCCCTCCCTCCCTCCTCTGCTGGGTGCACAGCAAGCCGTGAAGTTTCTGGGAACAGGGGCCAGAGAAATCAGTTATATGAAGAGTATCTCAACATGGCAGCTCCTGGTGCTTCCCAGGGTGTGAGTGAAAACATCTTCAGAGGGAGCAGAGGGAATTTGTGATGTCAGCCCATAAATCTCCTGTCTCTTTTCGTCTTCAGATGAACACGGAGAATCAGTTTCTGATAACATCTCTAAATTGCTGGGAGCAATTTTGCAGCTTGTGTTAATTGCAATCTTCTGTTGAATGCCTCTGAGCTCTTAATAACTTTGTAATTAAAGTGCAATTAACAAATTAGCTTGTATATATCAAATGGAATGCTAATGTTGTTAATGAGGAGATAATTAGCTGGTGTCATGGAGACACTCATGGGGCATCTTCAAGATTCAGAACCCTTTTGGCTCACGTAGGAGGTTAATGGAGTTTGCTGTGAATGAATGAATGAATGAATTGTCCTTCGATGACATGCAGTGGAGCAGTCGAAGATAGCCACGTAACCGATGACTCCACAGCCAGAAAACAGAGGTTTCTCATTCAGTCATTTTCTAGGCAGCTGGCCAGTGTTTCACAAAGGTTTTCTATAGCACAACTGGAACGCTCATTAAAATACATGGCTGGGCTTTGAGAAGGGCTTAACAGGTGATGAAACCACTCAGCACCGTCCAAGCCTGGAGGCAACATTCCCACTCCAAAAAACCTCTGTGCAGCTTGTGTGTGTTTCACTTCAGCATTACTGGATGGGATGCAAACCCCAGGACAGCTCCGCCTGCCCCATGTCTGCTGGACACAGGTTGCCTCTCCAGATGCTGTCACACTTTGTACCATGGCAGTCTGGCAACAGTGTCCACATTTGTTAAAATTGACTCCAAGAGTCAATCTCAAACGGATATTAGGAATGGGCTGTTCCCTGGTACACCTGGGAAAGCACAAACAAGCTTTGGCAGAGAAGGGTGTGAAGTCAGAGGAAGGACAGAAATGCTCCATCAGGGTCCCTGACTCATCAGTCAGAAATTTTGCCTGCTGTGGCAGTGGGTATCAGATGAAGGGACCTGCAGAGGAACCGTGGAGCTGTAGCTGAGGGGGATCCAGGAGAAGTCAGTGGATAATGTGATAGGACCTGGAGTTGCCCATATAGCACATGCCTCTCTGGGCTAGCATGCTGCTTTTACACCTTTTGAACTCTGATCTCAAATTTGCTATTAGTTGCTGAATTCTGAGGGTTGGATCCATCAGGTCTAAACATCTTCCCCACAGCTGTGGGTGAGGATGGAGGTCCAGGCTGCAGGGTGTGGGTGGCTCCTCACAGTCAGATGCTCCTAGAAGTACTGACAGAGCAGTGAGGGTCTATAACTGGTTTACTGGCATTTCTGCATCTCCTTCCAACAGACCAGTGATCTTCCCCAGTTCTCACACAGCACCACCATTAGCTGCAGAATGCCCCGTTGAAGGGTTTTCTTGAAGAAAACGCACTGAGTTCTTCTGGCCTCTGGTTTTCAGCCAGGAACTGGGACTCAAGGGATTTTCCAATAAAATAATGGTGTCCCAGTGATACAGCTCATCCTGGGGTGCTGCTTGCAGTGCTGTGCTCAGCCAGCTCCGGACTCGTCTGGGGGCTCTGCTGGCTTTCCACGGTAGGATCCTGCAGTGCATGTGGGGCTGTGGATGATGTGCTGGAGGGGGGCATGCTCCGCACTGAAATGCCTTCCCTGCAGTTCAGCTGTCCCAGTCCAGCTCTCTAGCCTGGATGTGGTCTGGGAATGGGAGATCTCATTCTTGAGGAATTTGCTCCTGTTATTTGGCCTTAATTTTCCTTTGCTAAATTTCATCTCGTTACCCACAGTTACACCCTGCTGGGCCATGTGGCAGCACTCTAACAGGTATTTAAAATGTTACAGAGTGAGCCAATTGGTGCATTTAAAATCCATTCCATACCATGACATAATATATTTTCAATGTGCTCAAATTTGTCAAGATACATTGGGACTGGAAAGAGACTGGCCAATTGCATGGGAATTTTCTTTCCACTGGTGGTCGGACGGATGCCATGCCCCCCACTCTCCAACACCCGCATGTGTCCTGAGGCTGCAGGTCTGGCTGGTCTCCTGCACACTCTGCCAGTGCCCGTCAGTCCAGAGCCACAGCTCTGGGAGCTCCTCCAGCCATCACCCATCTCTGCCAAAACACATGAAGCTGGGTCTGCAGCTACCACAACCATTTGATTTCGGGATCTTGTTTGCACAACTGCTGACACTGGGACGTGTTGAGATAAATGCTTTTGATTTCATCCCAGGGTTAAGATTAAACATCATTCCTGCTTGACAGTACTGCAGGCACTGGCTTTTCTATTTCCCATTTTATTTTTCTGTTTATTTATATGGCAACAACTCTGTGTAATTCTGTGTTGGGAATTATGAGGATGAAGACCCACAGATGACAAATGTAAGGAGAAATAGCAGGAGGAGGAGAGTAGCCAAAAATAAGCCTTTTCTCCACGAAGCTGGGCAAGGACTTGCTACCACATGAAGAGGCGGGTGGGGTGTGTAGGTAAGGTTGGAGGATGGGTGCTTCTGTTCCTACTGAAGTAGAAGCTGCAATTTCTGCCCCTGGGACTAGCTCCAGCCCAGAAACATCACCCAGCCCTTGCGGTGCTCAGCAGCAGCCTGGTCCCCCAGGGACACCTCCAGCAGCGTGACTGAGCACATTTCCCTTCATCCACCGCCCCAGGCTGTTCTTGCTTGGGATGAAACCTGCCCTGTACACAGTCAAACCACTTTCTGGTTTCATTGTAGATCGGAATTCCCTTCCCCATGCCTAAAATGATGTGACCTGACTGAGAAAATCCCACTGTTGCTGCAGGCAGAATGTCCAGGTATGTCAGTGCAGTGATGCTGCCCCCATAGTCATGCTCATAGCAAGGTGACTTTCAGACATCTTTACATCACTTTTCTGTAAAAAACTAAGACTGAATTCACATATCATACAGGCAAATAAGCAATTGCTGAAGAAGAAAGAAACTGCTTGTGGTCTGAAGCCTCAGTTCAATCTCAATTACTTTAAATTAATTATGTGCTCCATGTTTTCCTGAATAGCGATGCTTTCCTGAAACATGGTCTTAGGTCAGCCATAATATCCTGCAGATAAACATTTCCCCCCCTCCTTGGATCTACAAAGAGAGGTAGCTTTGGAGTACGTATTTATAGACAGACTCTGAGCTATAAATTGGACATTTCTACCACATGCATTCCCTTAAGGGCCAATAAGACTACACACATTAGTTAAGTAATATTTTACTGGGATTTTCTTTAATGACTTCAAGAGTGCTTATTCTTTCCCTCAACTAGCATTGCATGAATAACGTAATTCTACAATTAATCCTGAATTACTCATACAGTGGACTCCATTTTCCTTTGCATTCAGGACAAGTTTTTTTAAGTTATTGCTTTCCCCCTCCTTTTTCTTTTTTTTTTTAAGACTTCTTTAATCAGACCAAATGGGGCTTAAAAGTACTGGAAATGTCTGGTTTTCTTTTATTCTTAGCCTGTTCAAAATCAAGCTAACGACAAAGGACAAGGAAAGTGCTTTTGCATTCACAAGTTGAGAAAAGGGACATGAGGGAGAGGGACACCTTCACACATCGCTGATGCTCCCTTGTGGACAGGGATTTTTGAGCAACTGTGTTGGATTGCTATGGAGGGACAGAGGTGGCTTCTTTAAAGGTTAGATCTATGTTTTGTGATTGGAGTCCACAAGGGACATCATTTTAGGGTGAGTTTAAAATGCATTGGAAACTGAGTGGATGCTTGAGGCAAGTTCTGAAGAGAATGGGATGGACTTGAGGAAATACAGTGACCCCAGACATGGGTAATGATAAGGACCCCAAACCAGCCAGGTGCTAACAAGTGCAGGCTCCCCCAACACAATCAGCATACACAGAGCCTGGCAGGGACAGCCCAAAGCTGGAGCTCCACCATTTCCAGATGTTCCTAGGACTTTTTGGCCCCTCTCTGTAGTCTGGAACTAAATGTATTTTAATCTGCTAATTGCCAGCAATGATGGGGAACCCCTGCAATCTCCTAATATTGTCAACTGTCAGCATTTCTTGAAGACAGCTTTGTGCATTCTTCATCATGATACTGAGTGAAAACACCCGGATGGGTGTAGGCTGCTGGGGAGCCACTGCTGGCTACTAGGGTGTGTGGTCACCTGTGGGCCATGGAAACCTTGGTGAGACGACCTTATTGTGGCAAATCCTAGGGAGCGTTGTGGTTTGGCTGACAAGAAGGGGATAATAGCAATGGGTTAAATTTGCTAGAGAGGACTGAACTGATCCTTGTTTCCTACTGAGTAAGGTAATTCCTTTGTTTTCTTCTTTTTTTCACAAGACTTTGAAGGATTCACCTTTAGCAGAAAGTGCTTGGTCTGTGAATCTACCTGGCTAGGTGGCTGGTTATGAAATAGAGAGATAGATTTGTATGTTACTGTTGAATTTGCTAAACAATTTTTTAACAGCAAGAATAGTAGATGTGGCAACAAAAAGCTGATGGACCAAAAAAATCAAAACATTTTCTTTTGAAAGTGCTGGGGAAAGTTTCTTTTTTATTTATGGGATGCTGGGGAGGGGTAGGAGTGGTCTTGAAACAATTTGATGCAAAAACTGTCATCCAGGTTTGTACACAGCTGCCCCATGAGCTGTGCGATGGGGACTGCCTTTCCCTGCCTGGGTGATGGGGTGAGGGTGCACACCCATACACAGGGATGTTCACAGCATCCCTGAAAGCAAACCTGTGATCTCAGGAATACGCTCCAACGAGATCCCGTGGGGAGTGTCTGGGTTGGGAAGCTGGCAGTGCTCTCTCTCCACATCGGTGCTTTGCTGGCTGACACCAGTTGTTCACGCTACACTCCATATATCTGCATTAGCTCAAACCTACCCGCTGTAGAGTCAGCTAATCCTCTGGGAAGCGTGTAGGGCTAAACTCCTCTGTGTTTTTTTCTGTTTAGTCTAGACTATTAGACTCAGTGGCGCGGCAACTTCATGGATTGGTGATAGATTTACTGGAGTTGGGATATGGCAAACAGTGGGTATTTATGCACGTGTGCTGACGCACCCACTGCCCCCAGTGAGCATATTTCAGGCATGGCTGCTGAGCCCTGTGCAAACTGCTGTCTTACCTTTATTGGCCCTCTCCCTGCAAAGGCATGAAATGGCTTTTTTGGGAGGCTGAGCCACGGAACCTTTTTAGAGCAAATCTATTCTCTACCCTTTGGGAGCTGATGAGGAGTGGGAGAAACTTTCTGGGTGTCCTTTCCATGGCCCCTGGACAGTGGACCTGGAGAGATGAAGGTCACTGACTAGTTCCTTCCACTCCTAAAGTGCCTGTCTTTCTGCCTTCTCCAGGAAATGTTTACTGCTCCTTAAAGACATGAGTTGTGGGGTCTGGGTAGGGAGAGGTTCTATTTCTTAGCTGACGCACCATAATGACAAAGAAATGTCACTTGTGCTGTCTTAGGGTTTGCTTCCATCCATGTCACATGCTGAAACACTTAGAGCCCAATTGCATTGCCATGAACAAACGGGACATACCCAGCTATGTTCTCAGAAAGTTGCAGGGAAAATATTAGGTGATTTTCAGTTGACTGACAAAGCAACATCAGGCATCAGGCTCCAACTGAGGCGTCTCAAGGACGTCCCTAAATCTCAAGGTGATATGGGAACTCCAACTTGTTGTAGCTCCTCTGAGCTACTCAGATCTTCTCTGCCTATTGGCTTTCCTTGCTCCTTACTTCCAGTGACCTGAGGGATAAAGTTTATAATATATGGTACTTATTTGAGTGCTTGCACCTCTATGGAAAGGCCAATATGTCCCCCACACACTGCCACCAATCCATTCATTTAAACACAGCATTGCTGGTTGAAATCCATCTAAAGGGAATAAATTTATGTCTTGACAAGAATAACACACAGCATCCGCTGCTCTTCTTGAACTACGTCCAGATTGCCCAGTGAGTGTTTAGATGGACCAGTAATTATTCCTGCCTTGTCTTAAAATAAATTTTTCTGTTTCCATAAATGACTTAGCAATGTAAACATCTCCCTTCCCCAAGGTATTAGAATTTCTTTGTCTTTATTTTTTTTTTCCAATACCAGTCCCCTCTCTGCTGAGTTTCAGGTTTAGCACATTATGTTCTGTGCAGCCTTTGTTGTTCCCTGTTCTTCCTCCAGGCAATCTCTGCTTTATTTACAGGGCATCTCCTGTACATTACACACCCACGCTGCTTCCTGCTTGCAGACATGCTCTACAGAGAGACCTTCTAAAGCACCGCAATTATTCTGTCATGCATAGCTCCCCTTTTGCCACCCTGGAGCTGTTACAGCCCCAGCCAAAAAAAAAAAAAACCAAAAAACACAAAACAACAAACCCACCAAAAAAACCCAACCAACAAAATCAATAGTAACTAGAAAGGAAAAGTCTGGAGTACATATATATAAAAAGAAAAATAATCACCTTGGGAGACACATACTCCTCCTTTACCCTCTCTGTTAATGGGAGCAGGAGAGGAAAGGACTAATCCAGAAATATCCTGGCAAGAAAGGGTAGGCACAACCTATCTTCTAAGTCTCCTTCATTGACCCGAAGATGAAGTCATTCCTGATTTACCCCTGTGTAAGTAAGAGGAGGATCAGGCCTTTTAGCTATTATTTTCAGCCAGGTGGGAAGCCCTGGGAGGTACCACAGGAAGGGCAGAACAAGGGTATCTCCTTGCGGTACCCACTGGATCTACGGCCATGTCATCCCAGGCTGCCTTTTGCTGTTCCACATCAGTGCCCATGTCTTGCCAGGCTCCTTTTACATCTTTGCACTAATGCAGATTCCAATGACACTTCCCTGATTTATGGTGGTGCAAGAGGCTGGCTTGAATTTTTAAGCAAAGCCATGGTGCAACAATGGCCTTAACCCTGCCTCCTGTGTTCCCTGGCAAATCCACCAATATTTCTGGATGCATTTTGATTCAGATAATGCAGAAGCCTCAGGGGGTTCAAGCTGCTGCAGACACAAGCTTGATGGCTTTCTACCCATCTCAGGAATTTGGAGACCACCTTCTCCCACATCAGTTATGAGCCCACATCACCCAGCCTATATCACCCAAGGAAAACCCCAGCCTGTGCTCCCACCAGGGACCAAGCAGGTGAATCAGTAGTGGATGCTCCAGTGCTGCACCCAGACCCACTCCCTGAATTTCTGCCTGAGGTGCTCTTCTCCACCAGACCTGCTGCAAGTGCCCAGAAAGCACCGAGAGCAGCTGCCGAGCATGTGTCCATCCAGCAACATCAGGGGTGGTGAGCTGGCAATGGCCCAGAGGTGGGACTTGCTGGTGCAGACAGGAATGGCTGCCCCACAACTCCTGGAAAGCAGCTGGCAGCCCTGAAGCAAGAATGCAGCCAGGTACCTGCAGAAGCCATCTCTCAGCAGCCTGGAAAACATATGCTTGATTCTCTTGTTGAATTGCTGTTTTTTTTCAGCTTGCCTGGAAAGCCACTAAATCTTAGTTGGGTTCAGTTCTTCTAGCACTTCCCTCTATGTGGACAAACTTTGGCATAGGTATGGCAACAGTAAGTAGAAAAGTAAGTGGAAAAAATGAATCCATTCATAGTGGATGCACACTTCTTTGCTTTTAAAGAAACCTCAAAATTAGGTTTTTGCAAACATGTTCAGCTGAGTCCTAATTTAAGAACAACCGAGCAAGGTCCTATCGACCCCCCTGATTTTAGAAAAGACCTTAGGGAAAGCTGTGACTTGCCCTGTTAGGTGCTGGGCTCCTTGAGTAGCAGCTCTCTTGGTTTCTTGCCCAAGTTCGCTCGTGTCACACAGGTCAATGTGTTTAGAGTCCTGTATCGCTATTTCATAGTAACCATAGTTTAGGATAAGGAACACCTTAGGCATCACCAGGCCAGCTGGGATTAGTTACACACCATCCTTTTGTGCCTGTTCAGGTTCATGAGGACAGATAGCCCTTGCATCTGTTCCTTTGTCTCCTACATTCCTAATTTTGGCTCTGCGCAGGTTTTCAGGACCAGCCCTTTGTTCTCCAGCAAAAGCAGCACCCAGACCCACCGGTTCCCTCCCAGCACCTTAGCAGCAGGTTCATACCACATCTCTCCTGAAGTTGCTGGCTCCCCATCCCCCTTTTCCCTCCGCCCGCCACCCCCAGCTCCAGTTCTTACATCCCGAGTTCATCAGTTTAAATCGCATCTTGGCGTAAATTGATTTCATTCCAGCCTCTGCTTCCACCTCTCCCTTGCCTTTAAATTGTATCTAGTCTTAAATCAATCTTATTCCAGCCCTCAGCTGCTGTGCTCTTAATTCTTCCACTTCAACTGCAACTCTTCTTAAAGGGCCCGACTCAGAAAGATGTTTTTTCTCTCTCAGCCTCTGCTGCCTTCTTGTTTCATTTAAATCGTCTCTGATATTAAGGAGGGACATCTTCCTCTTCCCAGCCCTCACATACTCCTTGTTTAGCCAGTTAATATTTCCCCTTTGCAGCTCATCTGATTTAAACAAATTGGATTTTTTCTGTCTTCATAATATTCTACATTATTCTTTCAGGACTCTTCCGAACTTCCTTCTTATTCCTCCATGTTTCAGTCCGCAGTGGCAGTACTAAACAATGATTTCAGAAATATGATGTGACAGTTGCTGGTTCTCAGTTTGCAGGGCAGGAGGACAAACCCTCTCTGTCCCAGCAGAGCTGATGGGGGGCAGGGAACCAAATGCTATGGGTCTGCAGGAGAGGAGAAAGGGAGAACCTCTTCCTGTGGTCTCAGTCTCATTATAAAGTGATTTAAGTAGCTGCAAACAGATCTGGGAGGCTGATGATGTTAATAAATGCCTTTTGGGGTTTGCAAAAGTCTAACTTGAAAATGGCCTTAAGGTTTTCAACAGCTCTCTCACCAAAGCTGACTATGAAGGGACGGGGCATTGCTGATGATCAGAGAGCTGGAAGCAAAAAGGTACCAAACTCCTACTGTTTTTTCAGTGAGGCCTGAGATGACAGAAAAGCCGTGTGTTTTGAAGCAGGTTCCTGCAGGCTTCTAAGTAGGAAGCATTCATGGACACCAGAGATAAGAGTGTGCCCAAATCCCATAGTCTTTCAGCAGTAATCAGGTATCTGCATGGCACAGTTGCCTCTGGAAACCTCCTTCCAGTTGTCTTTATTTTGAAATGACATTCAGGAACCTGAAGTTGCCCAAGGAGCTTCCTTAAAACTGCCAAGGATGTAAATCAGAGTGACATCAGTATTTGTCAACAGTCATGACAGACCCTGGCTTCATTATGTGTGAGTGTAAACAGACATATTTTTAGGAAAGAAGGAAGTAAAATACCCCTTGGTTCTTCTCTGTTCAGTGTCCATGAAGGTACAAGCCAGAGAGGGGTCACCATTCGCCCCATGCACAGAGATGGCTCCTGGTAATGGCATTCAGCAGCTCCTGGCCCAAGGCTTTAAAAGGTGACCTGGAGGGTCAAAGGTTTGGTGTCCTGTATCCCAGAGGAGACATTGACTCTATGAGAATTTGTTCTTTTCCCTTGAGAAGAGCCCACTGTGTTTAAGACTGTCCCTTCCACTGGCTGTGGTAACCAAGTGGTGCCCTGAGCCATTACTGTCCTCTGACCCCTCCATAACGGCACAGAAGACACAAGCGAGGTGATGCCTTCATTTGCTGCCCATGGAAGAAAGGTGCCAGTCTCAGAGTGGTGGATGGAGATTAGAAGTGGAAGCATCATGAATCGGATGTGTTTAGGGAAGCTGGATGATCCAAGAGCTTAAGTCCCAATTCATGTGTTAGTTGTAAAGTGCCTGAAGCTTTTTTTATGATGGAAAGTCCTGATTAAGAAACTAAGATTTTCCTGGAAATTGAGAGGGGTTTAAGCTTTTTTTTTTTTTTTTTTTTTTTTTTTTTTTTTTTTTTTTTTTTTTTTTTTTTTTTTTTACTTCTTGTAACAGATGTCTGGAAGCAGAACATTTAATAAACAAAAGTGTTTGCCTGAAATGTTTTATTCCTATTTTTCAGTAAATTTGGCCCAATGTTTCTGTCTTTTTACTGACTGTCAAAAACTAAACACATCTTTTGTAGTAGGTCAGAAGTTTTAATCCTGAAGGATGCTTCTGTTCCTGCCAGCTCTACCAATACTATCCAGTGGGACACGTGCACAAGAGCTCTGCATACAGATGCCACAGTGAAGCTAACAAACAGCAATTGTGGAAAACCAATCCAGCTTCTTCATTATCATTAGACTGCAATTAACTTAGGCGTTTCTTGGTAGATCCCATTTGTTAGTCACTTTTTTAGCATGAATAATATTGCTGTTTTAGCTCTGATACTACCAGGTACTTCTGACGGATATGGGCTGTATTCCAGGTCCTGTAGGTATCCTGGGCTTTATGGCTGTCAGGAGAACTCGTAGAGCCTCTGGATGTTTCAGTCAATGCAAACTCTTTGAGAAAGGAATGAGTCCAAAGATGAAGGAAAAGGAAGGGCCAAACTACTTTCCATCTTCAAGCCACAGACAGCTCATGCAAAACTGGGTTAATGTGGACTGTTGCCTTGGGACCTTTTGTCAATCCCTTGAAGTCTCCAGAAAAATCCTTATTTCCTTCAATGTGCTTTGGATCAGGTGCTTGCCGACCCACCCAGAGGAGCTGCCGAATTCAAATGCTCCAGGGTGAATGCAATTGCTTAGGATGTCTCTGTTCCCTGTGCTTTCTCCCTTAGAAAGGTAAAAGGTGTAGTTGCTATGTTAATGAGCAGAACTGAATTCTTCGGCATGAACGAGACAATTAGAGTAGTGTGTGACAGATCAGCAGTAAGTATTCCCAGACCCACAGAGGTGCCCTAATTGAATCTTCACTGAGTCCCTATATCCCAGAGGATCTGGACATGGTAATGCTGCACAGTGGGTCTGGCTCTAAAGTATTTAATTATTTAATAGAAAAATAATGCCCATCAGACATCTGGTGGAGAAGTTTTGGCCTCTTTATCTGTGCCTAAAATCAATGTATACATGGTGATGTTGATGGATTCAGAAGCCAGAAAGATCTAATGGTAAATGGCTTTAATGTCTGCTAATGAAAACTCACTCTGGTAATTTAGGTTACCAGATAAGTATGTAGTGTTTCTCTGTGGTGATTTGTAGTGTACACACTGATCTACACCAGCTGCAGTTTGGGGTTTTTTTGACTCATGGATTCATAAATGTTGTAGATACGCAGTAGTGAGTGGAGAAAGAAGCACTTGACTTCCTAACCTGGCTAACATATCACTGATGCAATGAGGCAGTGTGACTGATCCTGGCTGACGTGAGCAGGGCTGTGTCGAGAGCTGGAAGTGTTGCTATGGGTCATGCAGAAAGGTGACATCACTTTCAATGGAGGAGAAGGTTCGATATTAACTGTTGCGTCCATCAAACTATAATGTCACTGAAGATGTTTGACCGTTCCCAGAAATACGTGACACCAGGTGCAAACCTCACGAGGCTGTGCTCTTTGGAAGGACGGCATTCCTCATGTTGGTATCCTCAGTATCACCATGATTGTTGTCCCCTGTTGAGTGGCATCATGCATCTTAGAGCTAAAAGCACAAAAGAAAGGTGTTGGGAAGATATGCTGGTACAGCTCAGATCATCTGTGGCTTGGTACCAGGAAGGCTGGTAATGTGCATGCAGCAGTCAGGTGTGCTGGTATCTCCAGTCCTCTATCTGAAAGTTGAGTTGTGTTGGGAGGTAACTTTTATCACTCATAGTTTAGGGCTAGAATATGATTCTTTCCTTAGACTCGAGCCACAGGAGGCTGGGGGGAGTTTTGGGGGGTACGTTCCTGCCTGCTGCCCCACCTTGGGCTGCTCACAGCAGACCAGGGCATCACCATCTCTGGCAGGGAGCATATGGCTACCTTGGGTACTCCCCAGGGTCCAAGCTCTGACTGGGAGATGCTGGACAGGAACTCTCTCTACTTTCCCCATTTCAGGAAATTTAGTCCATGGGGAAAAACAAGAGCGAAGAACAAAAAAGTTCTAGCCAACCTGGCCAAGGTTTAGGATCAAATTAACATTATAGACTGTAGGAACTGCAAGTCCAATAATTCTTGGTTTGCAATTTGAACAAGCATGTGCCAGTGAATCCCTTAACCCACAAAGAATTGACACTTCTAAAGAGGGGCAAAGCAGGAGGGAAGAAGACATGAGATGAGGTAGATGGAATTTTAGTGAAAGAAGTGGTGCCCAAAGGCAGGCTTTGAGCCAGTCACTCAAGCTGTCAGGCTAAGCTGCAAAACCAAAACAAAGCAACAAAGGAGAATCCAAAGTTCAGAGAAGCAAGTTATAGCAAATAGGTTACTGTCATAGGCATTTTTGCTGGGTTTTACACATGTGGTTGGCGTCAGCTGGCTAGACGGCCTCATACCACGGAGCGCACTCACACGGGCTTTGATCTTGTAGTCGACTGCATGCACACCCCCCCCGCCCCTGCTCCATGGGCCCCCTCTGCAGCGAGGGATGGGCCCTGCGCTGGGACAGGAGATGCCAGGTCCACAAAACACCATGTCTAGGGCTGAAGATCTGGTCACGAATCTTGAAAAATTAGTGACACATAAGAAGGAGTTACTGAGGAAGTTCTGTTGTCTATATGTTCATTAGCTTTCTCTGATTTTTTTTTTTTCTTGGAATTTCAGGAGATTGCTTCATCAGAGGTCTGCTCTCAGTTTTCTTCTCTCTTGGGGTAGGACACCATGATATATCAGCTCCCACAGTGTTCATGCCGGGCTGAGCCAACCTTGTGTGAACCAGGAGTCCAATGTACAGGATTCTTTTCTCCTCCAGTACTTCTATGGAGTAACTGGGAATGGGAGGAAGGGGAAAAAGAGCTTGTAACCATCACAGTGATTTTTGGTACGTCTGGCTCTGCCACCTCAGGCTGGAAGTGGTTTCCCTTTCCTCTCTCTGTTGCTGGCCTGTTAGGAGCAGGCATCTCCTATAACTCTCTCTCCTGAACCCTCCACTGCAGGCTCAGAGAATTTATTTCTCCACACTCTGCCCTGCCCCGCAGGGGATTGGAGTAGAAAAAAGCATGGGAAAGAATGAGAGGGAATGTTGTGTGAGCATGGGAAGTGGTGCCAATTAGGGCATTCAATGTCTATATATTCAATAAATATCATTAGCTATATCTGGACAAGGCTGCAAAATTTGTCTTGCAGTGACTGATTTTTGCTTCTTGCTGCAGATGTAACAGGATCCTTGCCCAAGGAGTTGGACAGCCCTCATCTAGAGTCTGCCCTGTTGGATAGAAGCCCTTTCTGTTTGGTTTCCAGCAAGTTTTTCTGTGTCCTAGCCAAACCCTAGGCCTTAGATTGAAAAGACCAGTAAAATACAAGTTTTCTGCATCTCCTGTGTCATAGATGCAGACTGATCTGCTACGCTACCTTTCATACGTTTCTCTTTTTTTTTTTTTTTTTTTTTTTTGGGGGGGTGGGGGTTGGAGGGGAGCATGGCAGCACCCAAGGGATTTCAGACAGAAAGCACTATCCTTTCGCCCAGGATTTCTGGAAGACTTTGGCAATGAAAATCTCCCTTGTAACAAATACCAGAGAGGTGGGAGCCCAGAGGTGGATTCTGTTCTGTGAGAATAAGCAGGCAGACCTGCCCTCCTAGGAGAAACCTGGCAGAGGCTCAGTCTTTATTAGACAACAGAAACTCGTCCTTGGGGACACAAGTCAGGTTTAACTGGCTTCTCCACCTGGGGAGCTCTTCCTTTGTAACACGTACATAATTACATTTACTCTGACAGGGAAAAATGTCTCTGAGATGAATTCTTCTGTTGCAGCAATGCTCACGGCTGTTCTTACCCTGAACCCAGACCATTCTCCAGTCAATCTTCCACTCAGTGGGAACTGTTTCAATAGCACAGAGCAAACTCTGCAGTTCAAGGGCAGCCCTAGGCCTCGGAGAACGAACTTGCCCAGAAATTTGAAGATGCCCTTGCAGGTTGGAGAGGGATCATCTGGGTTACACCCAGTGAGGTGCTTTGGAATCCTGTCTGTGCCTTGTTCTCTCCTTTCTGATGACATGTGAAAAGCAGATTAGCTCTGCAGAATATTCTGATAGTAATGCAAATGCTTTCAAATTCCCTCAGTGAAACAGAGAATATAAGTTTAAGGACGAACTGTTTTGCTGCCTTACAGACACATCAGTGTTCAGGCAGTCCACAGCATGTGTATGGAAGCCCTGGCTCAGATATAGACCAGAGGATCAGATCTCTGCTGACACCTGAAAGGGCAGATTGCTGTGTGCTTGGGTGGGTTTTGGGTGCCAGAGCTGTGCAGCCAGCCACTGCTCCTCAGCACAGCAACCCCAAAACTCGAGCAGCGCCTGCCTGCAGCCCCCATGATGTGGAGTCCCAAAGTTATTTTTGTCTTCATGATAGATGGATGTGGTATTTGCTGTCTGGATAACACCCTCCAATCACCATTTCCTTGTTCTCCTGGACACTGTTTTATTTTTTCCAACATGAGAGGTGATCAGATAGAGATTGTGAATGTTGTGCTGGGCAAGGAGGGATGATGAGTGGAATGTGTAGCTGAAGGGTAGTCACAGCTTGACCTTCTTATGGAATAGCAACTGTTTTTTCCCTTTTTCTTGAGTTTCTGCTGGGACACGTAGGCCTTGTGGTGAAGTGACATTTGATTGCTGGAATAAATGATGGGCAGAAAAGTGATGGTGGTGGGGTGGTATGGTTTTATCCAGCTTGCTTCTTGCATCTCTGAGACCCAGCTGGGTTTTCCTTCAGCCTTGCAGATGCAGCTATAAAAACAATGTGACTACTTTTGTATTGCAGTGAAATGAGGATAACGATAAATACTATTCCTGTTTAAATTCTTAGAAAATTTACCAGTGACTGCATAGGGTCCGAGATGTTAAAAGAAATGCCTCCCTGAATAGCTACATCTGCCTCTGTGTGCTACATTCAGCTGATGCAGTCATTTTTGAATGAGACTAAAAATTGTAGAAAGGGGTAATGTAATCTTGTGCTATTAAATTTTTTTAGCATTTAATGTACACCTGTTTTCTATGGCTGTTTGGTTATCTGTAAGGATAGGGCAGAGGGTGGATTAGCACTGATATAAAGGGATGTTTCCTGCATTTGGGGAAATGCCTGTTTATGTAGATGGGGGTTTTGCTATGAAATATCTGTTCTATACAGTAATCCTTATAAAGCAAGACCCTTTATGAGGTACAGTATGGAAAAAAGGATTGTACATAGCAAATGATATCATGGTTACCAGCCACATGGATAAATTACTGAGTTTTGTCCTGTTGGTGAAAGCAGGCTGTCTGAAAATGTGTTTGAATGAGGCCTGGTTCTGATTTATAATCAGGCTTCCTAGAGAACAAATAAAAACTAAATGGGAATCATGGAAATTACTCAAGGGAGAATCCAAGCTGGATAATCGGCTTTCACACTCCCTCTCCACCGCTCTCAAAGACAAACTCACTAACATCTTTCAATGACTTCAGGGCTGAACAACATTGTCCCACTGGTTCTTTTTATACAATAATTACCCATGACCCATCTAGAGCTGCATGAATCCAGGGATACCAGAGAGTTTTGCAAATATTGATGAATGAAGCACAATTGTTCCCTGATCCTGAGCAGTGGGTAGCCATTCCACCAATCCTATGGTCATTTTGAAATCCCCCCTTGTTGCAGTTAGGTTTGGGTGAGAGAAGGATTTCCACCGCCCGACAAGGATTTCCAGGAGTATGGAAAACACTCCAATTCCAAATGGGCACATACAATTCAGATCCTGAAACATGAACATTAACTCATCAAAATAAACCTTCTAAACCTATTTTTTTTTTCATAACCATTTGCTGTAGAAATGCCTGAGATGTCTGAGACTACGTTGTGTTGAGTGAAGCATCCTGCAATTTGAAAATGTCAAAACAGTCAGTTTCTTAAACATTGCCTGGCTTGTTGCAACTGGCCCAATTTAGCAAAATTTGCACTTCTGATGAATAAGCATTTTAGGGATGAGAAAAGGTGCAACTCAGGTCATCAGAAAGTGTTTCATCAGCTCTACTTTGCTCTATCAGAGCTGTTGGCTTTGCAGAATGGCAAAGTAAGAGAGAGATGTACCAGCTCCTCCTGCCCTGAAAAACAAGCAGAGTAACAATCCTGGGCTGTATTCTCTGCCTGCTTAAGTAAAATGTCTCTTTGCTGTTGAAGGGGTGATTGGCCAAAGTACACACCACTGAGCTGAGTATTTACCTGCTGTGGGAGCAACATCAGGCCAATATAGACAACTGGAAAATCCCATGTGCTGGCCATCAGCTGGGCTGCCAGGCTTATACCTGGACACAGAAAATGGTAAATGCATGCTGGTGTAGGAGTGCCTTGTCCTCGCCCAGCACAGTCCCCGTGCATGTGGGTATCTGTTGTTGTTTAATTCATTATATGGTATATACTGATTGCTCTTCTTTGTAGCTTTATAACTGTAGATAATTGGGAGGGCGCTGGAGGATGTACATGGGTGCTTTAACTGTATTAGACTAACCACCAGCTCAACCTCCTAGTAAAATTGAGCTCAGTTTGTGCCTATCTGCATCTGCCTTCCAGGTCAGAGACAGCCTAGAGCCCGTGCTGAAGAAGCTCTTGCCCAGGAGGCAGTTGTGTTTTAGAGGAGAGAACAGTGGCTGTAGCCTTTTTTTTGGAGGAAGGAGGGATGTCTGTTGCTCCTAGGATAAATCCACACCTTTTCATGCTGGGAGTCCAGAGTAGAAGACCAGAAGTCCTTGGGCAATGCTCAAGTCCATCAGTAGGGACTGCTCAGACTGAGGAAGACTGAGGTCCGCAACCACTTCCTCACCCATGGGAGTTCTTCACCACCCCAGCTCTCATTCTACATCCCTTTGACCCCAGTGTGGTTACAGGACAAAAGGCCTTTCTTCAACATCTGGGAGCAATTAGAGAAAAATTACCTTCCCTCATGTCAGTAAAAGCAATGGGGAAAAGGGACAGTAAGAAATAGAGCAAGGAAAGGTAGACCACAGGTAAGGACTCTGCCCTCCAGCAAACACAGAACAGTTAATGATAAATACAACTATTTTATAATACGACATCATGTATTTGATCAAAAGTCACAGTACTCCTGCTTTTCAAACAGCTGTTTCTCTTGCAATTATTTTTCTATGTCAATGACTTTTTGGTCCATGGGCTTCAGCCACCTCTCTCATGCACGTGCCAAACTCACATTAACTGTCCGGGAAGTTGTGCATGTGCATCGAGAGGAGAACAGACCCCCTTTCTCTTTTCAGGAAGAGTTTGCGTGTGATTTATGAGCCTGGAGAATGAGCATGGAATACTGGAGTGCCAAATTAAGGCATGCCCAGCAAATGAAAGGGCAAGGTGAAATCCAGGAGCCTTCAGAATTAATTACTGGAACAACAGAGCCAACGCAAAGTGATGTGAGCTCACGGTAGCTGATCCAGCCAGCTTCAGGTGCAAAGGTATATTTGTTCATGGCTCAGGGTTTTCGTCTCAGTGATGACAGGGTGATAATTCAGTCCTATAAAGCAGCAAATTATCACTGCCTTCTTAGCATTAATTTCCCTCCCCAACAGACACCATAAAAAAATGAATGTTTTCTCCTCAAGGCCTTGGTGTGGAGAATTTCCCATGGCAGGCCATGAGTTACAACTCTATCTCCAAAGACATCCTGTAAATAACACGTCAGGATCTTAATTCATTAAATAAATCTAATAGCTCACTCAGTCGCTAACACACAGTATCTTCAATGTCCCTTCTAAAAAGGGTGTCAGTCCTTTCCTCCCTTTTGAGGCAGACGCTGAGTGCATCACATAGGCACAGATATAATTCTCCATACCTCCCCATGTATATAAAGCAAAGCTTGTGTGTGCACACACCTGAAGCACACACAGGGCTGTGGGGAGAGTGCTGGAGTACATGTGGGACACACTTGATCTTTTCTGTCACTCCAGGAGAGCCCCTGTCCCCACAGTTCCCTTAATAAGTACAATTTCTCATGCCGACTGGTTGCCTGAGGGCCTGTCGCTGAATGCACAGATCAAACTAGAGACAACCCTGTGCTGACATGGGCCCTCTGATACCTTGCGAAGACCAGAGGACTCACTTCAAGCTCGTCCCTTTTGGAAGGAGAAAGAGTGTTACCAAGTATTGCAGTATCTGTCCCTCTTTCTTTCTATTTGGGAACCTTCATACTTCAGACTGTGTGCTGTACGCAGGTATTTTTGTGCATATGAGGTTTCCCTCTCTTACACCGTGCAATAATTCATGCTTGTCCAAAGCTGTGATGAAACGCATCCACCGGTGTTCTGGAGTGAGGGAGATGCTTGGGCTGGGCATCCTTTCATCCTGGCTTTGGAGGGAGCTTTCTCCCATTGCGGAGCTGAGCTTGGGGCAAGGGCAGATTTAAGGCTGTTGCCGTGATCCTTGGGACCAGCAGAGCTTCCCCAGCCCTTTGGGCTTCTCGGGGAGAGTGTCCTTTGGGGCTCAGTTTCTGCCTTGGCTCCAGCTCTTCAGTTTCAGGGAGATGCCTTCCGTTGACCATGGTGGTATCTGGGAAGTTCATCCCTCTGCTCTGAGGCCATGAGATTTTTATGTGTCCTTGAAAGAGAAACACCCTGAAGCCATGGGAGGTCTAGTCCTCCAGCCTCATGGGGACACTGCAAGGTGGCAACAGGCTTGTGTGCACACAAGAGTGGGTTTTGAAAAATTTAATTTTACAAGAAAACGCTGATCTGCTAGTGAATATGATAATTAATCCTGAAAGATCTGCTGGACTCCTGTGGTGTGTTTGCTTCTGCTCTAATTCATGCTGAAAGGGGGAAATTTTACAAGGATTGTTTTAATTTCTAGCAAGATAATGTCCCTATTTTGTCTTTTTCTTTTTGATTAATGTAAAAGAGCAAAAGAAAATTAACTTGTTACTGGACTAATTTAGTGAATGTTTCACCATGGAGCACATTTTCATTGCTGAGTATTATCCTGCTGTACGAGAGCCTGACAGGGGACATTGCAGGGTTTCCTGATTTACTGCTAATTTGGGCATTGCCAGTTTGATAGGACCTCCAATTTATTATTTTTTTTTAATTTTTTTTTTCTTTTGAAGGCTGGAGGGGGAGGGAAGGGATGGAAAGGAAAGAAAAGACCTCAGTCAGAAAGAGGCTTTGTATGCCTGGTTTTCCTGGTCTGGATTCAAGTGACATTTTCTGTTGAATCTATTACCATTAGTCCACACAAGCGACACACCAGATCCCTTTGTCCTGCAGAGGCTGGAGCAGCTCTCCCCTCTGCACGGGG
Organism: Athene cunicularia; assembly: GCF_003259725.1. Classification (NCBI taxonomy): domain Eukaryota; kingdom Metazoa; phylum Chordata; class Aves; order Strigiformes; family Strigidae; genus Athene; species Athene cunicularia. Next base: position 2,799,440 of record NW_020799123.1, read on the forward strand.
AGGGGTACCGCAGTGCCAAGCCAAGCCGCATCCCATCTCCGATAAACTTCATAATTAGCTTCCCTAATAAAGCACTTAATCTGAATACATGCTTTTACTAATTGCAACAGGAAGTTTTGTCAGATCAGTTTACCTACTGCTGCGCCTGGAGCTCCCTGCGGGCCCTGGGAACCGATACCCACTGGCCCCACATCCCGACCAGAGCCCAGGGCTTCAATTAGCCCTGGTAATTCAGAACGAAAACAATTCTCCATTTTCTCATTAAAAGATGAAAGAGGAGAGCCTTCGTTTCCCTCCACCCTCCCCAATTTTTTTTCTTAAACACCAAGTGATAATTTTGCACTGCGAAGAAGCTGCTCCTCTTTCATGGTCCCTGATTAGGAAAGACAATGGGATTAGTTCAAACCGAGTTGAGAGGCCTTGGTGACTCCTTTGCTGGCTAAATTGCGGACGAGGGTGGATAATGGGAGATTGATTAGGGTTAATAGACTTATTTTTACAGGTCACGCCGCACAGCACTCTGGGTTGTGGTGCTCCAACACATATTATTGCAAGCCATAAATCAAGTGCCTTGGAGGGACTTCAGGGCTCCCTCCCTCTGAATTGTTAGTGAACAATTGACTTTTGTCTCTCTGTTGCTAGTGCTACCGCTTCTTCCCCCTGTCTTTTGGCAGGGCCTGATGCTGGGGGGGCTCAGCACCTCCTCCGCAATGGCCAGGCACCTCGCGGAGCTGTGGAGAGGACCCTGGTGCTTGGCCATGCTAAGCACCCCTCAGGATCCGGCCCCCAAAGGGCTCAATTTGGACAGATGGGCGAGTGGGGGTAGGGAAGAGGGGCTGAGCTTTTTTAAGTGCATTTTGGGGATGAATGGAAACCTTAAAACCAGCTCTGTGGGACTCCCAGGTTTGTTTTCTCTCATTTCTAAGGTTACTGAGCGTGTTCCAGCAGCTGGAACAACTGCGCAGGGCTGTCAGTCCTGCTTGTGCTCCATCAAAACGCCTCTAGCCGGGAGGTTTCCAAAGCAGTGGAGGGGGAAGGAGTGGCAAGGAGGGCAATGAATTCCCACAAGGTTTTCAGGCTGGTTTGGCTCCAGTGTCTAAATGTGACCAGAGACAGCACATGAAAAGTCAATGCTGCTTGTAACCCAATGGGAGCTCCGCTTAAATTTCAATGCTAGGTCAATGTTAAGCAGAGTTATTTGTATATATTGGATATTGCACATGTATAGTTTTCAATTAGAGAAGCCCAAAAGGAATGTTTTCTAACAGGTGGGGAAGGTAGGAAAATATTGTCCTGCAAAATGCATAGCAGGGTTTCTTTCAAGCAGAGTAAGACTCTGGTCTGTCTTGCAGCAGGAGAAATCTCCACTGCTTTTCTGGAGCTTTATGCTTTTGCAAAATGTGAGCTGTTCTGGGTTTATATCGTTGTACCTTGATCCCAAATGGGAGGTTTCATTTTCTGCAATGGGCACTAACTCAAAGTACATTATATTATTCCACTGCAATTCATGCTACAACAAACTGCAATAAAAATCCCCTCCGACAGTATGCCACGGTGTTACAAGTGATTGCTGCCATAAGCCATATCATAAAGTGCCAGGACTGTGGTAAGTACGAGAGCTAGCTGGAGATTTTTCCACTGGAATAATTACCTAAAGAAAAGTGTCCTGTTTGCAAAATCAGAATTTTCCATGGGGAAATGCACACTTTTGGTATTTTCCTCTCTCTCTGCCTTTTGCTGCTTCTCACACAGGCAGTGTCACATCAGAATTTTTCAATTATTGTTTTCCTGAGAAAAGAGGTGGGGTTTACCAGACTTCAGAAAATTCTGCACCTATGCATGGAAATGCTACACAGCATGACCCTTCACAGTCTCTCACAGCACCTAACGCCACGGTGCCCACGATGCTGCGGGCAGTGCCCCTTTACTTCAGACAGGCACCACTGCTCCCATGGCACTGGCAGAACAGGACACACCAGTGCGGTTACTGGTAACAGTCACAGCTCTGTGGTCCCTGGAGCACACACAAACCAGAAAGTCATCTGGTGGTCCAGCTCAGTCTGACAGCAAGATGCCCTCATTCAGGGTGGCAGACAGCAAAAGCAATATGTATTTTCCAGAGAAAACGCTGACGTGATCTCTAGGTATTTCTGGCTAGAGATTAAATAGAGCAAAGAGTTTTAACTCCTTAGCATTTCGGAAGGGCTGACTGCTGCAGTATGAATGTGTTGCGTGAGAATTGCCCCATGATGATCTGATCTTTTCTATCCTGCTTTTCCAGGCTTCCTCTGCTTTCTGCACCTTGCAATACGCACACTAATTGAAGCTTCATGGAGATATTTTTTTGACCGTGCAAGGATATGTGGAGTCTTTGTGAAAACGATCTTCTCCAAAGAGGATATAGGATTAATTTTAGCATGGATCAGGTATCATGAGCTTGCATGGCTTCAAAACCAAAAGCAGGCAGAAATAAATGGAAGTGCAGTAACCAGCTGGTGTATGGAGATGCGCTAACCTGCAATTGTGGGATCTTTGCTGTCACTTTAATCATAACAAATGTATTACTAGCTTGTAGCACCTCATGTCCAAAGATGATAAAGTACTTCAACAAAAAAATGCCTTGGAATACTCCAGGGAGATTTGTCTGTATATAATTGATGTTTGCATTTGTGAATCTGAGTCAGCAAGCAGTTAAATGATGTGCCCGAGATCATCTAGTTGATCAGTGGCAAAGGTCTTAGAGTTCAAAGCGCCTTCACTCCCTGGATGGGTCTGGTCACATCAAGGGTTTCAGTGCAGACAGATGAGCGCAAAGGAATTCAAAATCCCCTTCCTAAACTAAGGCACAGTTTGCACCATAAAGATTTTGGTCATCTTGCCAAAGGTACTTGACACATCACACTTTGCAATATCCAATATATCTCTCCTGAGAACACGCAAGTATCTGTCCAGCAGAGACTGCTCAAGGGCACGCAAATACAACACACAGAACAAAATGAGATCCCAGTATTGCACCATGCACTGGGGAATGCTGGGGCGATCCGTGGGAGGAACGAGTTCAGTTCTGATGGCAGCTACTGCAGCCTGACCCAGACATGGAAGTGCTCTGTTTTCTGCAGCCAGGACTGCGGCGTGAAAGGCACATCCCGACTAATAAGGTGCTTACTTACGAATGGGGTAATTGGGAGCTGTCTTCTTTTGTGGGTTTCCCTCCCCTCTCTTGGATAGAGACTTCAACTGCTCTCCCACCGTGTTCTCCCCAGCGCCCATTCAAATACGGAGACACCTACGAATATACCTCTTCACAAACACTCCTGATGAGTCTCACATTTCCAAAAATGTCCTTGCAAACAACATTTCCTTCCTGTGAATGTTTGTGAAAACGAACGATTCCGAATGCTGCTGGAATATGTTTGCATTTCTTTATGCAAATTGAGAACTACAAATAATTTTTGGCAGTCTTGTCCTGGCTCACAGCAGTAAAGTAACAACAGAATGTAGGTGAAGTCGATGACAACTTTGTAATAACACCCAAATCCAGGCAGATCAAGCATGTGTACCACATATTATGTCTTCACTACAAAAGGAGAGGTGTTTCTACATGGAGATAATTAACTGGAGATATCCACCCTGGTGCACGTTGCGAACAGCGATAAGATAGTGTTACCTAGATGTGACTAGCTAGCTTTATCTTGACTAGGTATATCTAGGCAAAATCTATAATTCTTTGTCTAGACAATGATCTCACAACAAGAGAATGAACTTTAATTACCTGTTTTGATGGAAAAGACCTTCTGTGTAATGGAGACAAAGCCAGAGCACTTATGAGCAACCCTACAATAACAAACCCCTATGTGCATAAACATAGCAGACAGGGAAGGGGGTGGCAGTAGCAAGAGGATTTCATTTCAAAGCGTCAAGGCAGTTATTTCAGATGCTGGCAAGCACCTGCCTTCATAACAGGGTCAAAGGCAAAATTTGCACCTCTCTACCCACAGCTTGTGCCGAGAGGAAGGAGGGACAGGGAGTATTTCTCTGTGTGAGCCCTGCTCATTGCACTTCTGGAAAGTGCTAAGCAGGGCAATGGGGAGAGGTGAATGAAAAAGCCACATGGCTTTTTTATAAAGATCTCTCAGGGCGTGCAGTAGTAATATGCTGTTGTGGAAAGGAAAAACTTCAGGTCATTCTTGCAAGACAACAAGGGGCCCAAACCTCTGCCCTTCCTGCAGTTGTGGGCTCTGAAATACCACAGTCAAGTGTGCTTTGTCCTCTTTAAAAAAAAAAAAAAATCTGGATTTTTAGGCTGTTTGTGTACAGGGTGCAAACTTGCTGACATAGATGCCTTCCCCAGCTGTCTGCTACAGACCCTTTGGAGGTTATCCATGTACCCCGCTGGCACCGAAGCACTGAGTGTGTTATGTGATGCTCAGTAACGGGTGTCATACTAAGGCAGGCTATGTAATCCAACAGGTTGGACTCTTCTGTTTTCACAGCGCAGCTGTGGTGAAAACATGACTTCTGCTGAGCGTGAATAACACCTAGCAAAGCAAACCAATGCTCCAGAAACATCTTTGTTTTCCTTTGTGAAAGAAAGAGGAGGAAAATAGCACAAGGCTGTTCAGTACAACTCCAACTCTTGATTTTGCACTATGATGAGGTCCAGATTAATAGAAGTCTTGCTTGGATGAAATATAAGAAGTCCTGGTGCTTGATAAGATCTCAGCGAGACAACATTATTTGATGTTTATGTCCCAGTACTGACCAGAGTCCTCCCTGGATGCAGACTCTCACCTTTTTAGAGACAGAGGAAGAAGCATCCTCTGGACTGAACGTCTCATGGCCCTGGTGCTGTGACTCTCCCCGCAGCATTGATGTTTTCTCACAGCTGCTTCTCCCAGTGCCCTGCTGCTGTCTGGGAATGTCCCTGTGCACCGTGCCCACCACTCCAGGGAGGTCAGAGCAGCTGGAGAGTGTGCAGGAGGGGACATGGTGGGAGAGCATGGCAAGCAGCATGTTCTCTGCTGACAACTGCCAAGAAAGTGCAAAAATAAGCAAATCTGAAAAGCGAATGTCCCGTGTGATTAGCAGTGCTTTGCATATGGATGAGAAGCTAAGCTGAAGGAGTTCTGCTCTAGAAATGGCTTTACATGCTGCTGCTGCAAGCCCGATGCACAGAAATGGCTGCGCTTCTCCCCAGCACCATCACTGCAGTTCCTCTCTGGGCTAGGGAACAGGGGCTCTGGCTGTAGCACCTTCCCCATGGCTCAGGCTCTGCCACCGCACCCAGAGCTGAAAAGTGCTGGGAAAGAGTCTGAGCTGGGGCTGAGGTTGTGCTCATGTTTTTAGGAGGTTTACCTGCCCAAGCAGGGCCCCTAATCACTGTGGGCTCCTCTGCAGATAGTCCCCTCCTATAGATGATATAGACCCTGAATGGGCTCTCTTGCCCTCTTAACGTACCTCCTTTGACCACAGTGGGAGTCAAGATCCTTATTATGGGCATCTCACCCAAAAGCCTGAAGTTAGATGGTTAGATAGGGGCAGAAGGTCTGTGGCACAGAGAAAAGCCAAGGAATTGCTGCAAGATGTAAAGGTGCCCAATCTGGCAAAGGGTAATTCAAGGAACATGTCCTTTCTGGCTGAGTGGATTTTGTTTCTGAAGGCTTTGGTCAGGAGAAAAAGGGTTGGGGTTGGTGCTCGGGGTGATCCTGAAGTCATCAGCCTGTGAAGGGGCAGCAGTGGGTGCAGAAGGGTAGGCTGCAGGGAGGTTGGTGTGTTTGCAACATCTTGTTTAGATCTCATTTAGCTTTAGAAACGTGGAGCTGTCACAGGCTATTACGCAGTGCATGTCCTGTGAAGGAGGACAAAGAGGCCCTGCTGCCAGGCTGCCCCAGTCCGTCCATGGGTATCCACCTCGCAACACTGAAAGCCTGAGCTTCTCTGGCCTGCGCCAGAGGTGTCACATTATCTCATCCAGAGCAGTGGAGTTTACTCTCTGGGCAGAGGGTTATTCTCATGAATAGTGGCAATAAGGCTGTTCTGCTCCACCTGATCCCTTGGTGTTGTCCCTGTGTCCCAGGATAGGTTTGTCTCCAGAGAGAAGGCCCAGAGTGACCCTGACGCTGGCCATGCTCCCCCGGGACATCCCTGGGAACGGAGTGGAAGACCTCAAGGTTTCCCATTTTTTTTCTGAATCAGCTCTCACGCCAACAGCAGCACATGGGATATCCATGGGGGGGGGGACCTTCTGCTCTACTTCAAAGGAGATCATTAAGTACATTTCAGCTTTCCTGTCGACTTTTGTGTGGACTCAGATCTTTCATCAAACATGACTTTTGATCAAACTCCCCTTAGGAGGGACCTCTCAGTAGTAGACTTGAACCAGGGAGGGACGAAAGACAGACAAGATGAGGAAATAATAATATGCTTTAAGCATTGCCCTTCATTAATATCTTCAATAAACAAATATGTACATCTGAACATTACTTTCTCTTACATACCCACTGTTATCACTTAACTATATTCCACATGAAAGCACACTTGTCATAAGCCATTTCAACTCCCATCCCAAGTTAATATATTAGCACTCATTTCATTTGCATTTTAATGGCAAGACTACACTTTTCAAATAAATGACTGCACTTTATCAAAGGATTACTTCATTTTGACTGTAATGCCGCTCTGCCATGCGGGAATCAGGGAGTGCGGAGATTGAAAAAAGCCCTGAAAAGCAGACCCACTGGGTTCAAGAGCACCAGCCCTGCTCTTTACAACTCTGTCTTTGTAATGAGGGGGAAAATACCGAAGTCAGAATGTACTGGCTGCTTCTCTTTGTACTGAAGGAAGATGCTGATTATGTAATTTCACTCCCACATTTCGCTACGTGCACGGACTCCTCTTCTCCAGGGAACATCATTAAGGGCTATAGATGGCCTGAAGTGAACCTGTGGATAGAAATCCCTGGTGTTTCTCTTTATCCAGGCTTTGAATCTCCACTGTGTAGCTGAAGCCTATGCTAGTGTTAGTCCTGTTTCCCCAGCAGATCAGAGCAGTCTCCTATAGGGTAGGATTCAGCATCCCTGCCTCAGGGAAAGGGGTAACATGGTAGTCACACTGTGGGCTCAGCTGGAAGGTTCTAGGACTAAAAAGTCAGAAAAAAAAATATATATACATACATATATATATATAAAATTATCCTTTACTTCAAGTAGTAGAAAGACATGCAAAGCTGCACTGGTGTGCTAAATCTTTAGGTAGCAAATAATGTAAGAGAAAACAAGTTTGCAAGATGCATTCTGCATGGCAAGAAGCTCTGTAACACTGCCTGTCCTGTCTAATCCTTACTTTTCCAAGGCAACCAAGAAGAACATGTGTTGGATGCTTCTGGTACTGATACCTAGCTTGTCCTGGTATGAAACATTTCTTGGCCACCCCAGCAGAGGGGTTGCAGACCATTTAATGGAGCCAGTTTGGCAGATTGGCTCTACCTGCTATGGGGGCTGCAGTGAGATAAAGATGGAAACAACCCCAGCTGGGGGCTTTTGGGGGTGGAGGGAGGTGTGTTATGGCAGCTCTGCAAGAAAGCTGCTGAAAAGGTCTGTGGGTGCCTCATGGACACGGCTGAGCATCAGGAGGTGTGCATATGATGGGGGTTTGCTTGGGAAGGGGGTGGAAATCCATGAGCTAAGAGAGGCAGCATGTTCCAAAGGGCTTTTCTGGCTGGATTTTTTATTCTGAAGTCTTCCTCTTGCATGAGTGCTGGGAGAGTTTGGAGATGGTGTTAGTGTCCCCAGGTACTACTTTCCCATTAAGTTGAACACCTGGCTGATTAAGTGCTGCTTACAGGGAAATATGGTATAAAGTTGCACAGGTTTGGTGCTTGCTGCTTAATGCAAGGCTGTGTAAGAAGGTTTCCATAGCTGAAAGAAAAATCCCTACAACCAAATTTTAAATTCCCTCCTTTCCTGTGTTTGTAATTCTATTTATTAGCTTCTGTTTGCTGAAGAAAGATGTGGTTCATAATGCCCGAGTGACTGGGTAGGCAATCAAAATGCCTTTAAACATCAGTAAGTTTTATTTTAAAACTTAAGTCAATCTTTAGCTTGAATTGGAATAAAAATGAGATGTCAGCTTCCATTTGTTGATGGGAATGCTGTTGCGGCAAATACTGTAAAAAAGAAAAAAAAAAGTGTGTGTAGATTAAACCCATCATAAAATGGAGACAGGGTAATGCGGTGATCTAGAGCCATTATTTGCAAACTAGGCTGTGATAATGAAGGATGCTGGGGAGCTCTAACATGTGAACTGTTGGTGGGGATAATAGAAATCCCTAGCAGCTTTTTTTGTTTGTTTTTTAATCCTCAGATGCAAACTAGCATGTTGTACTGACAAACCCAGTCACGAGCTGCTAAGGAAAAACACCTCCACTGCCTGTTTGCGACAGGGCTTCATCCTGGGGAAAATCCAAGTGTCTCCCAAACTGGTTATTGATTAGAAATGCATTATTTCATCGGGAGTTTACATGCTGGTAAAGTTTATCCAGCCTTGGAAATGAGAGATTGTGGATGGTAGCAGCTGACTCTTCTGGAGAGACGCCAGGCTCAGATGTTTGGTCCCAGGCTGGTGGATGCTCCTGCAGAGGTGAGCAGATTGTGTCCTTTGGTTGCATCCTGCGAGTCAAAGGCTCCCTGTGCTGGTGGGCAGCGTGGTGCAATAGGAGTGACCTGTGGGGATAAACTCCTGGTGCTGAGGAGCTGAATTTCATATTACGTACCTTTGAGGGATTTTTATGTTGGGATGTTTCTGGTCTGATCTTCTGGATTAGTCCCCACTAGAAGTTGGGGCATATTAGGTACATCTTCTGTTTGGTGTTTTGTCGCCATGGGGTGCCCTCATTTCTAAGATGTGTCTCCCCTCGTGGTCTAAATATCTGTCTGAGAAAGGAGGTACAGGACAGCCCTGCCCTTGTGCAGCAGGCAGACTGTGTTAGGGCTGGGAAGAGTTGTGACAAGTTGGCTGATTAATTGCCCTGAGGGCTCTTCACAGAGCAATAGGCATTGCTGGCAGATCTGCTGGAAACTGGGGCTCACTTGGGGATGGAGGGAGGTGAGATGGAGCCCACAGGACAATGGGGAGAGGGCAAAGGGCTACTAGCAGTGGGTTGCTCTCCTACTGCCGATTTGGAGTAGACAGGGGAAGTCCTGATGGAAATTGTTAGGGTCCTGTTAATTCTGTTGGTGAAGTACCTCTGATTTAGCCCTTGGGCACGTGTGCACCCTGAAGAAGCCCAGTAACATCTGGGCCGTAGCTTTTCTAGAAGGGCACAGAAGAGAAGGTCTTGCTAGTAAACTCGTCCAAAGCTGGTGCAGGTGGCTGAAGAATAACCGCAGTGGTGAGCCTGAGCACAGGGAGACATAAGGACCCATCACCGGGGCCTCATGGCATCTGCTCCTTGCTCACAACCCTCTCTGCTGCAGGTTGCCTCGAGGTGACCAATCTGCACCGTTACTGGCCTGGTGCTGGCAAGCCTCCAACAGATATCATGACCCTAACCTGTTATTCATCAATATTTTAATTGTTACACTTCTTACCACACGCCTCAACTATTTCATAAATGCTGGCTCTAAATCCCCTGAACATGTTTAAAATAATTCCTTAGGCATGCATGGACAGAGCTGCCTGCATTCCTCCTTGGTTATATATAATGCCTGGGATGACTACGGCTGCCTGTATTTATACCACAAAATCTCTTTTGCATTGCCCAGGATTTGAGTTGTGTAATACATGTGGGCTGCCCAAAAAGCTGAAGCAGCCAGCAAGGCTTAGTGATCACCCCTATGAGCCGGTAATCTAAGGCTCTTCGCAATATGCTGCAGGCACACGTGCATCTCTAAGTAGTGGTAGGTATTACACCTCCAGGAGCACAACTTGAGGAAAAATCCCTTTGCTGGGATGTTTTGCACATATTCAGGGACCTGCTACTCTTGCTAGAGACTGACAGATGCTGCCATGGCCGCTGCTCTGCCCCGTTTGATGGATGAAGGTTACAGCTCCGCGGGGGGGTCCAGCATGGTCCTGGTGCTCCTCTTTGTTCAGCAGATGTCCTCAGATGGCAACAGACGCCCTTTGTGCTCTGACCCTCGTCCTTCTCTGACCGGTGACTTTTAAGTGCCATCCATCTTCTCCTGATTTGACAGAGTGGAGAGCAAGCAGGCTCACCCCAGAGGGGTGATTTTTCCTCATCCTGTGATGGGATGTTTTGGAATAAGTGAGCATAAACTGTTACCAGTATCATCGAGTCTTTGCACTAACCCTCAGCAAGCATTGTGCTGGCAGCAGGAATGTCTTTTGCTCTCCTCTGCTTCCATAGCCCTTGGTATCTGTTGCTTTTGGTAGCTGAGGCAAGTGGGGCTGCACCTCTGAGATAGTTTGTCATTTTCCTTGAGAAAAGCAGCGTGGGGTCAGGGCATGTCCCATCAATATGGGAGAAACTCCAACTGAGCCTGCCTGTGTGCATCATGTTGAACCCCAGTTGTAAATTATGGTATTTGGGTCCTGAGATGAGCCTGTTGCTCTCCATGGGTGCTTTTCATGGTGTGTGTAATCTAAAGGAGAACTTCTGAGATCAGCAATGAGACAGAAGAGCATGCCATGCACTGAAGTGCAAAATGAGGCAGCCCATAACTGCCTGCTGTGCTGTGATGTGCCCATCAGCTGGTCTGAGGAGGATGGGGGTGTCCCCTGTTTACAGATGTGGAGCTCTGCTGTAGGCAGAAAGCTGGTTAAGGTAATCCAGGAAACCTCTGACAAGTGAAGGAATTAAATCTGAGATGCATTGAAGAGAGACCTGGTCAGCTGTAAAGTCAGATGCCTGCATGTGTGGTAATGCTTAATATCTACAGTCCCATTGCACCCCTGAATGAGGACATTCAACACCTGCAGAGCCAAATTTATCTAAGGTTGCACTTCTATTTGCTGTGCATGTGTAAAAGTTGAGAGCTATTTTTTTTTTTTTTTGAAAACTGGACCTAAGATTTGTGTCAAAGGAACTGTAGAAAATGGAGGTTAAAGGGCTTTCAAGATGTTATCTAGTCCAGCCCCTAATTCATGTGTGATCAGCTTCACCTTGTCATCCTGAGAGATTTTTTTGTAATTTAGAGGATTTTAGTGATGGGAGTTTCAAACCTCTGTTGATAATAGGTTTAACTGAAAACCCTGACTTGCCCTCCTGGGTAAATGGGAGTGGGATCCCTCTGGGTGGGAAATGATCTGTGCTGTGACTGGGGAGATCTATATAGCTGGGGGCTGCCTTGTGTGTCTGTAGCCTCGTGTGTGCACCAATACCGGGTTTTGCTTGGGAGATTTCCCTGCCCTCCTAGGAAAACTTGTGCCTGCAGTGGAAAAAGAGGCTGTGACTAATACATTGATAATGCTAATGAGGAAGAAGGGATTTCTCTGTGTTAATGACTTATTTTCCATGTCTACATCCCCAAAAAGCGGGGGATGACCTGGTCCTAAGAGCAGGTCCCCAGAGAAACCTGTTCCTTATAATGTCCCCTTGACCCCAAATATCTTCCTGTAACAGCTACATTTAAAATGTGCCAGGCAGCTTGTAATGTAACATGTGCTCCACTTACTGCCTATGATGCATATTTTTAAATAAAGCCATCACATGACGCTAAACTGAATGCCTTTGAGAAATCCAAGCACACACTCTCAGCAGTTGGCTTATCCAGCGAGCCTATAATCTTGTCAAAAAAAGATAGCTTGATTTGACAACTCCACCAAAAGCAGGGTTTACGGTGACTTGCACTCTTTGTGTGCTAGCCTGTAATTCCCTGGTAGTTTTAAATGTACTATTCTTCTGCGCTGGCATCAGAGCTAATTGTGCTATAGTTCTGCAGGTTGCTCATTTTGCTCTTTTAAATGTTGGAATTATGTTACTGCAATCTAATCCCTTGGGACTTCCTGGAGTCTTGAAAAGCTAGAAATAAAAATCACAGGTCCAGAGTTCCCCAGTCAGGTCTTTTGAGGTTCTTGGGAGTAACTACATAGTGCAACTAGATTCTATGTGGCTTCATGATGTGAACTCTCATTCTCCTCTGTTATACAGCAACGGAAACTAGATCATCCCAATTGTACTCCAGTCTGGCCTTGAAGTGTACGACTCCATGAATGACTCTGATGAGGGAAAGAAAATGCAAAAGAGTGAGTGAATATGCCTGGATTGTCAAAAAAAACCCCAAACTACTGCAGTACTTTTCCAGCCTCCAAAATTAAGGCTACATATGATAAAACAGCTTTGGTGCCATCAACCTTTTTCAAGCAGGGTTTTATTCCTATCCCAGGCTGGATTTGAGCAATTGTACTGTACAGTCCTTCCATTTCCATAGCAAGAGATCCCACATTTAATGTGTTGCCTTATGGGGGTTTCTTTGCATCCTTAATGCCTTGCCATTCAATAGCTCTGTGCTTTGCAGGACCCTGGAGATGAAAGAACCAATATTGCTTCAAAGGTTATTTCTAACACAGGAGTAGTTAAGAAACTGTCTGCACACAAATGACAAATTATTGTAATCTGAACAAAGAATGGGGCAGTAAAGATCACACCAGCTGAAAACTTAAAAGAAGCCATAGACAAAGATGAAAAGATGGATTAAAAAAAAAAAAAAAAAAAAAAAAAAAAAAAAAAAAAAAAAAAAAAAAAAAAAAAAAAAAAGATAGCTAATGCTCCCAAATGCAGCAATGTGGCTAATTGGTACAAATGAGAGATGCTTCAGAAGCAGACTTAAAGATGAATTGCCAAGTTTTCGTCTTTCTCCCATTAGTTGCAGTGGCCCCTTGTGCAGCATTGCCAGGGTTCTGCCAGCCCCTGCCCACAGAAGCCTCTAATTTACATGTGCTCACAGCACCGGGGAGAAACGCGTGCTCCCGGGGGCTGGCTTTGTCAGCTTTAACAGGCAGAAGGCTGGACCTGCACTGCAGCAGAAGTTGATCCTGCCTCTGCTGTGAAATCAGAAGGAAAATATTCCTGCATGGTGCATTTCTTTCCTAATCTCATTTTATCAGCCTGGCTTGCAGTTTGGTACCATTTGATTGCGTGGTGGGAATAACACTGGTGCAGGAATTACTAAGTAGTGCTCGGGGGCTTGGAAATGTGGCTGGGCAGACTATGGGAGCACAACGTTCCTTTCTGCCCTTAAAATCTGCAAGTGTCCTGCTCCTGTGTGAGCAAAGGAAAAATTCCTCGAGGTCCAGGGAATAGTGGCTTCCTCTAGTGGCTTTTTCTTGTTGGATTTATATCAGAAGTGTGTGCCATGTGAACCTGCTGCTGGAAGACTTTCTGGGCTCAGGCAAACCTCGAGGGGAGAGGGGATGAAGGAAATCAAGAAGCAGCTGAGGTGGGAGCAGATATCCCTGCTAGCCCAGCCGTGGGACCACAGAAGCTCACAGTGGCGTTCAGAGCATTTCTGATAGAGGTTTGGGCTGTGGAAATTCAAGCCAAACCTCCAGGGTTCGCTTAGTTTAAGTGTGAAACCTTGATTTGCCTTATAGTTTGCACTAGGCTTGCTTGACACTTTGCCTGTTATTAATCAAACCTTTGTAGAGCCTGGACTTGGTTTTAGCTTGGCAGCAGGACTTGGGCCTGGGCAAGTTTACCTTGGCTTTGCATTTCATTCCAGACCCCTGCTTGAGGACAGTAAATCAAATGTGTGCTAAGTTTACAGAGGATTCGGACTGCATCTAATAGATGCCATTATGTTGCTTGTTCAGAGCTCTGTGTGTGACAAGGTCATCCCATTTCATACAGATAGCATAAATTTCATATTTTCCTGACTCCTATGGAGGATTGTGGGAGGTAGAGATGTAGGGACTGCTGCAGTGCACGGAGCATAGAGATCCCCTATGCAGTTTATTCATAACCCATCAGTATCTGTCATCTTCTCAAACTTACTGTTTTTGAAGCTACAAACTTAATGTGCATCTCTGTCCTGGCAGTGCTGAACACTTCATCTCCTCTCGATGGGGGTTTAGGCACCAGGGTTGAGCAGTGGGCCAAAACCCTTGTTGCTCTGAGGGGCAGCAACTTCTGCTTTGGGCACTTCGTGGCTTAGGGCTAGTGCTAATTTGGGGGCTGCATGGTGGAGGCATGGGCCTTTCCCTCCTTCAGTCCAAACTTGCTTTTTTACCCAGCTTAAAGAGGTTCTCTCACTTGATGAGGTCCCAGTGTTTTGGACTTTGTTGTGTCCTGGCTGTTACCCAAGACAAGCTCATCCTTGGTCACCAAGTCTGCTTTTTTCATTCCCTTCAGAAAGGTCTGAGGCCTTTGGAAGTTTACACCCTTGGGTTGCAGCTCAGTTCCCTGTTAATCCAAGAGAAAACTTCTTGATGACTTCTGCAGCAACTGGATCAGCCTTGGAGCTCTTTGGTGCACCTCACCCTTGAGTACATGCCACTTTGCTTCCCCAAAGGTAACAACCCAAGTGCTGGAGATTCTTCAGAAGCCCAGAAGCTGTCCTGCACACATTGCACTTGTCCTGCTTGCCTCTTTGTCAAGCTGGCAGCTGCATTCTCTCCTCTGGAAATCTGTGCAGTTGGCCAGTTGTGTGCCCACGGTCTGCCCTGGCCATGATGGAGGAGGAGCAGTTCAGCAACTCAAGGCACAGATACTTGCTGCAATCACAGTTTGTCCACCCTGCTTTGATCACAAGACTAATTCTCCTATATTTCCCCCATGGCTGCCACTACATGTGCAGGTGGTTTTTTTTTTGCAGCAAGTCTGTCTGGCTGCTGACACTTCAAAAACCAGGAGAAACCGCATGCTGTCAGCCCCTAGAGACAGGTTTCTGTGTTGTGCAGACCTGTAGCAATGTGACAAACGCATGTCTCCAGTGATGTAATGGTCATTGATACAGTTGTTGAGCTGTGGTTGCAGTAGGCCAAGAGGTGATGATATGCAGGCTGGTTCCTTATAGCACCGGACATACTCTAGCACTGCTCAGGCATGCCTGCAGAACCCCCATTTCTGTTTCATGCCCTGTTAATAACTGATTCTGAAAAGTGTTGGTGTCAACAAATGAGCAAAAAACGTGTGGGTTCACCTTCCCCCCCACCTCCCGCCCACCCCAACAAGTTTTGACTTGAAGAGGACACAGGGGTACGTGAATTTTTGAGCTAGCTACCCATCTCTGGGAAATTACATCTATATCCACTGCAAAATTCCCCTGTCCTGCAATATAACAGCCTGGATCCTGCCATGGTTTCCACTTACCAGTGTGTGCTGTAAGGCAGAGCAGACCTGGAGATCTGGAGTTTGACCTAAGAAACGTGGAAAACAGCCATGCTTTTGCTATTCCAGTCCCAATGAAAAATCAGCAGAACTTCATGATGAAGTGTTGGAGCTGTTGAGTGTAATAAATAGAAACAGAAGTTTACCTAGCTACACAAGACAGTATAGCTTCTGATGTCCCATGGGGTCTATTGCATGGTTGATTGTATTTAAATGATACCATCCATTTCCTATACACTCTAGAGGAGACTCAGGCTCATTAGAAGATCAGAAATATTATTCATTATCCATTACAGAAGTAAGCAAGCCAATACATACTTGGCCTTGATACCGTAATATTTAAGAGGGAGGAATCTGTCTGCCAAGTGCTAAGTTGACTTCTCTGTTTTAAATAAGTAAGTATAATAAATAATAGTCAAACTCTTCTTGATCTTTACTGTCTCACGACAATTTACTTGCCATTTGATTGGGCAGATTTTAATTTTGGTTCTTGACTGAGACTCTGTTTTGGAAAGACCTTGTTATTTAAAACATAGAAGAAAAAAAAATAAAAAAGAGAATCGCCATAAAGCAGGGCATGAAGGCTGCTTGTTAAATGGGCATAAAGTACTTGGAGAGTGATTAGTGCCTTTCTGTTTCGATATTAAAATTGTGCTTCAGAGATAAATTAAGTCCCTGCTCAGAATGCCAATATCCATTTAGGGCCATTTGTGCTCTATTTATAGCGATGTGATGGTTCCTTGCCGCGAGGGCATCCTTGTAGGACATGAGGAACTCATGAAGCATTACCCTGTCACCTGGGTAGATTCCTGCCGGGCTGCTGTGGTTTTTCCACTGTATTTATGTGCTGCCTTCTGTTCAGGCCAGCTACTGATTGCCTGGACAGTAGTTTGGTGAAATATTTTGTGGAATGCAGTTTGAGGCGAGGTCACCTGCTTCCAGGCAGTCTCGAACTATATACACGTTGAAGGCTTAAGAGATAAGTTAGGAGGCTCTTTACAAAGCTGAGGAACTTCTAATAAATCTGCTCTTTGTGTCCACAAATCCTTTTCAGAGGATTTGGTGCTGACTGTTGGAGATCTAAGTCCTCTGTTAATCTGTGGGACCTTATGCCATCTTCTCCCCCAGGACTCAGAAATACTTGTACATTAGGGGCCTCTGGCTGGCATACAGGTAGTTAATGCAAAATAAGCCATAGTGAGAGTTACTTCCCCTCTTCACAATGTTCCACAGTTGCCGTTACACTGAAGAAACGCTGCTATATCCAAACAATTAAGATAATTCTTATAAATGGAGAAATAGAGGGGAAGAGTTGTCAATCAAATTTTAATGTGTGGCTACTGTCTGGGTTGACAGAGGCAATACTTCCATAGCTTCTGGGAGCAAGGAAAAACAGATATCCATTGCAATAACTGTTCATTCCAGCTATGTTTTAGCACCCTTGAGAAATGCTTGTGTACACACTTCAAATACTTCCAGGCATATTGAACAAATGTGTTCAAATAACTCCCTTGATTAAACATGTCATTACTCTAGGTTAACTCTGCATATATATACTCCACTAAGGTTAAAGGAGGGGAGAATTCCTTGTATTTAAACCTGCCCTAACTAAGTTTAGTGTGTTCTATAAAAAGCCCTCCCAAATACTTGAGCAATTCATGTTCTACTTTCCAAAGGCAGAAAGGGCCTCCTAGGTAATGGAAATAGTAGTGATTAGTGAAGGTTGTGGATGAAAAGAGGAT
Organism: Athene cunicularia; assembly: GCF_003259725.1. Lineage (NCBI taxonomy): Eukaryota > Metazoa > Chordata > Aves > Strigiformes > Strigidae > Athene > Athene cunicularia. The sequence continues at coordinate 2,816,468 of NW_020799123.1, forward strand.
ATGAAAGTAGCACAGAAATCCTTTGATATATCACTTGCTGTTCCTGAGGCATTTTCTTCTCCTTGTCTTCACTTTAAATTTCCCCTGTAGTATGTAAGTGAATCTACCTCCTAAATTTACACTCTTAAAAAATATTTTACCTTGCCTTACTATGTGAAAATATACTTCCCTCCTGAGTTATGCTTGACAGAATTGGGGAAAATGCTATACAAAAAAAATCAATTTGAGAGTATTGATTTGAATCTTTATAGAAACCATTTGGGCTAGTTGGGCCCCTTCTGTGTTCATCTAGGGAACAATATACACGCAAAGCAATTCATTTAATCTAAATTTAGCTACCAAAAATTAGGCATCTAGTAGTAAGCCATTTGTTTAGGCTCCTGTGGTCAATGCTGCCAAAGGAGTACCAGTGAGGGCCATTTGTCTGTGTTGTAGGAATGAGTCAGTCCCTGAAGGTGCCTGACTCTTTCCATTGACCAGGAGTCTATATGATTAATGAGATTAGATACCCAAGGACTGATTCAGGTGTCTAAAGATAGGTGTCCAGTGCCATTTTAAACCCAATATCATATGCCAGGTGTATGTAATGACTCCCAATGACTCTGGGAGATCCGTGCCGTGATCCGTGTTACGGAGGAGATGCACACCTTTCTTCTGGCTATTATGAGAAGGATACTTTGGGGAATTTAAAATATAACTAGCTACTTCCTTAGGCACGTAAATCCCATGCCTAATGCTTAGGAACCTCAAATTTAGTGAGATGTATTGCTGACTGGATTTCATAACCTTAGGAGCTGGAGGGACATGGGTGAAATCCAGCCCTTTCCTCCTGCTGTTTAAAAAGAGCTCATGGAGTTTCCAGGGCTTTGGAGAAGCTGCTTCTATGGACATGACCTTCTGTGGATAACTGGATTTGCCCACAGTTTTCTGTTTAACTATTTTCATCAAAGCCTTATGTCACTTCTGATGTCCTGATGCTCCCCAACTGTAGGGAGGGTCTCTTCAGTCCCAGGGTGCTAGTATATGTATAGCCACAAGGTATTTCCAGAATTAATTGTATCCTGTACTCAAGGCAATATTGTCTGAGAACAACTTAATCCCACTGTCAGGTTGTTATTCCTTAAAGTTGTAGTGCTGTAGTCGTAGGGTCGTGCACAGGGAGATGCTCTTGAGCATGGGCAAGAGTGTACCACTGCACAGAAATCACCCTGAATTACTCCATGGAGAAATACGGTGAGACTTGGAGCTATCAAATATGTCAGAATTGAGTCTATAGGCATTACTTGCAATAAAACACTAAGATATTTGGCTGGAAGTCAAATAGTCCAGATCAGCTGCAGTGGCTCACCAGAGGTTTCCCTGTGTCCCTGCTCATGTTGCTTTACAACAGTTGAGGATTTAGCTCATGATCTTTAAAGCAACTAGCAGCAAAGAAAGAGGTAGAAAATAGACCCCCCAGCAACACCTGTAGCAAGCAACAAGTATATTCTCAAAGTTATACAGCAGCTTAATTACAGGAGGAGAGGCCTGACAGACTTAATTTATTTTTAAAAGCCCCATCAAATTTAATTTGTAAGTGCAGCTCTTCCATCTGCTTTCAGGCATTATCTCTGGAGTTCAGGAGAAAAACATATGTCTTGTGGTTAATAAGAATTTGTTTTAATGGATCATATGACTGGGTGATTAATAACTGCTCTATTCTGATTGTTCTCATTGTAATGATAACATGCAGCCCCGCTGCCCAGCCCCAACCTATTGTGAAAAGAGATCATAAAATGGGAGATGAAAAATTCCTCTGGTTGAGATGAAAGCAAATGGATCAAGAGGCTGGCTGCATGGAGCTGCACAGAGAAATCAGCTTCCTATGGTTCTTATTATTTCTTTTTTTGGGATTATATATCAGATCATCAAATGTGCACAGAGCAGGGCGCTTAAATCTGTATTTAGACATGTAACTTGATCTGATGTCTGGCTGCCAAAGGCACCATGTTGGCTTTCAGGAGGTCCTGAGTAAAGCTCTGCTTTTCACAGACTCCCTCTGTAACCTTGGGCAAGTCCCCTAAACATCTCCAGAAATAGCATCCTCACAGAAATCCATGCAGATCAGACTCTGACCTCACCAGATTTTCCTCTTTCACTAACTTGCTCCTAGTTATAACTTCGTGTTGCTTCTTCCAGGGAAGAGCTCAGCATCTCCGTAGAGTTGCACCATATTTCCACGATTACAAATGAGAAGAGAACGTGACCCTTCTCTTTAGTGTCCAACTGGTGCTTTCATTTCATGCAAGAATCCGATCCAGAGCGATTCATCATATCTGCTTTCATGATACGCTGGCTGGGTATTAGAAATGTTGGGAGCTTTGTTGTTTGGCAGATATTCAAACCAGTTACTTCAGAGGAAATTCCACTTATTGAAAGAGTCCAGTGATTAGGTTATCATCATCTCCACTTCTCATTTTCTCTGTTCACAATGAAAGCTTGAAAGAGAGAAATTTATTTCGTTGTTTTTAAAGGCACGAGTTGAAATGTGCTCCCAGGCAGGAAATAAAGAGACATTATTACTTCATAACCCCCCGGGGGAGATGGCAGGCGGTCAGGCATGTGGTCCCAGGAGTCATAAAGCAACACAAACCGGAACAGGTAACTGGTGTCATTTTGGCTTTGATTTGCTTTTCCAGTGTTAACCTCATGTTAACCTTCAGAGCAAGAGGTCAGGAAAAGGTTGCAGCCTCAGATGCTGGAAGAGGAACTTTGTCCGCCTGAAATGCGCAATCCTCGCAAAGCCACAGATAATAATAAAAAAAGAAATTACTCCTGAATAACATTTCCATTTCAGCTGAAAACTCTCAGACAATTTATGTGCAGAAGGAAAAAGCAAGCGACACTTCAAAGAAGGGGAAAAAAAAAATCAATATTCCCCCCAAAAGCAGAGGGGAAAATGATTTTTTTCTTTAGATCATTCACCATGTCCTTCCTCTCTCCATATGCATGTGCTTGTGCGATGCCCAGGCACTGGTGTTAGCATGGAAGAGGTGATCTGCTCAGGCACAAGGTCTGTTCATCAAACACCCTATTGTTTTGCTGCGCTGCAGCAATGCCTGCAGTCAGCATTTGAGACTGAACTGCTCTCTGTGCTGGGACCTGGAAGCAGCAGGCAGGCTTCCTTGGGTACAGGGCAGTTAATCAGGGCTCTGCTTCCTTGGTGCAGCCTTCCTGAGTACGGGGTGAACTGGCCTCTGATAACTCCCTTTTAGCTCCTACTGCTAGAAATGATCATCTGCCCCGAAAGCTTCCCTTCCTACCGAGCTATGGGAGAATGTGGGCACCAGGAATGAAGTGCAAAAGCTCTGATGTGGGCATGAAGCCTTTGTACAGCAACATAAAAATAGCCTTGACTGCACAATTGTGCCCATAAAAATGGAAAGAGAGGGGAAAATCATAGAGTGTACACAGAGTTTTTCATTGGCGGCTTCGTTATTTCCATAAGGGACAGACAGATGGGGCCAATTTGATCAAACTAGGAAGTTCTCTGCCAAGCTGCATTCATTCATCTGCTCTGAAATATTAGGTGGCATATGGCAACTGGTATTTTCTGATACATTCCAGCAATGACATGATGATGACAGTGTCTCTGCGGTGAAAGATATGCAACAAAATGGGCAAAGTGATGGAGTCAGGAGAGGCATTGCTGAAGGTGGCTCATGGCTAGTGCTGGGGGACGGGAAGGGGGACACAGGCTGTGCGGTCCTCTGCTGTCTGGATGTGGGATGGGCTACCTTCGGTGCTGTGCAAGAGCAGCTGTTTTGCACTGGTGAAAGCCTTCTGCAAGGATTAAGCTAATACTGAGTTATAAATTATACTATTTATTATTATCCTACAGCTTCTTAGGGACCCCTAAACATGAATGTGAGCAATTAAAATATTTGTCTTCAGGGAGACACTTTTACAGAGTGAGGGGAAAAAGGAGGATTTGGATAATATTTTTTTTTTTTGCTAGAACAAGCTTTTCATGTTGAAACAATAATCCTGCAGACGTATTTGGGCACAGCCAAAAGTCCTGCTGGACAAAAGTCTCTGGAGCATGGAGATGGTGTGGAGACCATTTGGGCTGTTTGTTACAATGATGCCCCAAACTCTCAGTGGACTTGGAGATGGTATCTGTTATTTAATGTTCCTGCCTCATCACTGAGTTCTTGTCAGCAAAGATGGGATTCATATGCTGAAATAACAGTGTTTATATCGGAGCCTATCACCAGGAGCCCTGTTTTCAGTAGTCATCTCTATAGCGCACCTCTTCTCACCTGAATGTGTTGATTCCCCCACTCAGCAATAATTTCACAGCCCTGTACCTTGATTATCTCCCTTTTTAAGTGGATACAGTCATGCACATCCTCTAAACTCCCTTTGAGATCCATCGTCACTAATCCAGTAAGCACGGACAGTAGGTCTGTTTGGGAAATTTCTTTTATGTGAAATACTTAAAATAGGATGGTGAGTTTAATTATATATCCCATGGAAGACAGATTTCACTTTTATTTGAAGCTTTGTTTAGACTTCTTTCTTTTTGTTCTTGTTTTTTGTTTTTTTTTTTTTTTTTTTAATTTTATTTTCCACTTGCAAAAATGAGAGAAGTTAAGAAGGGAAAAATATAAGGGAAACTGTTCTGTGGTTTTTTTCCACAAACTTTGACAGAGAAGGAATCTTTAAAGAGAAAGAAAAGGAAGGGAGAAAGAAAGAAAGGAATGGAAAGCCAGAATCCTTCCAGATTTGGAGAACAAAACCAACATGACACCTTTCAAAATGAACATTTATCATTTTGTTTCATTTTGAAAGTTTTCATTAAAAAAAGAATTCAACCAAATCAACTCTGTTTGTGGAAACTCTTGGGTTCCCTGGGAAACCTGTTTTATTTTTCATGGCTAGAACTTTATGAAGAAAATTGTAACCACGTCGTAGCTGTTCAACTGCCTGAGATTTATGAAGCATGTTAATCAATCACCTCATCCTGCAGGTGCAGAATTTTATAAATAGCAATTTCGAGAAGATGGCATGGTGCCAATCTTAATTCCTCTCTCTCCCCCGCATCCTGAAGTCAGCATCTTCAGAAGGCTCTCTTTGCTTACTAAGGCTCCACAAATCATTGCATTTTGTTTTTTTGATCCACTTCCCAGGCAGCATCCCTTGTGCCTTCACACTCTCATCTCTTTCATGTAGTCCTCTAAGTGCTCTGCTTGGGGTCCTTTGAGATTTTTGCCTGCCATGACACTGGAAGAACTCAGTGGTTGGCCATGGCTGGGCTACAGAGCTTCCCTGAGCACTGCTGTCACTTAAATGGGTCAATAAACCATTCTTCTCACATTCACAAAAGGTTATGTCACTGGAAAATGGAAAATGACATTTTTGTAATGAAAAATCCTTAGCTTGATTATCTTTTTTTAAAAAATTAATTACACTTCTGAACACAAGCAGGTTCTTCTCTCCAAGATGTTGCTCTGTTGAGTGGTCTTTTTCCAGACTGAAGTTTTGAAGAGTTTTGGTCAAAGCCTCTGCTTCTGTGCTCACCCCACCTCCCTCGGTGTCCGCCTTGTTCACACACTGTAACTTGCTGCAAATCACCCTGGAACAAAAGCCCGTCTTTGAAAGTGCCTGTGCTTCATACAGCATGGGAAGTCTCTCCTGGAGCATGGGTATTGGCCTGTCCATGAATTCCTGCCAATAGTGAGAAATACCCCATAAAACCTGGAATGCTAGGTGTGCAAAGTTCACCTTGGCCATCCCCTTTGCATTCTGGGGATCACTTGAGTAGCCATCTGTGCTTCTGGTTCAAGGCTTCTCGTGCCATGCTTGTGGCATCAGCTTCACTGGGGGAAGAGAAAGGAGTAGAACTGTCAAGGTCACGGGCTTATGTCACTTGTTAATGTCGCAACTTCTCTGGGGTTTTAATAAGAGGGAGTATATATGCCCCCTCTGGGGAACTCCAGCTCTGCTGGTCTCTTTGCTCTGCAAAAGTGCCAAAATAAGGTAAAAAGAAGCCTGTTTCCAAGTGATATTACCCCTTGAAAGATTGGTATGCTGGAAAATAATTAGCTGTCAAGAGAAGTTGCTCATGCCGCCTGCCCCCTGTCGCCAAATGAAGTTCGGTGGGCTCAGATCTGATGCAGAATCACCAGGGGAAGGGAGAAGCTGCCCCCAGATTAGATATGGCAAGCTTATATGACACAAGAATTTATTACTCAGTCCAGTTTACAGGAGGTCAGAAAGAAAATAACAACCCTCTTTGCTTTGTGAAACAGATACAGAGTTCAAGTGTAACCCAGGGGTGTTAAATCTTAATAAATTCTGCTAGTGACTTGCATGATGGACAGGTTTATCTCCATCATTCTATTTTGTTGCTTCTAGATGAATCTTAACCAGCACTGATTTTAAATTTTCCTCACTTTAGTACACATCCATAACAACACAACCTCTTCTCTGCATCATCTGGCAGCAATAGGAGCCTAGGCCATGGTTTTATTGGGGAAAGAGTATTTTCTTCAAGGCGGAATATTATGGCCAGACTGAATATATATCTTAAATTTCCTTGCATTGTCTGGCAACAAGCATGGAGCAGTTCCCAGCCCACTCCTCAAAGCTTTTACAACATTCAGAGATCTCCAGAAACCAAGCAGATATTAGAGAAATCTATTAAAAAGGAGAAGGAAAAAAGAGGGAGAGAGGAGCAAAAGGAAACTTGTAAGAAAGCATCAGAGGGTATATGAGGAACAATGGGAAAGTGATTCCATTGAGATGTGGGAGGCTCAACCTCTCCCCATCATACAAGAGACTTCTTGACTAGCTAAAGGTGCCCTATGACTTGGTTTCCCCTTTCTAAAGCAAAATTAATAGCACTTTTCAAGGAAATAATAACCATGCAATTAGTGGGCTCTCTGAGCAGGGGAGATGGAGGTGTGAGGGGCGTACGGGTTGAAGTCTGAATCTGGGTCACCTGTAAGCGCGTCCGGTGCACTGCCCAGCTAAGAGGCTTTGATGGCCTCAGTGATTAGTCTCATCTCTCAGGTTTTCCTGTGCCAGGGAGATGGTGGTTTCTGCTCTGAACTGAGCTGTCAGAAGTTCATTTTACTCAGGATGGGGAAACCTGATCTGTCACTGGGAATCTCAGCAGAGTAAATGGTGCAGGAAAGAGGGAGATGTGTTGGGCAGGAAGATGTTGGGAATTTCATCCCTGGCTGACCCATTCCTCAGGGCAGGGGTTGAAATCTTTCATGTACTTTGTGTTGGTTTCTTGCTACAGAAAGAAGGTAATTTTGGCCAAAATGCCCTGCCCTGGAGGCGTGAGTAGGGAACAGACCGAGAGCAGGGGAGCAGGATTGGTACATCATGCCTGGCAAGGAAGACTGAATGAGGCAGCTAACCCTTGAAATGTGAGTAATTGCCAAAGCCAGAAGACTCATCTCCAACAGCAAGTTCTCAACAAATATGCCCACTTCTGTACACAGCCTGAGTGCCAGTGTGGGGCGAGGGTAACCTGGGGGGGTTCCAGTGGACCAGGGAGGGGGGTGGAGGGGTGGCTGTGGTGCCTTTTGAACCCCAGTCTCATTCCTGATGCTCTTGGGGTGCTGTTTTTACCCTCTGCACCCATCCCAGCAACCCTGCCTGCCCCGTCCCAGGCTGCAGGACAAGCTCTGTGTGTCTGGAAGTGGAGTGGCAAGAGGGTGCTGGTGTTGAGGGGTGCCCCGCCATGAGCAGACACTGCTGAGGACAGGGCTGCGCCCCGGGCGCTGAGCGGGCACTGTGCGAGCACCCAGCTCTCGAGGACAAAGTTAGCTGGAAACGTATGGTGTGTGGGCTCTCGCCTGGTGGCTTGTTTCAGCATATGGGATTTCTTAATAACAGCGAATATCCCCCAGTGGTTTCCCGCTGTCTTTTTCCTTCTAATTAAATAAATACCAACACATTTGGAAGAAACTGTGTAATCACATTGCATTAGCCGCAAGAAGACAGATTTTTTTAAATTTTTTTTTTGCCTTTCAAGGATCTCAGAATATCCTACAACTATTAATTAATCCAACCTCCTGACAATTCTTCAGGGATATATGATAGCGATCAGTTATGGATGGGGAAATTGAGTCATATAGATCTGAAAGGACTGGTTCAGCACACTGTGTGGCAGGGCTGGAAATAGAAAGCAGAATGCTTGCCTCGCTGTTTCCTGCTCTAAACCACGGTCTGGCCACCTTCACTTCACAAAGTAGTGTGCAACTTGGTGGAAAAGTTTTTGTTAAGGAAAACCATCTCAGTTGCTAGCTTTCAAAGGCTTATTGCCAACACAGATTGATGGGGTGGGGAACGTACTTTAAACATTATGGCAAACACCTTAGCTGTGTCCCTTTCAAGTGAAAGCTTGAAGTAAGGGAATTTGACTGATGTGTGCTTTTATCAAAGCTATTCCCTATTATGTTAAGCACAGTAGCCTACGGAAGTTAAGAAGTTAATGGGGGAAGCAAGCATTAAACAGAAAGATCAAATGCATCAGATAATAGCCAAAGGGATAAAAACGATACAGCACCTGAGAGTAGCAATAAATGTAAAATGCTTATCTCTCATTTCAGATGTATGATTAACTGCTTCTAAATATACTGGGGACTGTACAATAAAGGGGAAGATGTGGATGAGCTATAATGTGGTCAAAATGTTTCAGGAACTCTGACCAAAGAACCTGTAAAAGCCTTCTGGGCTACTAGCTGCCAAGGATATGTTCTGCCCCTATGTGGGTAAACATAAAGGTTAAGGGGTTTATAAATAATTTTTTACTGGTAAAAAAAAAAATCAAATAAACAGCTGAGGTACAGAAAATCACTGTAGGAAAAGTTATTGGATTGATGAGGATTGAATATGGAGAGTAGTGCAACAGTAAAATTCTGTTTGATGTTCCAGAAGGGAAATGGGTTTTGTTTCCTTTCTTTCCATTACTGAAAATGGCTTTTGTAGAGTTAAGCTCAGGGAGATTTTTCAAATTTTGTGTCTCCAAAGAACTCTTACCTATTTGTAAATGTTACTTTGCATGGGAATGCTTTCCCACTTATTTCTAGAATACTGGGTTTCTCCAGATGCAAAACATGTTTTGGAAATATTTTCAAATGAGCACTTCAGCCCATTGCAGAGCCAGACTTTGATGTTTGCATTCCTACTAACAGCGATGCTTTGCCCCACTGGAACACTTTGAGTCCCAGGACACCAGAGAGCCTTGCAAAACCAATTCATTCAGCCTTTTGACAGAGCTGGAAAGCCCTTTCATGCACAAAAGCAAGAGCCCAGAGGGTTTGGTCTTCTGCCTCCCTGTGTGCATTGTCCCTGGCACAAGGCAAGCTGGGACCGGTACTCAGCAGCTAAACCCCTGTACTCACTGACAGGGCATGCACATACCAGAGGCAGCTCACTGCAACGTTGTCTACATTACTGTGTTGGTTTTGCCCAAGCACTGGGTCTAGGACCAGACCAGGCCGTTGGTCCATTCCTGAGGGCCTTGGGGGTGAGCTGTGGTGCCATTCCCCAGAGGAGCACGGAGCCATCTCAGCCACGGAGCTGAGCACTGCCACCTGTTCAGGGTCCGAGCTTGCCCCGTGAGCTGGACCGGTTGTGAACTAGTAGTAGAGAAGCAGCCTGGGGGTGGTCAGAAATGGAAGAGTTTCCATTATTATCCAGTGTGGATTTCCGAAGGCAGTTTTTCAAGCTGCTGGGTGTGGCATCCTACTTCAACCCCTGAGATCAAAGTCTCCTGGATGCCCTGGGCTTCAGCCTTAGATCGATTTGCATCTCTCCTACAGTGCAAGACAGCTTCAGGGAAGTACAACTTGATCCTCTTTAAAGGCCATCTTGTGGTGCCTCAGTAGTGCAAAGAAGTGGTGGATCCACTAGTAATTTGGAGAGCAGCAGTCAGCAAACCTTGGGACCTACTTCTGTGTGCCCACCCCATCTCTGTGTGGCTCTGGCCTCCACACCATAAGCAGGTGGGCATGCAAAACCCTGGTGCAAAGACAAACTCAGATTTGGAGATATTTGAGATGTTGGGACTGATGGTGTGATGGTGCAGCTGGGGGCTGGGATACTGGGAGAATTCCCCCCTGCTCCCCAGCTGGCCCTGCTGATCCCTGGGGTGTTTTTGCAGAAAGCAATATGCACCCATGAAGGAGGTGATGTGACATAATTTGTCCAAAGGAGTTTAAACCACTATGGAAAAATCATGTTTGGTTTTCTATCAGTGGGATAGATTGCTGGGCAGGGGGAGGACAGAGGAATCTGCACAGAGGGAGCTTTTTAGGAGTTCAGTGGTTTGGGTTGATTTGATCCTTTTTTGGGACTCCTTTTTGGCTCTACTTTCTGTGATGTCCTAAGAAAAAAAAAAAACAAACCCAAACCTATATGACTGTAATCAACGCACTGATTAGGTGTGTTAGGAAGAGACTTTCATCAGAGCTGGGCCAGCCTGGCTTGAATATTCCTCCTAGTAAGGCTGTGGCTGCTCGGTTCAAAGCAGAGTAGTCACTGATTTCACTGTGGATGTGTTGCTCCAGGGGAGGCCTGAAGAGGTGTTAATGAATGCTAAAAAAATGAAATGATACATGATAGCTGTAATGGCTGGAAGAGTAGGAAGCTATTAGGGGCTGCTGAGACAGTTATGATATGGGGAGATGGATTAAATAGAGATGTAAAAATAGCATAAACTGGAAATTCAGATTTACTACAGGAATTTACTCCCAGTTTACAACTCTGGTCTTCACTCCTATGGCTCATTTGATATTGCCAGCACCATGAAATAGCGTGAGAAATGTGAGTCATGATTTTTTTTCCACCTTTTTTTTTCTTTTTCCTGTCTCTTACGGTTTTAAGTCAGGCTCTTAATACAATCCTCATTTAACTTGTGAAAGCTTAAGATATAAAACTCTTCCTGGCAGACATCAGCAGACTTTCACATCTGGCATCAACGTCAGACAGGTTCACCATTCATTTGGACCATGGCAGGATAGCAGACCTGTTAGCCTCAAAACAAAATCGCATGGAGGTGCAGACGTTGCAGAAATATCTGCAGTTGACCATGCCGACATGCAGGAACTTTGGTGCTGAAGCTGCACTGGCAGTCTGCTCCTGCCAGAGTCCTGGCCTGCTCTGCTGCAGCTCTGGGATGTATTCTTGCACAGCTGTGGTGTGGGATGTCAGGGACAGGAGCAGAAGGAGCAGCGGAGAGCAGGAAATTTGATCATTTTGGTTTGAGGGTATTTCTTCACTGCAGTGGCTGCAGCTTGAGGGGATGTACCCACCCTGGGCTGAATGCAGCTCTGTGTCTCCAGGGCTGGTACCTAAACGTGGTTGAGAGAGTCATCAGAGCACCAGAGCTCCTGGTTGTTCTCAGGGCTGCTTCAGAGAAACGGCTGTTTACCCAAGAGGCTCATAGATTCGGTCCAGACAAGCCACTGCAGCTCAGATTAACAACAGAATCAAGCCGTGTACTAACCTAGATGATGCCTTTCTCTGACGCTTTCCCCTTGGTGACAGCACCCAGGACCAAGAGCTCTTTGCACAAGGAAAAAAAAAAACTGCCCCAAAGTTCAAGAATCATCCTTTCTCTTTTTTCTTTTTATGCCCTGAAACCAGACTTCATGTGAGTTGTTTGCCTAACCCAAGAGCAAGAAAACTTGTCTCTGCCTCAATCTTGGGAAACAACAATTTGCCATAGCCGGGATGACCAGGGTCTGCTGTACCTGCACCGAGGTCTGCCAGCCCGGCAGCAGCCGTTTCACTGCATTCCCAGGCATGCGGCAGGCAGGTCAGTCCCCTGATGACCAGGGCCAGGGACTGGTTCTAAATGGTTTCATCCTTCCCCTGGGAGGCTGTATGGGTTGTGCAGCCAGTGCTGGGCATGTCCACAACCTGCTTGCGAGCAGCAGGAATGGAAGACCAGCACTGGGGCAATGGATAGGGAGCCCTGAAGAGAACGTGGCTCTGCTCAGCAGGAATTTCCTAGGAGAGAAGAGACCTTTGGGACAACCATGTCTTTCCAGAGACCCCAGGATATGGTGCAGCAGCTGCTGCTGGGGAATACTAGAGAGCCATAGGGGCACTGCTTTGGCTTAGACTCAGTCCACCACCCTGGCCATACCCTCATCCGCCATCTGGGCCATCTCATCTCCCCTTCAATTTTTGGAAGTCCAAGAGCAACCAGCTCAGCTCAGCGAGCTCGAGAGCTTGACTTGTGTATTCAACTCTGCTCTGACATAGTCTGTGTATCTGTATTATGGGGCAGAGGGTGCCCCCCAGCTCTGGGGTCCATGGACTGGCTCCGGTCTATGCACCCAAGGCTGGAGAGCTTGCTCTAGGACCACAGGGACACATCATGACGGTCCCCATGGAGAGGCCAGGAGCAGAGAGAGCAATGTTTGGACACAACTTGTGAGAGTTTCAAGGTAGAAAATGCTCAGTTCTCAGATAAAACACCAAAGAGGTATCTAAGGTAGGAATTGGACCCAAGATGAAGGGGAAACCAGTGAGAGAGGGTCAAGGAGAACAAAACCTTAGGATGTTTAGGGCTGGCAAACTATAAATCTCCCAAAGCTGTGTCAGGCACCAGAGAGAAAGAGCCGAAAGGTCCTAAGCCTCTGGTTATACACAACAGAGGTGGCAGCTGGTACAATTAATTTCCTGCCCTTTGTGAATCTTTAGATGAAGCCTCGGAGTAAATGAGGAAAGGTAAGGAAAGGTCTTCATGGCCGTTTCTTTCTTTCCTCATGATGAGCTCCTCATCCTGGAGTAAATGAGAAACAGTCCTGGCTGCAGACCACTCTGCTTTGGATCCTGGTTTGCTTCTTCCCCAGTGTAAAGTAGTGCAACATAACTTATAACACTGCATTGCCCTGAACCTGTCCTTTCAGCTTAGTTCACTCAAAGCTGGCTGTCCACAGCCTCACTCAGCGTATTCTTGCCTTAAATACCTCAAATGCTAAAGAATAATGTTAACAATATTAATCTTTAAAATATTATTAAAAATAATATAAACAGATGTGAACTTCTTTCACTTACCCAGGATAAGAAGGAAATAGCTTTTTTCCTGATTCCCTGTTTTGAAGACTATAAGTTCTTGTTCCAACTTTGAAAGTTGTATGAGAGCAGGAGTACTGTTGTAGTTGGGAGTATCTAAGGATGACTAGATGTAAGGCTTGTATCTGTCATGAGACTGTCAGATATAACTGGGAAAAATAGGCACAAACTGTTTCAGGTGGGAGGAGATGCAGAGCTGCTAGGATCTGCCCTACTGTTAATATCTGATCTTTACTGTGGTCATAACTAGGAGACCCAACCACGGACCTGGGTTCCATTCTGCTGGGTGCTGTGCAAACAGATCAGACAGATCTTTCTGCACCCAGAATACCTACAGTCTAAGCCAGGGGACAAAGGTATCAGTTCAGATCGACTGGGGGAGCACACAGATGTAGTGACACAGATCCGTGGGGACACCGGATAGGTGCAGGACACGGCACTGAGAGACACCTCTTCAGTCCCAAACCTCCAGGGTGCTGGGATTTTAACACTCATCGTATACCAGCAGCACCTCAGGGCTCTGTGTTAGGAGCTGTGTGCTAGCGGAGAGGTTTGTGATGGATCTGGGCTGGATCTGCAGGCACTGGCTTCAGAGAAGGTCTCTGTCCCTGCATGGTGTTCTGCCTTTGCCAAACATGCTTTTGCTGCCTTTACCCCAGTGATCCAGGTCTTCCAGTCCCTACTCTGTCACTGTCTCAGTGTGTCCCTCACCCAGTCTGCTGACATCTCCTGCAAACCATCCCTTCTTCATCACCATCATTCCTCCTCATGGCACCTTGTTGCAGTGCTGCAGAGGACCACGGAGGCAGTGATCTGTGGGGCCAGAGGGGACCGGCTGGTCCATCCCTCTGCTTCAGGAGGGTGTCAGACACGTCTGGCTGATGGCCACCTGGTCTTTTTCTTGAACACTTATTTTGAAAGGGTTTTCACGGTGTCTTCTCATGTCTGTTTGGTCCAGGATCATGAGAGCTAGTCTCCCTTCTTTGCTGAAAACAGTGCTAGCACCGGCCTGGCGTTTTCTCAGTCCCCTGTTCTAATGGGCCTCCAGTCCTCCATGAAAAGACACATCAGCTGCCAAAACTCATTTTGGCTGTGGTACCTTCATATCCCTACAGAGTCTGAGTGCCTCTCGGTTGTCAGAAGGATTTATTTTTACTTGGGTAGGTTTTCCAGAAGGGAAAACAAGGCAAGAGGTGGTTAATGGGGACATTCTTGAAAGTATTAAAAAAGCCATGTAGACACCTAAATGGTGTAAATGTTTTGGACAGAATCGTCATTCTTCAATGTCTGAGCTGTGTCTGGAAGAAAGAAAAATGTAACCTCATGTGACTCAAAAACCGTCTGCGCTGGTCAAGTGTCCCATCTCTTCTGCCTGCTCCTGTCTCAGTGGGTGATGGTAAATCAGCCATGGTGGTGGGCAGGCTGCAGGAACGCCCCCATATCTCAGCAGTCACCCCAGAGGATGCTTTCAGTGGGCTGAGTTTGCCTCCTATCCCTCCTTTTCACTCAGAGTCGTCATCTGCTCTTCCCTCAATTTCTGCTACTTCTTAAACCACTCAGTGTTGCCTGTGAATAAAACTAGGTAGTCCAAGCGAGGCAGAAAAAGTGGCAATCAATTAAAAGCCCAACAAAGTGCCTTTGTGCCTCGCTTTGCAGTCGTAATGAATGGCTGTCTTGTCAGAAAGGTTTCTACTGTATTAAGAAAGCATTCTACCTTAGCCCGTTGTGATCCTGCTTGCAAAAGTCTCATTACTGTGCCAGCAATAATAGTGTCTAATTAAGCAGAATAAAGAGAGATGAAGCGTAATGGTTACAGGATAGAGAAGTTATTAGTCAGACAGAGGTAGTAAATTACGGAGTCCTGCATCCTGGTATGCTGGAAAAGATGTAGTCAAAAAGAGACAACACTGGAAACTTGTTTTTCTTTTTTTTGATAAATTAACCAGCTCGGGTTGGTATTTATTTGTGCATTGCCTCAATAGATTATTTTTTTCTTTTTCATCTTAATGAATAGGGCAAATTAATTTTCTTCTTCATCTGAATGAATAGAGCAAAACTGTGGACATTTGGGTGGAGGCAGAGTGACGATGAGATCAGTTGGCCATTATAAGGGGCAGAAGTGCATATTGCTGCATAGAGAGGGAGCAGAGATGGTCTGGGGAGAGCTCCTCTACCTGGCTCCATGCCCCGGGAGGTTTGGTTTCATGCTTTAGATCCTGCATTATTGCTGGGTTATTACCCCTTCCCTGGTAAGGAGCTCCACAAACCGTGCCCCGCACACGGTGCAGCGGGGGAAAGATGCAAGAATGTCATTAAGGTCAGGCTGCAAGTCCCTGGCTGTGGATAACAAACAATTCCTGACAAAATGAGGTGGTTGGAACCATTCTGAGATAAAAACCTGCCTGTCATTCTGTTGCATGAACCTATATTCCAATTTTATCTTCAGAGCGCGATTCTCTTTTATCCGGTTTCCTGTTTGAAGGGATTTGAGCAGAATAGATAATCCTAACTTTGAACATAAATCACTGGGCTGCGTGGCTGATAGATGCTTTGCACTTTCTTATGATAATGGCTGATTGGAGGCTGGGAGGGAAAATGCCAGGGGCTTATCTCTGTGGAGCAGCATTTGGAGGGTGTGCAGACGGCTGAGGGAAGGGGAGACAGAGGCATGAGGTGGGGCCATTTTGTGTTTATTTATCTGTTTGTTTATTTTGAACATCTGAACTCAAGCAGAGATACTCTGGGATGTTGCTGGGAACTTTGGGAGTCAAGTTTTTCAAAGGCACCACGTTGCAGGTGAGGGCAGGCTTCCCCCGCGGATGTCTGAGATAGCGGAGTCCATCAGGCGCTGTGCTCCAGATGGTTCAGCCAAAGCCCAATATTCCACCTAAAGGGGCTTGGGGATGCCACAGAGCCATCAAATAGAGTCCATGGATTGTTACTATTTTACTAAAAGTAGTTTAAAAAAAAAAATTACAGCTCCCTTTTATTTTCTTTTTACCCACAGTATAGATGACAGCTCAGAAAGTGCACTTTCCCTTCTGAAGATGCAAATCCCCAGAAAGGTCATGTTTCTTTTTGGTTTTGAATGTTTCTTATTTTTAAAAGATTTATTTTACTCCAATTAGCTTAAATTTCAAAGTAGGTTAAAACCAGAAAACAGGATTATTTTTTTGCTTATAACTTGTGTCTCTTTTTTTAAATTAAAAAAACCCGACAAACCCAAACAACAAAAAACTCAACATCAAAACAGATGCTTTCCCAGGAAAAGTTGTTTTTTGATGAAATAGATTAATTGGCGTTTTCTAATCAAATCTTCAAAAAACTTCCAGGCAGCTTTACTGAAGCATTGAAGTACCCTTTTAAAAAGTAAGATTTTTTAATGTCACCCTGTGGAAGTCTTCTTTCTCCAGTGACCATAAATGGTGCCTTGGCAACTACTTTGAATGCCTAGTATTTTGCTTGGGAATAGATGAGCATTTTGGTTCAGAGGAGGAGTGCAATTTGGAAGAAAATCCCCACTTTGTATCCAGGTGTGCTCCAGATGCTCTCCACCCCTAATGGAGATGTAATGGTCCAAATCAAAGACTCATTTTTCCAACGGCTCTGAACGGTCAGGGTGTTTATTCTGGGGGGCTAGACTAAACCTTGTGCAAAGTCAGTCCCTCCAAGATGCATACAGAGCCGATGGTCCAGCATCAGTGCCAGGTATGCTTCAGGTCTGCCCCATTACACCAAATTACTTGTCAGTATAGATGCAGCTTTTGATAACTAAAGTTGAGTCAGCTGAAAACCATCTTATGTGGTTCAGCCCTGTTTGAAAACAGGTAACAGGCTCTGGATTGCTTGGATGATTTGAAGACCCTTCTTCATGTTATTTATCCTTGCCACAGCTTTCAGTAGGATGCCAGCAGCTTTTGGGAGGCCCTATGCTGACCCTTGGGCAGATGCAGTGTCTGCCTGAAGAAGGTGGCTACTGTAAGGGGTCTGTGGGATCTGGGAGACGTGGACAGTGGGACAGTGGCGTGGACAGTGGGACAGTGGCGTGGACAGTGGGACTCTCAGTGCCAGGGACAAGCTTGCAAAGGTCCTGAATGAGACGAATGACTGTGCAGTGAGCTGTTGCCTTGGCAGCAGGGCACACGGATGCTTAATATTATGGAGAAAGTATACATCTGGTACCTGCCCCAGTGCACAAGGGTAGGGGGAGAGAATCAAAGTCTTCTCTAAATTACTTCTCTGCAGGAAGCTGAGCATAAACGCCACACAGAGGCCTAACATAGAGTGTTTCCTTCAAGAGTTTGAGGACTGTGTCTATACTGCAGAACTGTGAAGGAGGAGATGCTTTGGGCATGGCTGGGAGTTGGGGCTCCAGACAGTTAAGAGTCAGTACAAGTCAACCAGTGGGAGGGAAGGGAAGGAGGAGGGATCCAGGGCTACACCTCAGCTGAAAGGGGTAAAGTTGTAAGATCTAGCCTTGTTGTCTCTCTTCCAGCTTGTCATGGAGTCTCCAGGAGATGTTGTGCCTCTGACACCGCTGTGAGGGCAAGACTACTTTAGAGCTTTGACCTTTTGAAGTTGGTACAAGCCATTTCTCACTGAAGTGTTTCACGGCGTCAAAATGCACAACATCACTCTCTACTTCTACTAATTTCATGCCAGTAAGTGCTTTGCTGAAGCAGGTGAAAGGTGTTCATGTTGATGGTCCCATGTAGGTATCTCTTCACATCTATGGGGAGCACCTCAAGGGCGATAGACACAAGGGGTGTGCACACGGCAGACAGCTTGAAGAATCGCTGTCTCGACAGACAAAGGCAGACTAAAGTTAGGAAAAAGCAATATGGCCAACCTAATCTTACAGATGGGGAAATGACTAAACTGCACCTGAATTATACGTGTTCAGGTGCCTCTTGCCTCCTTGGTTCCTTCTAATTATTCTGTTTATTAGTAGCTAATTAGTAGCTAATTTCTGGTAAGAAAATCCATCACTTTCACTTACTTGTATTAACACTTTGGGCTCAGATGGTACTTTATGGGAAGATTTCAGCTGCTTCATACTCTCTTTCTTCTTTATAGACCAGGTAGAATTTGAACTACATCTCCCATATTGCAACACAGGTGAGGGGAGGCATCGTCTCCAAAATGTGTTTTAAGGCATGACATATGATCACAGAATTAGCCCCAAACCACAGGAGATGCCTGAATATTTCCTGTTCTGAACCAGTGTAGTAGCATTTTAGAAGAGAAATCTTTGGGCTTTAGGATGAAAAATGAGCCTTATTTTAAGTTGGGAGCATTCAATTTTTTTAAGAAAGTACTTTCAAAAAAAAAAAAACCCAACCACATTTTCTTACTAAGTATTTGTTGCTGCCCAGAAACCCAGTTTTCTGAGAAACAGAAATTTTTTTTGGATGGTCTTAATTATTCTATTGCAGTTTCAAAGGGGGTGACATGAGCATGTACAGAAAAAGGAACAGCTCTTAGCAAAGGCAGTAAGTGATCAAGTCTCCCACAGGAGACAATTTGGGTAATGTAATCTGCTCAAACAACAAGTCCTTTAAACTTGTGAGAAAATTTCTTTTGAGCCTGAACAGGTCAATAACATTTTCCCCCATTTGGCGAGGAATAGAAAAATTAACTTTTTTTTTTTTTTTCTTTTCCCCAGCATTTCTGTTATTTAACAGCCTTTTAGAAACCCATTTCCTACGCTATTTTAAGCTGCAGGCACAGTTAGGAGACCACATCTGAGAGTGACGATTTAAATCTCTAGACAGCTCAGGAGATAAGTCAAAACAAATTTCAGGATGTTCCTCTAAAGAGCTGTTTCCACTTAAGTAAGTCCCATTGGGAACCTGGTTAAAGAATCACCTAATCCGCTACACATTTTATACATTTAAACAGGTCCATTTGAAAGAAAGTTTGTGAAAATTTCTGTGCAGTGAATACATAATGAACGCCATTGGCAGAGGCTGGAAATTGCTGCTGTTTTTTAGCTCTTCACTTTGTTGATGTTGATAACTTTATGGTATCCCGATTTTTTATTTTTTTTTTTACCGCCATCTTTCAGGCTACCATGCAGCACAACTCTTCCCTTGCTCCCCACTGCTTGATGTGAGAAAGATGCTATGCAGAAGGCAGGTAAAGGAATATATTATGATGTGAGAAGAAAGCAAGGAGAGAGAAGATTGGCATGTAAAAAGAAGGAAGGTATAGATGGACCAGGTTGCTAGGAAGGTGTGGTGCTGCAATTCTTACCCCTCCCTGCCCTCCTTGTTGGGCTGCTTGGTGCCAGGTGTGATTCCATCCACATTCCC
>NW_020799123.1:2835920-2843913 GCF_003259725.1 Athene cunicularia
CCCCCCCCCGCACCAATCTGTGGAGATAAGGACTGATAACCATGAGGACCCTGGCTCCTGCCCCTCCCAGTTGCTTGGAAAAGGTTATAATGGCCCATCATCTCCTGATGGCCTGGCACACCTGTGCCTGGGATGTGCTCAGATGGAACAATAACAGGGTTGCATGTTCATCAAATTCTTGTGCAACTGCCGGAAGGCACCAGATAGTATTTGACAAAAGTCAATTATCTTGGATCCTATAAACTGCGACCACCAGAGAGACCCTTTGAGCTCTCCTGGATCGAAGCGGGCCTGTGGCCAGCATCTCCCCTGAGCTGGGACGCCTCTCAGGTTGTCGTCTGCTCCAGACGGCCGGCTGGGGCGAAGTCTCCCCCTGCTCGAGTCTCAATTATCGCCTGTTGAGGAATGCCAAGGCATTGTGGGTATTTGCTCTAAACTCGAGAGGAAATTTTCTTTGAGCTAGCTTCTATTTCACCTGTTTATTGGTGTGTGTGTGTGTGGGTACGTACCCTTACCTGTGTTCCTGTGTGCTTGTCCCTTTTGTGTTTATTTTACCGAATCCAACCCCCTTTGTTTCTGTATGTATATGTCTGGTTTGTGTATGCGCATGTACATATGTGTATAAATTAAGGTACCATTAAGTAAGTTAGAGTGAATATTGTCATTTTAGAACCTGAATAAGTCTCTTTTCTTTCTGAGTTATTTTGTATTGACAAATAGTTGTTAGTTATTAATAAATCTAGATTATTTTTCTAAATCATTACCGTGTCAATACTTTCATCTGTGACAGAAGGTGATCTGGAGAATCCTAGAATGGTTTGGGTTCGAAGGGACCTTAAAGACCATCTAGTTCCAACCCCCTGCCATGGGCAGAGACACCTTCCACTAGCCCAGGTTGCCCAAAGCCCCGTCCAACCTGGCCTTGAACCCTGCCAGGGAGGGGGCAGCCACAGCTCCTCTGGGCAACCTGTGCCAGGGCCTCACCCCCCCCTCACAGGGAAGAATTTATTCCTTATATTTAATCTAAATCTGCCCTCTTGCCATTTAAAAAAGTTACCCCTCATCCTGTCCCTACCCCACTGATCAAAAGTCCCTCCCTCCTTTCCTGTAGCCCCTTTCAGCCCTGGGAGGCCGCTCTAAGGTCTCCTCTGAGCCTTCTCTTCTCCAGCTGAACCCCCCCCAACTCTCTCAGCCTGTCCTCACAGGGGGGGCTCCAGCCCCCCGAGCATCTTTGTGGTCTCCTCTGGTCCCACTCAAGCAGGTCCATGTCCTTCTGATGTTGGTGCCCCCAGAGCTGGACCCAGCACTGCAGAGGGGTCTCGTGAGAGCAGAGTAGAGGGGGAGAATCCCCTCCCTCACCCTGCTGCCCATACTTTTCTTGATGCAGCCCAGGACACGGTTGGCTTTCTGGGCTGTGAGTGCACATTGCTGGCTCACAGTCAGTTTTCCATCCACTAACCCCCCCCCAAGTCCTTCTCCACATCTTGATTTCAACATCCTTGAAATATTAAGGATGTTAGAATCAAGCTCTTCTTCACTTGGTAACAGAAGATGATGTGACAAGGGGTAATGCCAAGAAATGATTTTTCCAAATGTCAGAATGGATATTTGGAAAAAAAAAAAAAAGTCACTGGATGGTGCAGGCTTGAACAGGTAGTCAGAGAAGCAGTGGACTATCCACCCTTGGAGATATGATCCCTAGGTTTGGCGACATGGTCATGGCTGACCTGTTCTGCTGTTGACATTAGTTTTGCTTTGAGGAGGGAGGTTGGACTAGAAACCTTCCAACCAACATTTCTTTAGTTCTGCAATGACAGACTTCCACTGTCTTTGGGGTCAAAGTTTAGATGTGCAGAAGAAATGTTGCCTGCCTTTTATTTTCTTGATTGAGCATTCTCAAAACATTGACATCTCACCAGAGAAATTTTCAGGGACAGCACTCCTCCTCCCCAGCCATTAAGTAACATAAGTTAGCAGCTACAAAAAATTTTTACATGAAAAGCAGCACTGGCTTTTTGGTGTTTCTTCTTTTCAAAAATAAGAAAGCAGCTGTTCTAGCGTTGGTCAGAAGTGATCTGCAGAGTATGGAGTAAAAACTGTTGAGGGAAGTCTGCCAGACTAAGGTAATGTCTGGAAGATACAGCCCTGTCTCCATGTCCTGAAAACTTGCTTTGTGATATTATTTTGCCCTCGATTTCACAAATAGAATACAGGACTTGGGTTTTCCCTGCCTTAACTACTTCACCTTTATTCTCTTCCCAACCCCATCAAAGGAGAACAGTTGAAAGAGCCTTGATGGACTCTGATCTTGACACTAGTCTTGGTTTTGACGTGAGATAAATTATGTAGCTTTTCTACCATAGCTGGTTTGTCTCCTAAAGGGAATGATATTTACATGGCTAGCACTTAATGCTGATGTACTGGTGCACTAGCTGATTTTATTTATTTATTTTAAAGGTCTTTGCATTTGCAGAAGCAAAATGAGGGTAGATGCTCTGTTTCTCTCTGTAATGGCTACTCATGTTCTCCCTTTCACATTCTCTAATAGAATTTGAAGCTGAAGGGACCACTGTGGTCATCTGATTTGACTTTCTTTATAACACACCAGGATTTTTGCTATTGATTCCTACATCAGTGCCTGACTTGAGGTTAGACTAAAAGAGGTATTTTACACATAATCTATTAAAAGCATGGTAATGCTTGAGTGTTAACTCCATCCCATGGCTCCAGAGCAGCTGTTAGATAACTCACTTTTCTAAAAGGGTTGTGTGTGTACAAACATCATTTCACATCTAATACACCAAATGGCTTTCTATCAGTTTCCAACAGTTTCAAGGGAGGTTAAATTTTGACTTTATGTCTGGTTGCCTTCTTATATCCCTTATCATCTGCTGAATTCCCAATAGTATCCACAGAGGTGGTAATAGTAGAAAGCCTCATGTGGGTGAGCTGAAAAACATGCTCTAAAAGGTGGAGTTTCCTCCCTCATGTCCATGTTTCTGCTCAGGAGACAGCACTCACATGCACAAGTGGCCACACCAGGTGCTCAAATGCTTTCAAGCTTCTTCAAGTGAGGTGATGGGAGAACAGAACAGACTGGTATGTTTCAGGGACTTTCAGTATCTGTTTTCCTACCAGCCTGACTGCTAAGAAGCAGCAAAGAAAACATACACCTCATTGTAATTTAACAAAGATGAGAAAAATAGTAGCTTTCCTCACCTGGATTTACCCAAGGTCTTGACGCCGGGGGTATCCAAGCCAGATCAGGTTTCTAAGAGGGAATTATCCCCGATTAGAGTGAAGGCAATGATGGCATTTGCCCTTCCTGGTGACATGTGGCCTCACCCTCAGATGTCCAGGCCCTCCCATCGGGCCGGACAGCTGCTCCGAGCTGTCCTCAGACTGGCTGGCGGCCAGGCAAGAGCCTAGGGAATGCTGGATGAGGCACCTGCTCCAACCCCCACCGAAACAGCAGGGAAGGAGCAGCTAACACGGGCTGCCTTAATCCTAGGTGCTGCCCTGCCTGTTCCCAATCAGATACCATTACTGGGAAGTAAACCAAAGTGCTGCAGAGAGGGGCGGTGCTGAAGAGTCTGATTGCAAATTGATATGGCTGCAGGTCTCCATCCTTTCACCTACGGCATTAACTGCAGGCGCTGGGGGCCGAGGGGGGTGCTGGCTCCTGAACTCTGCTTCACGAGTTGCTTTGGGGAGGGGTGGTGGCCTCAACCCGTCTTTGGAGAGAGCTTAGAAGCTTGAGAGTGTGGGAGAAGGCTGGTTGCTACAGACCAAGGTTTTGCTTTGCCCTGGTGAGAATCCTCTTGCACAGCCCTCAGGTAGGATGTTGGGTTTGGTTGCTCTACCACTTGCACCAAAGAAACAAATCCCAGCGAAGGCATGTGTTCAGTGGAAGATCTCAGGAGAGACTCTCGCAGTGCCTGAGAGCTGTTTGAAAGCACGTTTTAAAATATTCACCTCCATTCAGCTGCCTTAAAAAGCGGCATTGGTTGCTTCTTGAACTCAGGCTGTAAATGCCTGATGGTTAGAGCCCTCGCTGAGGGATTGAGGAGCTGCGGTTTGATGCCTTCCTAGATTGGTGGTACTCAGAGTGCCTTAGCATAGGCCAGGCAGCTCCCTGGGGGGGTAGCAGGATTTTATTTTGGCCAGAACTGTGATGAAAAACTGGAATTCTGTTTGATTAGGCTTTTTTTTTTTTTTTTTAAAGGCCACATATTCCTGGGCTACTGAGTTTTGACAGTATTGTGATATTTCATTTCAGTGTAGTCAAAGCATTTAGTTTTGATATAATTTTAAAAATAAAAGATTTCACTTTCCTGTGTCCTTGGCTTGCTGTGATATCAAAGTCCAGACAAGGCGTTCTGAGTGTATCAGAACAAAATGCTTTGGTGATTTCCCATCAAAAAGTGAAATGAATTTATAGTCTTGCAAAGTGGCTTCATTTCATTAAATCATCCCTTTCTTCGAAGAAAAAATAATCTCTAAGAAAATCCTTCAAGCAGCCCTAGTGGAAGTGGCTCATACAAAGCCCTGTCATGTATTGAAAGCAGACGAAAAATGTGGAGAGCACTCCATGTGCCGGCAATCTCTTGCTTAGCTGCAGGCATCGTAGGTGTTAGTTGTTACAACAGCAAAGAAAACCTTTTCAGAGGTCTGGTTGTGCAGCCTGATGGTGTTGCTTGAAATAAAAAGGGAACCTTTACAATATGAACATAACTGATTAGTCTGCACAACTTGAGGTCTTTTGCTAAAGAAACCTGTTGGAAGTATGGGGTTTGGTGTATGAAGAAAAGGTAGCCCAAATGTTTTGATCACATTATCTTGGGTGATTAGGCACGACATTCTTGCTTGCTGTTTTGTATCATTGGTTTCCAAACCCGGACAGAAAGCACATATAAATTGTGCCTTTTTCTCCCCGGTATGATTATGAGAGCATTTGATCTTAAAGATAGAAGTGGTAATTGACTAAATTTAAAGATTAACTGAATGTAATGCCTTCTGAAAAGAAAAAGTTATTAAGAAAGTTGTCAATCAAAGAGTTGATGCCTTTTTTTAATACAGTCTGGAAGTGTTATAATTTTAATACCCCAAAGGCCAAAGCAAATTATCAAACTGAAATTAGAGATTAGCAATTTTCAATTTCTCTCCCATCTCTTACGTTTCATCTTCCATCTTCTGTTGCAGGAAGGAAAAAAAAAAAAAGCGTTTGGCACGAGAAGGGAAATGCAGAAGTCTGGATGCATTGATATCCTGTGCTTGGAGCTAGATGCTGACCTCATGACTGCCCCAGGCAACATAGCCTGATTAGAGCTTTGATACAGCAGCACATTCTCCAGGCAGAGGAAGCCGAGAGACAGCCAGCGTGCAGCCAACTATTCAAGCACCCGTAGATTTAGCTTGTCTAGAAAATCACCTGCCCAACTGTAACTTTAAGCACCTACTTAGATGCCACTGAGTCAAAGTGTGTCCTTTATAATATACATATGCTTCAGGGTAAATTTTTTTTCCAGTCTTGGGTAATTGAATTTTTATTGCTGAAGGCTGGGTTTGCAGAGGTGTTGAGGATCTGGACCCAATTAAAAAATCATATTTTAGGTGGAGTCCAGGCTCCTAAATCTAAAGTTGCCATCCTGAAAACCCCTTTTAGTTGGAGTCTAACTTTAGGGGCACCTAAACTTTAGAGGCACTAGAGTTTGTGACTATAATGTTACCACAGAGGCTGAAAGTGTTACTCCTGCCTGTGCAGCAAAACCCCCAGTGTGGCAGGGCCAGGCAGCTGAAAAGCTACCATACACGTAAACTGGGACAGGATCCACAAATTACAAATTCTTGTGCCGGGGGCCTTAATCCATGAGGCATTTGTGCAGTGTGCCTGTCTGATGAGAAAAAGAGCCCTGCACGGTAGCTGGGCGTTTCTTTTAAGAAGACATTGTGCAAAGAAGAGCTCTGCCCTTGGACACACAATTCCTGGCTTCTGGACCGTTCATTCATGGCATTTCCAGTTTCATTTTTGTCCTGAGAAAATTAAAACTTCTTAATGCTTTCAGAGGATGCAAGACTGTAGTCTTCTGGTGGAAAGGGGTCTCTTCTTCTCCAGCTGAAAATAAGTCTCATACAGAAAATAGAGAGTGACAGAAAGGAAAGCTCCTCTAACACACTTGAAAGGAGAAGGACCTTGTCCTGACCCCATCTAGCAGAACTAGTTTCAGGGAAGGAGACTGACTCCTGGCCCTTCCATGTAAATGCCCCTACTCCCTGGCTGGAGAACCCTGCTAACAGGCTCGCTTGAGATTGGAGAAGTTCAAGTCTTTCGTGCATGGCAGCACTGCTGCAGCAGGAGAAGTGAAGAGGCTACCAGTGCAGGTACCACCGTGGGCGAGCTCTGGCAGCAGGCAGTTACAGGGAGGACCAGGGGAGCTCTCTGACTGGCATAAGTTAAGTTGTGCCAAGCTGGTAAGCAGCTGTGTGCCTTCAGGCACTGTAGTACGCTTTCCAAATCAGTTTCCTCCAGACACTCAGGGGTTCTGGCAAGCAGGACTCCAGCACTACTTGCATTTGAAATATTTTCCCATGAGAGATGGAACTGGTGCTGTGAAGGGATGTTCTGTGTGGTTATTGCCTTTGTGTCCTGGCCTTTCCTCCATGTGCCTGAGGCACATCTTTTCTGGGAGAGGGAGTAGGGCTCAGAGTGGTTGGAATAGTAAGAGTACTCCTCATGAACTTTGGGCTAGAGAAGAGTATGAAATTCTCTGTAGTGAAAACGTTATGCCATAACCTGATAAAGCAGTCTTCATTTCCCTGGTGTAGGAAGGTTCTCCTCTCTTATTGCATTTAGCTTGAAATCAGAGCTCTCAAGCTGTTTTATGCTGGGCAGTGTTTATGCCTTGTGTTGTCATAATAAATGCCCCAGATCCATCATAAAAGTGGTTCCTTTGACACAGAGGCCGATTGGAAACTGCAGGAGAGGTGTGAGGCAGTAATGGAGATTTATTTCTTTTGCAAAGGAATTGGATTATAATCTTCTGGAGAGTTATTTTACCTTTCCCCTGCCCAGTCGCATCAAACCAGTTACTGCCATTCATTGTATTAAATATATCAAGGCAGAGAGAAACACAGCCCTGCCATCTCTTTGGGAGTGTTGGCTACTATTGGCAGAAGCGGGCATTTCAGATAATTTACAGTGCCTGTCTAGCAGCCCATCCTCAGGATGGCAGTTATCCAAACAACACACCATTCACAAGTTTTTGGCCTCCATCAGGATGTTACATTTTAATGGGCTTTGTTTTACTGTAGTAGTACTTGCTCATTTCTAATCCATCTCCATCATTTCTGGTTCTTTGTCTGTCTCAGAGTGGAGCAGGTTATAAAATTCTTTCAAGGATATTTTTTATTTTGTTTTGTTTAAGGCAATCGGGCCTTCCTTTTTATTGTTTGTGAGACAACTACAAAACCAAATAGGTCATAATATGTAGTAACTTCCCTGTCGGTACTCAGGAATTTGGTAGCGGAAGGAACTCAGATCCTTCTGCTGTTGGTCTCTACATGGTGAGGTAGCTCTGTTTTGCAGCATCCATAAATGATTTATTGATGTACTGCTGTCTCTCAACTCTCTGTTTCTTACCGTACGCCCACAATTTAATGGCCAAGGCTGAGCTTTGCAGGAGATTGTTTAGCCTGGTTCAATTGAACTGTCTGGTATAGCCCACCTCTGTCAAAATCCCTTTTTTTGTCATTGTTACCCGTATCTCATCTGTGTGCCCAAACGCCTGCATGGCTTGGCCTCAGGTCAAGGGCTGTTTGGTGCCTTCTGCGGTGCACGCCGGCTCGCTGGATTTAGAGGGTTTGGTCACGCGTTTTGTGACAAGTGCGGTGCATCCTTCTGGCTCGGTGATGAGTAAACCCCCAGCGCCCATCCGTCCGTCCGGGGACCCGCATCGCCGGGCTCCCCACACCGCAGCCCGCAGAGGGGCACTGA
>NW_020799123.1:2843963-2853133 GCF_003259725.1 Athene cunicularia
GGGGCACACATCTGCGGGCAGCGTGGGCAGAGAGCCTGCAGTATGGAGGGGACCGGGGGGATATCATCTCCTTGGTCCTTAGAGGTGACTCCATCGAGCCGGGAGGGAAGGAGAAGCCCAAGGATTCAAATAGCGGTGGTGTCCAGGATTATACCTACGAAACAGATTTGTTGTGTTTAAGAAAATATAGAGGTTTTAATCTTTTAGGGTTTCTGGGGGGCACGTCTCACTAGCACTGAAGCATTGAGGAAAAAGGGAAGACAACACATTTAGGCAAGTCTGGGAGCCTCTCCCCAACAGATTAGAGTGTGAATGTGATCTAAGTATTTCCACTGAATACTGAGCATCTGCATAAGGGAGGACAAGTGCAGGAGACAAGAAGTGCGGGTCACTGCCTGCTCAAATGTGGGATGCCACTGCAATGAATGGAACTATTTGTTAAATTGGTCTGCCACGCTAATTGCTTGCATTACTTTTTTGGCAAGTGGGGTGTGTAGTTTGAGGCATATTGGAAACCTTTGTGTTTGATGTGTTGTAGGGGAGAGGTGATCCTGAGCAGAAAAACATGTAGAAGATGTTCTGCAGCTAGAAACATGATTTTTTTTTTTTTTTAAATTTTTTTTTTTTTTTTTTTTAAATCATAATGAGGTGGTTTATCTCTGTTAGGGATTCCTGAAAAAGCTGATAATAGCAGGAGTGTTGCACAATCCATAGAGCACTGGTGAACTCTTTATTCAAGGGACTGTGTTTTGCCAGCAACCCTGAGTAAACAGCAGCTGGTTATTGCAGCAATATGGTGAAGGTGGGTAGAGGTAAGAGGACTGCCATTTTGAAGTTCAGAGATCCCTTCAGTGGAGCAATGGATAAGCATGGTGACAGAGGATGAGAAGATCATGTCTTATGATGTTCACAGCCTTCTAGCTTCATGGTTCCTGAACACATGCACATGTAATCAAGAGGTCAAAATGTCATTTCCCACCGCTCAGGAGTAGAAGCAGCTCAACATTGGCAGTGCCACTCTGGGACGTCCTCTGGTGATAAATATAAACTGGCACATATTAATGAAAATTTTGAAAGAAGTTTCAGTTTGATAGTTTTAAATAAATATTAAAGAATTTAAAGATGGTTCAGAGCATCTGCAATCTCACATGCTGCTTTGTACACATGACCTCAGCACAAGTCCCTTCAGTCCTGCAGACCTTGTGCTTCTGTACTGCTGACTGGAGTGACTCCAGCATTCAGGTTTATTCCTCGATATGTAAAGAGATACAGTCAGCTCCTAATGAGGAACGCAGCTGCCTCACTGTCCTTCTAAGAGGATGGGGATTGGTCCCTCTAAGTTCCTATCTATCTATGGATCTGAATTGCTCTCTGAAGGTGCTTTTCTCTGTTGGCAAGAAAATGATCACAGGGTGAATTGGCTGCTAGCCTATGCACCTTGAGCAAGAACTTTCAGTGAGTTGGATGAATGTAGACCCTCTATGTCATCACTCAGAAGCTGATGTGAACAACCTGTTCTAGAATATTGTTAAGCATCTGCATCTCCAAAAGCTGGTGATGGAAAATGGAGAAAGTTCCTCAAAACTGTCATCATACACTTGTGAGAATCATTAGCTTGGGGAAAAAAAAAAATCCACCTGATGATGACAAGAATGAAGAATCAGTTTACAGACAATCCAGAACTGGACCTTTTAAGCTCCAATTTAAATAATTCAGACCTAATATAGTCTCAGTGTCCCTAGAGCAGATATAATGTTAGTTTCCATACCAGGGTTGGCTAATACCCTTGGTTCACAAGTACATCTGTGAATTGTGCCTACACTAGGTCCATTCTCCTCTTGAGAAATAGCTGCTGCCACCCTCTGTATAATCTTTCCTGTATTTTTTCTGACCTTGTACCAGTCAGACCAAGATCCCTTCATTTAAGCGCATAACATCCACAAACCTTACCAGCATCCACAGGGGATTTTTAATGCTTTTGGGATATCATTCAGATTCTAGTAATGTTACAAGGGTAACAGGCACTCATTCTGGCCCTGCATTTCAGCATTTATAGCAGGTACTCACATAGTTATTAAGCTGTCTGGTAGTCCTCAGTTTTTACACATCAGCAGCTGAAAGGTCTGTCTGAGATCAGCTAACCTTGGATAACAGGATGCTATACACAAATCAAAATGCTGGCAAATAATAAGGATGGAGGTTGTTATTTTTTAGTGTGCTTACTCTCCATGGTAAATACTAGTTGTGGGACCAAATGTAGAAAGGGAAGGGTTTTGCACAAAATTTGAAAAGCTGCCAGATCTCTCTGTGTGGGAAATCCTCCTCTGCCCAGCAAATATTGTGAAACAGTTTTAGCTACTTAAGAAGCAAAATTAGAAATACAGACTGAAACGTCTTCAGTTAGAAGTGTGAAAACATCAACCATCTTTATTCATAAGAGAGTTGATTGGGAAGCAGAGAATAATTCTGTGCTCTGTATTAAGTTACGTTTTAATCCCCAAGCAGTCTCTTTAGGATCTCTACAAGATGACTTGTGGAGTTCAGTGCAGCTCTAAAGATGCAGATATTCATTCACAGTTTATTATTCCACCAGCTCTGAATTTCAGAGTGACCACATTGCAGAAGGTACTTAAGTGATGCACTTCCCCATCCACATGCATGTGAATTGCATCACTCAATGTTGTCCTACGTTTAGGTCATGCAAATTCACAGTCATTGACAAATCTGTAGAAGTTAAAGCCACAAGAAACAACTACATCACATAACTACATCATACTTCTCATGTCATAGCCATTATATTTTACCCAGGAACCTTGGTATGAACAGACTAGAAAGAAGTGACCTGTCCTCCCATAAGAATGTTTGGTACTAAACAAAAAATATTCTGAAACTGGGTGGGAAGTCCAAAATCCCAATCCAAAATATCTGAAAACCAGTATTTTAATTTTAGTTTTCATTTTAATTTTAATCAACAAATAATATATTTTCAAGCTGAATTCTTTGAACTGTTGTAACTGAGAATGTAAGTTGTTCAAAACAGTACATTTCTGATTAAAAGTAAAAGCATCATTTTAGAAGTTTTGAAACTTTCTTTTTAGCAAGAAAGGTATTGAAACATTTCCTATGAAAAGTTGTTTTGGTGATTACATTTTCCAAATAGAAAAAAAAAAAAAAGAGCAGATGGCAAATGAAGGCAACACTTACATGTGTCACAGACCCAAGGCCAAACAGAAAGCCTCTAGACAAATATAGCTTAAAACAAATGTGTAAGAATTTCAGATTTCTTGAAGTGCCTTTCATGGGGAACACGTGGTATTTTTGCCTCCCACTATCAATGTATCTGTCAGTGTTATGACAAAACCCCTTTGTGGGGTGTTTGGAGCAGTAGAAGTGCCATGCTCTAGGGCAGGTTCTTCTCTCTCCCGGGGTGGGTAGTGCCAGCCCAGCAGCAGAGCTGACTTCTGTCTGGCTTCTTGTGCAAACACAGCAGAGACTTGCTTTGCTCCTCCTTGATCACCACCAGGCACTAAGATGTGGACACCAGACGCACAGAGGAGGTCAGGTGGATGTAGAGAGTCAGTGCTTGCCCTGTTGTACCAGTAGGCCTGTACACATTCCAGCACAATTTTAACTATACTGGTACTGCAAAACCAGTACAAGTTTCTACAAACAAGTCATCCCTGTCTAACGTGGAAACCAGGGCAGTTGTAAGGGGGAGAGGCAAGAGGTGAGTGTACCTAAAAGCTGTCCAATAGGTGTGTGTGGGGCTGAGTTTTATTCACTGAGCACATTTGCTAATTAATTCTCATTAGTCTCTTACTAAATGAGCCTAGGCCTGGCTGGAGCTGGTCTGTGGTGTTTTAAGGGGTGCAGGCTTGCTGGAGGTGCTTAGAGTGATTTGTGATGACACCCTTGCCGGAGAGAAATCTAAAATGAGTGAAAATATTTGTATTACACAGACCTTCTAATCGTGCTGTGAATTGTGTCCCCTTGCAGTCCTGCACTGAATGCTCAGACACAGCCACTAAAGAAGAGGTCTTTTCACAAAAAAAACCCATGATTAAGCAGCCAATTTACCAAAAAGCCATACATAAAATGCTGCCTCTCCAGAGCTAATAGTCCTGTTTGTAATGTCAGAAGCAGCTAATAATGGCCATATTTGTTTGAGTCATAAAACCTCTTTTGCTGGTGCATGATAATAGAGTATGTTACTTGTTCAATTAACCAAACTAATCAAATGTGCTGAGAAGAAATACAATGGAAACAAAGATCTGATCTATGCTATTCTTTGGGCACAGCAGTTGTTTTTCATGTGCTTTCCTATTAGTCCTTTGAGCAGATTTACCAGTGATATGCTAACAAATCCTTGACCAATTAAAAAGGCAGGTTTCTTGCTCGAATAAGTAAGAAAGGCTCCCCTAGGACAACTTACAACCATACTTGCCCTACCCTGTCACTGTGAGGTACAATGCAGAGGACTGACTTACCTCCTTCTTGGCAGTGTATTGACCTTGTGTACAGAGAAATTAAGCAAGTCAGATCAGGCAAGAGCTAAGCCCAAAGCCTAGGTTGGGAGCTGGGGAGAGGTAATGCCAAGCACCATGGCATGAGAAAAATTCACCAGTAGGCGAGGGTGATGCCTAGGTCCTCTGACTTCAAATGCAGCAACTTGTGGCCTTACTCCCCCTCTTGAATTGTATCCCTTGCTTGGCCTGCTTCTGACTCAAAGAGTCAGCCGACGGGCTCCCCAAGACTTGCCCAGAGCCCAGGGTGTTTCCACCGAGGCAGTCTCAGCCTGACTCAGTGGAGCATTGTGCCCACAAAGCCGGGCACAGCAGACTGTGGGAAGCCGGAGAGATAAGATGATACACACAGCCTGAGTTAGCTCTCTGGTGTGTAGCAGCTCTGAGAGAGTCTTTAAAGGCAGAAATACACCGATTATCTGTGGACAGAGCTGAGCAGCTTTATCAGGGTGACACAGGCCTGGTGAGTACCAGTTCCACAGATAACAACAGTTTCAGCCTTAGAAAAAAGGCCACGCCGTGTCGAGGGAGGCAAGATCCCATTTCTGCAGATTATCTTGTAATGCAGTGACCAGCTCACCGTGCCGGGAAGTGAAGCGGTCCGGGAGACAGTCTTGTGCAGGTCTCTGAAAGCACAGCTTTGCCTCTCCTGCATTTGAACATCTAAGGGATCTCCAGAGTTGACTGAGATGAGAGAACTGATTGTCAGTAGGTTTATATTTGTTATGTAGAGAGAAATTTTATGGGTCTGCATATAGAAAAAGGTTTAAAAACCACTGCTGTAGATCAAAAGTGCTTCTCAAGAAGTTGCTTTTTCCTGCCACTAAGTGGCTCCAGATGTTGAAATATTCAACAAAATTGCTTTTCTCTTTTTTTGACACACTGAGTTTCACATAGACAATCTGTAGCAAAGAAATCCCAGTGCTTTGCCCCCATTGAAACCCACCCAATTGCAACATTAAATATTAACTGAGAGAAGAGCTCAATTTGTAACTTCAGTCTGTTTTGATTTTTTGAATTGCTTTCTTTTTCCTAAAACATGAGTTTCTTCTACATGCAAGGGACAAGGAACTTTCTCTGTGTTATGGGCATGGTGAGAGGGGAAAGCTGTGCTTTGGGAAGTGGAATTCCATTTCTTTATTTACTTGCAGTGAGGGACTGGGCTCATTGAAATGCTGGTGGCCTACATGAATGCCCCAACTTCTGCCTTTACTCCATCTCACTGTGTCCTCTTTCTGGTGCTGTACTTCTTCCCTATTCCTTTGGTCCAGGGAGAGATGGAGGGTGACAGTACCCAGCTGGGAGTCTAAGATGACTGTTGGGTAACTGACACAGGACAAAGGCTGGTTGAGTTCCCTCCTGTGGATATTCGGGCACAGTGGGAAGAACAGATGGTCACCATGCAGAAATTCTGCTTCCTCTCTGGGGTGCTGGGAAGCGCAGTCAGCACAGCTGTAATGAGGATTATTTGTGCCTGGATGGCTTCATCCTTCTTTTCTGTTTGGAAGTAGATCAAAACTATGTAAACCCCTGAAATAACATTCATACATGTACATAAATATGTATTAGATATGGATACGTTCCTCTGGGTCCTCTGAAAAGTCCTACTTGGTCAGTGCTTGAAAACCTTTTTATTGCAAAATGTCCCTCCAAAAGTCAGATGTTTCATTCCTGCTCCACTGAAGCACAACTCTCCCAGCTGCCACCAAGTGCGTGTTATTTCATTTTTCCTCCCCTCAGAATAAAGCTGCACTGAAAGCACCACTTCCATGAGTCATTTCTTTTGCCAAGTTGTTTCTTTATTTGGGAAATTTGCCCCCAGGTCTGTTCCAAATAGCTCCAGCTTCTTGGTTTTGCTCTCTAATGGACAGAGATATTTTGGGTGCTTGGCTGTGGGGCCCTGCCACTCTCCATCCACTTCTGCACAAGCAGGTTTTACACTGTTGCCCATCTAGCACCCTGCGGTGGTTTGGGAAGAACAGGCTCTGATACGCTGCTATGGTCTAAAGGCAACGGCCCCATGGAAAGTACACAGATCTGGAAGACAAGGATGCACAGCTGTCCCAAAGCCTTTTTGCTAAGGATCTTGCTCCACTAGCACCCCACTTGACTTTTGAATCCAAACGGCCTGTTCCCAGTTGCATTGGGGCTGGCTCCTTGTGGTGGGTGTCAGAGCTGGAGAGTGCTCTCTTGTGCCCCAGAACTCTTACCCTTTGCAACCATGATGTGCTGAATGCAGTACAGACAGGAGGAGGCAGGAAGGAAGGGGAGTTCCCAGTATTAAATATTTAGCAGCCAAGCCCTTGTGTTTTTCCATAGAGCAGAAGATCTTTTCATTTGTTCTGTTTGACTGTTTGTGCCTTTAGTATGCACCAGGCTCTCTGGAGAGCAGCATTAAATGTGTTGCCTGGGGCAAGTTTTGATGGACAACTCTTTCTCTATGCCATTAGAAAGGCCGAAATCTCTTCATGTAAGGCAAGGCTGCCCAAAGCTTAGAGTGATGAATCAGACCATCATGGTCTGGACATGCATGTTTGTTGGACCTTGTAACCTCACGCAGAATCATTCAGGCAAAGATGGTGAATGACAACCAAAGGACAGCTGCTGAAACTGGGCAGCTGTCAGACTGGCGTGGCTGGGATGGATGGGCGTGGAGCGTGCTGGCCACAGGAAGAGTCTGTGGGTTTCCTTGCCCTGCTCTGTTGTCCTGCAGGCCCAGAGGCTGTGTGCAAGCTGGGGGCTGCAGACAGCTGGAGAGTAATTCTTGGTAAAGCGTTTAAAGGGCTATGTCTATACATTCATCCATGGGGCTACTGTTAGATGAGGATGATGTCTCTGTGCCAGGGCAGCTGATGCTCTTGCTTAGAAGAGGAGGGCAGAGGACTACAGCTTTGGTGGTCTGTGAAGCTTTGACCCGAGTCAAAGCCCAGCTAGGTCTAATCTGCACCAGCTGCTGTGGAGCAAAAAGAGCCTTTGAAGGCCATCCCAGGTAGTCCACTGCACCCAGCAGATGTCTTAATCCTCTTTTTCTAAGAAGCTTTGAGCCATTTGAGATCCCAAGTGAGTCTTTTCTTATGAAGCAGGACAAGTCCTACACCTCTGCCTACTTTCTGAGGAGAAAATACACCATGGGATGTGGAATGGAAACAGGATCAGCCTTGATTTTTCTGAGCTGGACAGGTCAAGCATCTCTGGCGAAATTTTGTTTCTTCCCAATAAACTCCAGCCTCTGGAGCCCTGTGTCCCAACTCATCAGTTCAGTGTGCTTGAGTATGTTTCTGCTATGGCTATGAGGGATTTGAAACAGTCAGGGAAACAGAAATTATTCTTTTGTGAGTCTTCTCTTTCAATTCAGAAAACCAGAGGGATGGGGAATTAAATTAAAAAAAAAAACAACCAACCAAACAACAAAAAACCAAACAACCCCCCACAAAAAAAAAAAAAAAAACCAACCCAGAAAATGTTTAATTTTAGGTGTTAAGCAATAACAGTAACTTCAAAACATTTGCTGAGAAGTTATTATTCAGTTGAAAAGCTGTTTTCCTCAATCACAAATACTTTATGTAATTCCAGCCAGCTCTCCCTCTGAGGCAGAAAAGAAGCCAGGAGAAATAATATTTTCCAGCTGAAATAATTGTTGTTATTGTTTGTTCTGCACTTTCCCAAATCCCATGGGAATAGCAGAAGAGCTCTAAGGCTGGACTTTCTTCTACACCTTCTAAGTCTGTGCCCCAGGTGTAGAATGGGGCTGGCAACAAGATGAGATGCTGCTTGGATCCCAACCATTTACCACTGCCTGTGCTAGATGCCTGCCTGTGGCACTAAAATGGCAAAGATACTGTGCGCTCTTCTGGTCCCCACGCTGAAAGGTTTAGAAAAGATGGAGAAATTACAGAGAAGGAAGTATAGTCTGTTTTCCAATTTAAAATGAGACTGTAGATGTCAAGGAGCATAGATGAAAGGTGTAGAAAATGTGGATAGTGAAGAATTGTGTTCTTACAATTTACTGTCTGTTGATGAAATCATCAGTCAGTAGGTTTAAATAAAAATCATAAGGAAATGATTTTTCTTTTCTGTGCAATTAAAATGTGGAACTCTCAGCTGCTGGATCTTGTGGAGGATGAAACTAAAAGGTAAAAAAATGAAAGGACAAATTCGTGAGAGACAGCTCAAACAGGAGGTGCCAATGCTCAAGAGTTCAGGTGTAGCAGTCTAGTTCAGATACAAGTCCCAGACTGCCAGCTGCTACACATACCTTGCCTTACTCTCACCTTGTTTCTTACACATTTTCCCAAGGTAGCTCCTAAGGATTACTGTAGAAAACATGATTGTAGGGGAATGGATTTGTTCAAATGGCAACTCCTGCATTGTTTAATGGAAATCATGCTCTAGGTTAAATCTCAGATTTGAGGAAAGCATTTCTAAACCTCTTTCAACTATTCTTTATCTGACAATACCTTGATGAAGTCAAGAGATTTATCCTTACAGAAGAGCTTAGAAAAATCCTACATTCACATAGGGTCTTTCTCCCCTTGGAGAACTTGGGAATTTCTACTATGAAAACTGTATCACCACATCCTTGGACCAGACTTTCACTGCAGCTCTCTGCAAATCCTGTGCTGGAATCAGCCTATGATGAATATGACC
>NW_020799123.1:2853183-2866363 GCF_003259725.1 Athene cunicularia
CCGCCCGGGAGCTCGCGGCGGAGCTGCTTTCATCTCCGCAACGCCGAGCTCGAGGGCGAGCAGAGCCTGCAGTTTTCCAGCAAGCCCTTCCAACCAGCGACCTGCCTCCCCTCTTCTTAGTTTTTTATTTTTATTTTTTTTTTTTCATACTGAGGCATATCAGTCTAAAATGCCCGGCCCCAGAAGGGAGGGGTATTTCTGCAAAATTCACCCTTATACACTCAGCTATTGTAATCAGGCTGAACTCTCAATTCTTTGTAATATTTGGTACTTCCTGGCTAACTTCAGCCGGGGGAGGGTACCCCTGCAATTCTGTGCGCTCGAAAGCGGAGCGCAGACCTGAGGCAATAACTAACGATCCCCCAATGAGATATATGCTGTCACCAAGTGTTTTAAGCTATGCAGAGGGGTTGGCTTGTATTCACCTATTTGCAAGAAAGAGCTGCTTTTTTTGTTTGTTAGTTTTTATGCCAGCTTTCCCCCCTTAGCCTCTCTCCATATTCTAGCTGCTGAGTTTGTGTGGTTTTGGCAATAAAATATAGTTCCACTCCATATGGAGCCTTAAATCTCCCAATTCTCTCTTTATTCCAGATACAGAGAGGGTGGTAGTTGTAACAACCTGTGAGGAGTTGGGATAGTTTTTGTTTTTCAGGAGTGGAAAAGTCGCTGGTGACTCCTGGGCAGCCTGTCACTGCTCCTAACTCCTGAGCATCCTCTGTGCTCCCTTCAGGCAGGAGCCGGGAAAGCCCGCAGCCATGCTACACACATCCCTCAGCTTCCTCAGGCACCTCAGCCTGGGATGCTGGACACTCCCCGTGCTTCTCCCCTCAACTGCCTTAGGGTAAAAGCGAGGGTGAACTAAACCAGGCCTGGGGATTGGGGAGGAGGGAAGCCCCCCTTCCCCTGTACCAGTTTGCCTGACAGCTGAAGCCCTGCACAGTGGCTGGTCCCCAGAAGGCAACACAGAGGTATTTGGAATCTGGGGGATATTTCCTATTAGATTTGTTTAATAGTTTTGAGGTCAGTTAAATATGGAGTGACAAATTAATTCCAACTTAACTACTTCCTTCTCAGTCTTCCTGCCTCTTGCAACTCCCCTGTTGCCCCGTTAAACAAGACCAGCTGGTGGGATCAGGCTGGTTTGGCAGCTGCCGTGGGTTTGTGTGCTGAATCCTGCTGGCGGGTCCATTCTCCTCTGGCTGTCGTCTCTGCCCATGCCCATGTCCCATCTTCCCGAGGAGAAGGGGCAGAGGGAAAAATTCATCTACCTAGAGCGGGAGGCAATGGCTCTTGAGGTCCTGGTTTACACCAACCCTTTGAAAGGGTTGATACCTAGGGGTTTATTAAAAGGTTTTATAGAGACCAGCAAGTCACCAGCTGCTGGTACAAACCTGTAACCTCCCAGTGGGTGTGTAGCCCTGCACAGCCTGCCCCAGGGTACACTTGCCATCAGTCCTTAACCCTCTAGAAACTGGGTATTTCCCAAAATGTGCTCTGCATGGGTGCCCCCACTCCCTGCAGCACCTGGGGTCCCTTTGCTTGTGAATCACAGCTGAGAGCAGGGAGTTTATGGTCTGGACGTGGGTAGACCCTCAGGCCCTCATGGACAGGACAGGAGTGGAGCACAGGAAGGGGTGTCAAGGAGTCGCTGGGGCAGACACCTGCTCTCCAAACCAACACTGCAAACTCTCCCTCCTGAGTACACCTCTCCCCAGAGGTATTCATGTACCCACCTAGAGGTACAAAATTCAGGTTTAAAATTCAGGTTTTTTAAGTCCATGTGCTCCATACGGGTACCTTTAGCTCCTCAGTGTCTGCAAGACAAGCTGTAAATCTGAATGCAGCCCCACCCCTGGGGATGCTTCCTTGGCCTAACAATGAACCCTGGAGGTGTGTTCGTGTGTGTCTTGTGGGTGTGTACACGCTGGGGTGAGGCGTGACAAGAACAGGTTTTATTTCTGTTATGTCAACTTGTCTTTCCAAGAGTTTGTCCTGATGCTGCTCACTTGGCTTCCCCTGTGGACTAGAGGGAGGGGACCAGATGGGTTGGTCTTCGTGAAGGTGGTTTGATCACTCCAACATGCACAGAGCAGCTGGGGCATGAGCTCTTGGGTCAACAGTGGGTACTAGCAAAACTTTAGCTATTTTAGGTGTCAAGGAACTGGTTTCAATTATGACTCAGCTGCTCAGTAGAGGGTTGTGGGGTTTTTTTTGACAGCAGACTATGTGTGACAGACACACAGATTAGGAGGGGTGGGACAAGGGGTCAGTACTGATACCCCAGATGGTGCCATTTTCCCTGGCTGGAAGGGATGAAGCACCAAACTACACAAATAAGCTAAACTAGATAAGCAGTAGCAGTGGTTTGCATCAGTCCCCTACTGTGCCTGCTGTGGGAGGGACACCCTCTGGTTGGACCCCACAGCTGTAGGACTTGCCGTGTAAAGGCCAGTCTTGGCTAGTTATCTGGCTTCTTTTAAAGTCAGTGGAGAAACCACCTGAGGATGACTCCTTCTGTTCATTTTAGATGTCATCCTCCTGTTTTAACCCTGATACATAGACTGTCAGTCAGCTCAAGTGAGGAAGGTAGGATTTGTGGTGTCTAAATACTCAACAGACCCGTTTCATGGGTGTCAGTGTTTAACTTTTGAGTCCTGGATGCCTTAAAAAGATTTAATCCTCCTGTTTCCCTGGAGGAGGACAGCTGGCAGGGAGCCTCCTCCTCAGCCGTGGAGGGAGGTTACTGAAGGGGAAAACCTGAGCCCTTTAGTTGCCTCTTGATGCTGGGCACGGTGAAATCCTGTAGATCCTGGGAAATAGCAAGTGGGTTAGTTTCACTTTGGAGAAGGTTTTTTGACATTCGTGTGCACATGGCGGTTCAGCAAGTACGGCTTAACACATTCCTACTGAATGGTCCTTCCTCCAACAATGTGCTACTTTCTATTTCCCAGGTCCTTTGCTTCAGCTTTTTGCTTCCCCACAATGTAACCCATGGCATTTCTTACCTGCTCTCCTACTGATCATCTTATTAGCTTAGCAGCAACTGACAAGGACCAAACCTTCAGCAAGAACAAGTCAGACTAGCCTCATATCCTCTGTGGATCTGGATCATTTTTTTTTATTAAAACAACAACAACAACAAAATCAACAACAAAGATTGCATTTTTTTTCTGCAGTTAAGTTAATTATGTGTGGTCTGGATCTGGCAATATGCAGGGAAATTAGCCTAGTCCTGATGACTGGATATTATTAGCAGCAAATGAGGTCCATCTTCTGTTTGCTGGAGCCCATGCTCGCTTTTTTTAGCACTGTCTTTCTTGGACAGACATATTGTGGGAGCTTACATTAATATTTTGGCTTCCTGACTGTGCAGTCCATTCTCCACTGGAGGCAAAGCTTTGCAGTTTCAGTTGACTGGACTGCGCACAGACTTTTTTCAAAGCTTTCTCCACAGATGCCTTAACATTTTTTGAGTTCCTCCTGGAGTTCTGTGCTGGGATAAATGTGTGAGGGCTTGTCCTCAGATGGTGCAGGCTGGCCTAGTGCCACTGACTGCGGGAGAACTAAGCCATTTTGCTCAAGCAGAAGATGTGCTGCTCAAACTTCAAAAGGCCACCCACATGCACTTGCTGAGCTGGAGGTCTAAATTAGCAAAAGGCAGAGTTTTTCACATGATTCTCACTCTGAGCCATAAAATGACCCATATTTATCGGGAATCCTCTAGAAGTCCTTGAGCCATAGTGCATAGGAAGCACATTTCACGTTTGTTAGGCAACAGAATGTCAGGCAAAGTTTCATTTTCCTCTTCACTTGAATGAATACTGGTTCAGTTGTAGAAAGGTTTTGTAGCTCCAAGTAGAAATTGGTGTTTCTTTCTACTTGTTGCATTGGGTGAGAGATACATTTAGTAAGAGATGAATCCCCTTGTGTTCTAGCTGGACCTCAAAGATTAGAGGGGCTGGGGCAGCTGGACTTATCCAGCTGGATTTACCATTACTGGGCAGGCCAATTACTGCCTGACACTGGCTGCACCAACAGCCTGCCCGCTGTAGGTCTGCTCACACTCAGAAGGAGCAGTCAGGTTCATGAATAGTACAGTTTATTCTTATGCAACATCTACAGATTCTTTGAGATTGCCAGCCATAAATGCACTATACTGCAGAATAGCTATATAGCTCTACAAACAAAAAAACGATTGTAATCACAAACTTAACTTCCCGGGTAGTCACTCAGCGTAGCTGAAGTCACAAATCTTACTAAAAGACATCCTTTCTAGGGGAGGGATTTAGGAGAACAAAACTGTCAATCTGTCCCTCTGATTTGGCATCGAGTTCTTGTCCCTCTGAGTTAGGTACAAACTTGGGGTAATATTTATCCACTGTTGTGCCAAGTGTGTAAGTGTGTATGTGGGGGGTGGTGGGGGTGAGTGTGGTCAAGCCACTATTCCTTGAGCTGGAGCACAAAACGTTTCTTGGTATAACTTCTGAGCAGTTGTGCAAAGCATTTATTGCAAAAAGCAGAAGAACGGGACTGCGCAGATTTCACCTCCCTTTACATTCCTCTCTAGTGCCATGGCAACACAAACCCCTGGATCCTCACCCTGTCCTGTGTCTGATCTGCGCACCAGGTGTTCAGCAAGTGTGGGCTTTGCAGTTTTTCACTGTTCTGTGCTTCCAGCACTTCCACCACTACTATTTCTAATAAGGGGAGTTGTTCATAGTCAAAGACCTGTGAGCATTACTAATGGTGAGCGTTGGTTCTGCGGCAAATGAGATAGTAACGGGTATAAGCTCACCTCGTGGTGAGTGCTGGCGATCACTGCTAGAAAGCCAGGTCACTGCTGGAGACACCTGTGGTAATGTTGTGACCTAAAGCTCTGGAAAGTAATCCTCACTGCCATTGGCCTGCCAACCTTCAAAGGAAGGTTATTTCTCAGGAAAAGGGTGTCTTCTTTTCCAGGCTTTTAATGATGTCCCACCTTCGTCCCACCTTTCTGAGGGCTGCTGGCTTAGTGTGTGCCATTGCAGCGAGGCTTAGGATAGGGAAATTACACCCACAATGCCCTTCCCTGTCCACTGGCCATGAAGAAACAGAAAGCTTGGTAGCTCTCAGAGACATGTGCATGCTGGCATCTACATTTGGTTACTGAAGGCTTACCTCCCATGTTTTAGAAAACTCACTGGGGACTGGGAAGAGCCATTGCTTTTGAAAGACCCAGCTG
This sequence comes from Athene cunicularia, assembly GCF_003259725.1. NCBI lineage: Eukaryota > Metazoa > Chordata > Aves > Strigiformes > Strigidae > Athene > Athene cunicularia. The sequence goes on from NW_020799123.1 coordinate 2,858,405, forward strand.
CCAAAAGCAGCCTGGCAGGTCACCAGGCAGGTGTAGCATCCAGGCTGCTGCTTGGCTGTAAGAGACATTAGAGTGGTCTGTCTGCCAGCTTCACGGAGCAGCTTTGTCAGGAGGATGAACAAGAGTTCCTGCAACTGCTATGTTAATGTGGGTTACTGCTTGTGGCCAGGCTGTTCCCTCTGATCTCTACATATATACAAGGGGTAGAGGTAAGGAATGGAAGACTTACAACTCTCCAAGCCAGATCATCACATTAAGAGTTGTCATAGAACTTTTCTGAGTCAATAGAGCTGTGGTATTTGTCACAATTTAGGGTCTGATCATACATACATGGGTTTTACCCAGTGTCACAGAAGTTAGGCCAGCTTAGTTGACAGCCCTTACGTCTGGATATACACAAAAAGCTGAGCAAACATCTCAAAACAATCCAGGAATCGACATGATTGTATGACACATGGTGTTGAAGAGGAAATGATGCTTCTGAGGGAAAAAATAGTGCTGCGGTACTTTTTTAAGGTCAATGACTTGCACTTTGCAGGAAGGAGCTATAGAAAGAAGTGCCTTGCACATGTGCAAGATCAGCCTTGAAATAATTTCAGCTCTTAGGAATTAAAGGCCATTTGAGTGTGATTTTCCAGGGAATCACAGAAAAATGCTAGCTATGACCTTCATACGAACTTCTTGAAGGTACATAACAGACAAGACACTATTTATTTGTTAACAATGTTGTTGATTTATGAAAATTAACATGCATTAATAAAATTATTTTTCCTCTCTCAACAGGAAAATATTCCCACATCACCCCCATTCCTGGGTTGTGGAGGGATATTTATCATGTTCAAAGCGAGTGGAAGATAAAGCCACTGCCTGTTAGTGAAAGGATATTGTGTTTCAGGGCTGTGCCACTTCTTTGCATCTCTGAGCAGTACAAAAAGGTACACCTGGGCCTTGAGAGACACGTTTGGGACAAAGGGGCTGCTAATTCAGTCCAACAATGCGTAGAGCAGGTGTTCCCCCTTCCCCTGGGCGCCTTCTCATCAAACCAGCCAGGCATTGCAAAGCCACCAGAGCCAAATTTAGGTTCCCTTGGACATCCCAAGCTGTGTTGCTGTCACTAGGTGTGGAGTGCTGCTAACGGTGTGACAATAGAGGACGAAAGTGGAGATTGTACTCAGTGACACACAATCTTACAAATTTTTTCCCTGCAGGAAATCAAATATATTTTATCCTGTTTGTCAACACGGTTCATTCTGAGAGATCCTGGAGTCTGTGGCCAGCAATTAATGCCACTTAAAAGCTTTTCAGTGGGATAATTGCCTGTTGTTCTGCAGGCATCACTCTCATTCAGATGCTAATTGCTGTCAGGGGCAGTGGCCATTCTCAGATTGGGGGCCAGGTATGCCCCGCTCCCCTCGCCTTGGGAAGACGCTTAATGGGTCTATTGTCCCTGAACAAGGGCAGCAGAGAAAACCCCCTGTCCCTGAGGAAGCCGTGGAAATAATCCTCATCAGTCTGTGTCACTTTGGCACAAAAGGCAATAGGGTGGACAAAAAAAGGAAGGGGGCATCCAGCACACAGGGGGTGGAAGTCAAGGTGTCCCATGTTGGGGGACTTCCAAGAGAGCTGTACCAGGCTCCAGGGTTCATAAGCAAAGACTCACCACAGCGCTGTGAAAACCCAGGGGATTTCCCCATACATTTCCAGATTCCAGATTTTCACCTTTTCTTGCTCCACTGGGTTTCAGTCATATTTGTCATGTTGTCCCCATGACTTTCTCAGTGCTGTTTGCCAGGTGTTGGCCTACATGGCAGCACACACGCTGCCGTGCAGATGATGTAGCCCCTGCCATGAAGCGTTTGATTGCAGACCTGGCGTAAGAGGTCCCTGCACTCCCTTCTCCCTGAAGGCTGCTGCAGCTCTTTCAGTTGGGCAGATGGGGCTGGTTGTGGGTTTTTAAGGTATGGTTACCTTTTTTGGAGGTCAGGTTTACAAGGACAGAATAAGAGTCTTTAGCTCTCCAGGCAGGACCCCACCATGAATCTGTTGATGTCTATGTGTACGTTTAGTTTTGGTAGATTCAGCATCAAACCTTACATGCCCAAGCATCTGTGCACTCGGCTGTCCTCTGGGAGTGGTCTCCTCACAGAATAAGAAACTTTTCTTCTTCTTCTCAGTTCACTTTTTTTTTTTTTTTTTTTTTTTTTTTTTTTTCCACTTTATTTTCCCACTGAGGTTGGGCTGAAGCTATCATTTGTGATGGAGAGAGGAATTCATGTGGATATGTTAAAATTCATCCTGCTTCTTGTTGGGATCTCTAGGTATCTGGTCTTCCTAGACCTTGTGTGTTTTGGTAGTCTGGCCATGATGCAGCCACGTTGGCTGGAGATTGTCCCAGTAGATTCAGCTCTGTTCCTCTGGGTTAATTGTGCAGCTTAATGAAATGCTGGTTTGCAAACTCTGGATGAACAACCTCACCAAACACCCCTTCCCTCTGCAAATGAGGGAGCTGGGTCAGTGAGAAGAAAAGATACTTTCTGGGGGAGCACATGCTCCTCTGTGTGAATCAGTGAGGAAGAGGGAGGGGGGATCATTTGACAGCCAGGGGCATCTCTAAAGTCTCTTTATGAGGGTTTTGTTTTTGAAGCGATAGGAAGGATGGCCTCCCACTCCCAGCTGGCTGCCTCCTCTGGGGGGCCCATTTGTGGAGCCCTCCCAGGGGGCACCACAGGCTGTCCAGCCCCCAGTCCCTTTGTGTTGCTTTTCCAGTTGGATTTCATGTGGGTTTGTTGGGGGCTGCAGGGCTCCCCTCGCCCCGCCAGCCCCACTCCCACCCCGCGGCTGCAGGCCACTTCTGCGGTGGAGGCAACCCAAGAAAGGACTGTGCCACTTCCATGGAAACAAAAGCCTGTTTTCAAACAGTGCTAAGAGAAACTGTTTCTATCTTAGGCCTTTAATGACCTGAACTGTCCATCTTTTGGAGAAAAGCAACAATAAAAAGGCACTTCGCTGTGCTGCTGCTGCCACTGCTTTCTAAAGATGATTATTTTTTGCCATGAGGGCTTGACATCCATCCTTATTTATGATGCATATTAAAAAAAAAGAGTTTTATTTTCCTTCTCCAGCAAATCTTGCTGCTAGAAATAGGCAGGCACGTTTGCAGCAGCAGTGCATATTTTCCCTGGGAGAGGAGTCCTGTGCCCTGCGTATTTCAGTGTTGAATAAATAGTCCTTCATGTTGTATGCGGTGGCTCTGGGCACCCTGCTGAGATCATGTCCTTAATACAAACAATACGACACATTTATTCTAAGCTGACCGCTCTGACCCCCAAAAGTTTGTTCCCTCCGCTGGGACTCCTCGGCCTTTTCATTCAGCTGAATGGCCAGCACAAAGACCTTGTCGCATCTACAGTCCCTTCCTAAACAAAACTCGGGGAGGAAGGGGGAAGGAGTGTTGGGGAGGGGGAGAGGAAGAAATAGGCAAACCTTGACCCCTCCACCTAAAATAAAGTGGAGGAATTTGCATTTTAAACCTTAAGATGCTCGTCCTGGTCTCCCTGCCTCTCCTCCGGCCGGCGGTTTGACTCCCCTTTTGCAAACACCCTGAGAAGCTCCGGGCTTGCAGCATCCCAGCGGAGCCGCTGTCCCGGCACCGGGCAGCATCCCCTGCTGTGAAGAAAGGCTCCTCTCTGCTCTCCTTTGCATTCCCATTTTTCCATAGATTAGAAAAAGAGAGAAAGAGTGCTACTTAATAAGGAAATAGATGTTCTCTCCCCCTTCCCCCATGCCCGGTCCCTGCCGATTTTTGGAGGCAGGCGTGCGCTGCGGAGCTGGTCTGGGTTTGTGACTGTTTCCCATGGCCCTAGCTCCTTTCTCGGAGGTCACGGCTCGTTGTGTTGGGGATGGACAGCTGTTTGTGACAAATAGCCTCAACCGCTGCAGTTTACAGTCAGTGGTTTTCAAACACTGAAATTGGTGTTGATTTTCTCTGATACTGTGTGGGAAACAGCAAGGCTGGCACTCCTTCATTTCAGTTTCAACTGTCCTTCAGGGAAAGACCTGCTTCGGGGCAAACTCTTATTAGATGTGATGCAAGGTGCATTTCTATGCCTTACTGGACTTCCTTTCTAAACTGTTAATTTTAGTTGGAAATCTACCAGGACACTGAAAGATTATAATGTCTTTCCCCTGGAGTTGGAGCTGTGCTCCCAGCTCCTCTCCTTTCTTGTCCCAAACCTGAGCTATCTCAGAGGCAGCACAGTGTACCTTTAGCAGAGTTGTACTTCCAGGGTTGTACCATGGTACTGAGGTGTTGGTCTGCCAGTCAGGGTCTCTTGCTCTGTGGCTCGAGTTGGCTATACCATTGAAACCAGCGCCTGTGGGACCTCCTGTCCCTGGTGGGTAATGGGCCCTATGGGACTTGACGCCTGACTCTTTGTACCAGGGTCTCAGCCCCTCTCACAGCTTTGGTGGGGTCGAGGCTCATTCTTTGCATTGCTCCTGAGATCTCACTTATAAGCCCAGAGACGTTTTACCAGCTCTGCTACTAACAGTGGAGCATGATTTCTCTTTTTTTTTTTTTCCCCCCTCCATGTTTTCCTGGAAAAGCTCCACAGCTGCAATGCCCCATGTGGATTTAGTTAAACATGTGATGGAGCTGCCTCATATTTTGCTTTCCCTATTCATGCATGAAGCACTGTTATTTCATATGACTGAACCTGCCCTGGAAGGAGGGGTTGGGACAGCCCCTTTTCAGCCTTCTGGCTTTTCTGAAGTGACACCACCTGAGCATCACACGATCGTTAAGGAGTCTGGACCTTGGCCTCCCCAGCTGTAAAGAGGGCATGGCTGTACCTGCCTCCCAGCAGGGATGTGACTGTGAATCAGGAATAGCTGCCGGGTGGTTGCAGAGCTCAGGGCTGAGCTGAGGAGTTGTTCTGTATTGCAGAGGCTGTGGTGTGAGCACATCCTTCCTTTGGGTACTGCTGTAACAATGGCCCTGACCTGTGACACGCTGCGCTGCTGGTGGGCGAAGGTGTTCTTATCCCTGTGCACTGCCAAAGGGCTCTGACTGGGGTCAGGTCTGTGCTGGAAGCTTTTGTCAGTGCAACAATATCACCACCTTGACCAGAGGGCTTTTCTAGAGCTGAAACCCAGCCCAGGACATGGCTGTGGCCATTACACGTGGTTATACCAGCAGAAGTAGCTTAGCTAAGTTAAGAAGGTAAGGGGGCTGCCTGTAAGATGCTTCTATAAGAGTTATTTGCTCATACACAGACCCTACCTGTGGGTTTCAAAGTCCGGTGTGGTGGTGCATGCAAATATAAAATAACCCACATTGGAGCAGCCAGACAGATGAGCTATGCATCCTTAACACTTGCACCAGCAGGCTGCACATTTTGGAGCAGGTTCCTGAGGTGCTGCTCTGTGAAACTTTCTCTTTCTTCTTGGCCTTTTCCACCCCCCTGACCTCCCCCAAATTGTGAGCCCCTTTTTGCTGCCACATCACTGTTCAGACAAACATGTTTCTCTCCATTGCACTGCTCTCCGGAGGTTTGCTGACTTTTTCTTTACATGTACAAGGAAACTGCATGACCATTTCTGTCTGGAATCTGTTCTTTTATCTCTTTATTTTATTTTTCTGTGCTTTTTTTTTTTTTTTTCTTTCTTTTTTTTTCTTTTTTTTCCCCCAGGCTCATTAAGAAATCAATAAGTGGCTCGGTAGGGCTTTGCTTAACCTGATTCTGGATGTATTTCCCTCAAAATGTGAACCAAGTTCTCAAATTGATTTTGCTGCTTTTGCTCATTTCCATTTAATAATATTCTCAGTGCTATGTCTCACCTTCTTAGATCAATTCACAGCTAGTGAGAAGTCCTGGATTGACAGCCCCTAACAATGCTGCTGTGCTCAGCGGCAGGACAGGTGCTGCAGTGGGAGGCAGTAACCACCCGGGCTGTTGTATGGGCACAGACCTGCTGCGTCATGCTTTTTACAACCCAGACATGGGCGAGGGAGAGGAAAATCAAGTCCTATACTGACATAATAATGTTATTATTTAATCCTTTTCAAGAAATGCTGTCAGTCCTAGAGACATGCAGAAATGCTCCCTTCTTCCCGTCAGACCTTTTATGACTGGCTGATTCACCCGTGGTGCAGGATGCCAAGGAAGGATGGAGTTACTCCTCTCTACCAGACCTCCTGTTGGAGAGTGGTATTGTGCTAACAAAGGAGAGCTCCCTGACACGTACCTAAAGAAACTTCCCTGATGCATATCTAAAGAAACTGTTATCTGTTTCTTTTCATCTGCTGTTAAGTACTGCTCTGAAATCATTAGGGTCTCTAAGTAACCCCAAATTTAGAGAACAGCCACCAGACCAATGTGAAAACTTTAAAGTTTCTTTTCATGGGACATTCTGTCCGCTCGTTTTTATTTTTGCGTTCTGGTCTGGGGTTAGAAGTGTAGATTGCATGATATCCTGCGAAATGGAATTTCTGGAAATATTTACAGCAGGGGGACTGGATTTTAGCTATGATTTTATTTAGGCACATTTTAAAGAATTGAAGGGAAAGACTGGGAGAACATATTCCCGGCAATTACAAGGTATCTAGGATAAAGATACAGGGAAAGTGCACCCACTCAGCAGCACCCTAGGTAATATCCTGGTTTATTTCTACAGAACCTCAGGGTAATTTCAAACAAAGTTTAGTAAATAGCTACAGATGAGGCACATCAATTTTTACCCAACTTGAGGTCCATCTCTGCCTTGGTTGTTTACCACTGATCCTACTCCACTTAGTGCCTTAGTAGACAGAGATATCAGCATTTGAACAATGTAGTCATGTGTTTTCATAAACTTGCAGCCTAATTCATTGTTTCCTATTCCACAGTCAGTAGATGATGATGCTGACCCAGCAGCATAAACCCAGCCTGAAGCAACTCAACCTAGATGGCAGCTAGAGGTGCAGGACCCTGGTGACTGGAGATTAATACCTTGACTTTTGTAGGAAAGGCTCTGTGTTCAGCCTTGGCTTCAAAACTATCGAGCTTCTGGGCAGCAAACAAGAGACTGATCTTTTCATATGTGTCTGGAGTCTGAGGGGTCACGCAGCACGTGCCTGAGATCGCAGGCTGAAGCTCCAAGGGAAGCTGCATCAGCTGATGGTCAGCCCCTGGCTGCAACCCCATCCTACAGAGACCGGGCTGCTGGCACTGTGCTCACTCCAAATAGCACTTGCCCCTATTTCCTGGTGTCCATCTTTCATTCTCTAATGTGCCGTGCAGTCACCTCACATTGCAGAGTGGGTATCTCCACCTGTCAGAGCAAAGAGACATTCTTGAAACTTCAGGGGAGCTTATGGCAAATCAAGGATGCCATCACCTCCTCTGAGCAGTACGTCACGTGCCAGGAACAGGTTGCAAATGGTCACAGCTTACCTGTTGTCTTTGCCTTTCTTAATCATCCAGAACAGGCCAAACAAGGGCAGATAAACTTGGAAGGGAAGGGCTGGATTGGGGAACACTGGGTAGCAGCCACAGGCTCTACCACAGAGTACACCTATAATGCTTTAAAAGCTGAAATCCCAGACCAAGACCTCATGAAGTAAGGCTGTAAGGGATGTGTGGGTGAGGGAGAGCCTGCTAGACATACAGAAAAAGTGTCTGTGTACATGTCATGTTGTCAGCTCTCATGTCCCACATAGGTAAGTCTGAAACCAAGACGAAAACCAAAATGCAAGACTTTGCAATTCTGCCTGATGCTTCATATGTAGCTCTGTGTTTCTCCTCATATAGAGACATCTAAAATAAAAAATAAACTCAGAAGAACTTTATAACCAGAGCTAGAGAGGAAGTGTTTTCGAACAGCCTGAGTCTGACCAGGCTATATCAAGTGCTCCCAGTTTGGAGTCTGGGATTTGGAAAGGGAAGATTGTCCATCTAGGCTACGTTTTCCTTCCCACCC
>NW_020799123.1:2866413-2880187 GCF_003259725.1 Athene cunicularia
TTTTTTCCTAGTTGTTTTGCAAGCCCTGAAAGGAATAGACTCAATGTTATTCTAACTTTAAATGGAGGAAGGGGGGGAGGCGATGAGAGCAGAGAAGGAAAATCCATTTGCTGCAGTACTGTCAGCCCCTTAGTTTTCCTTCAAGTCTGACAGGCCCAGGATTAAAGGTTTGGTTACAATGGCCTGACAGTACACATTAACAGCCCTGAATGTCTTAACAACCCGGCTACTGGAGATGCATTCAGAAGAGTCTGTGAACTGCTTTTCCCCTTTAAAGCTCTTGCTAGACCATGTTGTCCAGTGAAATCTTTTGTGGTTAAAAATGTATAGACTTTTCTTTCTAATTCCTAAGCATGTACATACACAAACCCAAAATTCTTTACTGTCTTCCTGTAGGTTTTATGCCTAATTCTCCTTTAACCATTCTACTTGTGAAAAGTGTCCTGCTCTGACTGCACAGTGAGTTTATATCTCCCCTTTTTATTTTAGTTAGACTTTCACCTAGTGTAAATGAGCAAGAGCTCACGGATGGACTTCTGCGGATCTCTTCCAGCTGAGGGGCTGGACGTGTAAAATAAGATTTTTTTCCTCTGCAAAAGGAAAAAAGAGCCTCTGATCAAACAAAATCCCTGTATTGATTGGCTACATTTGCATCATAAAATGGAATTCACCAACCATGGCATTTGCGTGGATCGTGAATTGATGGACAGTGATTGTAATAACCAGGGTGTGTTGGTATTCGCAATGCATAATAATTAAGTTTACACCGGGCTATTTCCAGTCATTGGCAGGACTGAAGGGTATGTTTCCACTCCTTCAGTCTCCAGGCAGCAAACCCCATTTGATTAACTTATTTTGTTTGGGACCAGGGGAGGAGGAGGAGAACTGTTGATAAAATCCAGCAAGAGTCCCTGGAAAGGGTTTGGTAGATTTAGTTTAACTGAACACCTCCTATCTGAATGCATCCCAGCCCCTGCATCTTGGTCAGAAACGCTCGTCAGGGCTCTTAGTGAGTGCTTGGCTGGGAAAGTGCCGCCGCCTTCAGATGTCTCCCTTGCTGGGTAGCTGGTTGTGCTCACTCCCAGCAGGTTTGGCTCACATCTCTTGAATCCATGTGATAGGGATGCTGTAAAACCAGAAGGGCTTTGATTCGGTCCTCAGTGCCATATTAAAATTAATGGGGTTGGTTGGGGTTGGTGGTAGTTCCATGGTGGCATCTAGGGACCTTACACAGGAGCTGTGGCCCTTTTTTCAGGCAGGGAGCATGTGCAGTGTGGAAGAAGACAGACAAAAGGTTCCTGGTCTGCGATGAATGGAAGATTGTTGCACCCAGGGATTATCTGTATCTGTGTGATCCTCTTTTCTGAGGATCCTCTCATACTATCGGTTAAAAAGGGGGTGTGTGGAAGTGGGAAGTTCCCCAGAGGAGAGAGGTGTGGGTGTTGTGGAAGATAAGTCAATCCTTGAAGGACTGGAGTGGCTGCATTGTCTGGGTGATCTCCATTTCAGTAGAGGGGGGAGATAATCTCCTTAGATTATTATTATAGAAACCTGAGCGATCTATGAAAGATAGGGGTGGAAGTGGGAATAAATGAAAATGGATTTAGCACAAAATCAAGATGTTGAGAGCAAAATTAATCAGGAGACAAGGTTAATTAATTGATAGATCCTTAAACCATCACAGCTACATCAACACCACTGGCATTAATCAAGGCGGTAAGACTATTGAAGAAAGATGCTATTGAATTGTTCCTAAACATAGAAAAGAGGATGGGGAAAACAATTTTGTTGAAAATACCAACATGTTATGGGGAGAATTACAAGCCCAAAATGTTAAAATCACTCATTATGATTTGGTTTAGAAGTAGAAAGTGGGCAAAAAAGGGTGGGCTGGGAATAGCAGTATCTGTTTCTTAGAGACTGACGGCTTTAAAGCAAGTGACCTAACTCGTAGGGTAAAAAGGCCCTAGGAGATGCTGTTGACAGGAGATCCATATAGAACATTGACAGCAGCCTTCAGAAAGTAAAGAAGTGGCAAGTGATAAAGGAAGCACATCCTATCTCTCTTGGAAATCACTGTTTTGCCAGCAAGGTGTTCAGCTGACAGTGCTCCTTGGTTAAGGGTGAAGGCAATCAGGCTGCTGTAGACTGACGTGGGTTAGGGAGCACACCCAGCAGCATCTCTGCTGGAAGAAGGATGGAGGGGTGACATCCAGCAGAGAAGCAGTGTCAGGCATTAGGACACAGTCCGACTGGTGGGTTGCTACTTCTGTTTGCCAATATTTTTGAAAATGGAAAGCTGATTTGCAAGCTGGTTGATAGAGACTGCTCTGTGCATGTGTGTGATGGACACAGGAGCTTCACCTCAGTACAGCCCTCGCCATGTCGAGTGCTAATCACCTCCTTCCCTTTCCTGCTAGTGAACTGAGATGGCAACTCCACCAGATTTAACATCTTATTTTGTTATGGGCCAAATCCCCTTCTGCTGCTGACGACTACACAAGGGGTGCATGCAACTAACTCAGACCAAACACCTCACCTTCATACAGCTGAACTCAAAGGAGGTGACTCTCACCCCAGGATTTTCCATAGGGCATTTGACCAATTAGGCATTGACAGATACCAGACTGGAGGTTTGTCATTAGCTCTGAGTATTTTCACAGGTTTTCCAAAGGATCTGGGCTGGTAGGTCTGATCCTTTGCAATATTTCCTTCAATGATCTGGAAATGGACATAAGTGTTCATACATTGTCCTGGAGAAATAGTGATCAGGGACATGAGTGTAGAGCAGTCAGGAGTGCTTTGTGAAAGCATTAAACCCCATTAAAATCAATGTGCTTGCTATGGTTAAAGTTGGAGATGGAGGAAAGAAGAGGGAAGGCAATTCCCTCGGAGTGAAATATGACTGAATAGGAGAAAGAAGCATTTATCAATCTGGCTAAATTAAAAATTGAAGATCACAGAAAAATTGATGAAGGAAGCAAAAGAATAGCGGAGGAAATCCATGGCCAGTAGTGTTAAAGAGGGAGTAATTTCTACCAGTATTTAAACCAAAAAAAAAAAAAAAAAAGGTCAGTGGTTTTGACATCTTCCTCTTTGGGATGGTGATATACAGAAACCAGAAGCATTCAGACAGCATGTCCTGTATCTGGGAAAATTCAGATGGTATATTCCTGTTACGGGATGCTAATGGTGCAAACTTCACCACTGCAAGCACAGCAGAAGGATTGACAATCCATGGGAAGAGTGGGAGATTAGAATAATGTTTTTTAATAGAGGTGGCACTTCTGAACTGCTGCCTCAACATTTGGTATGTGTATATATACTTTTTTTCCCCCCCCCCAATGCTGTAAATTGTTAACTCAAGACAGGAGGTTTTACTCTGCCACAGCTATTGGTCTTGAAGCAGGAATCAACGTGGGGTGGTGCCCTGACCTGGGCTGTGCAGCAGGTCAAGCTAAGGAATCACAAAGGCCCTAAAATCTATGAATAAGTGCAATTCTTCAGGAGTCAGTGCCCCCATTTTATAGCGATCTGGTGAGGGGCCTTAAATGGGTGACAAGGTAATTTCCATACAGTTTAAGTACGTCCTATCTGGAGTCTCAGGGTGAAGGGAGACTTGACCCAGAGTAATTTTGTGAAGCTCTGTAAGACTGCAAACTGGCCTAAACTGGCCCATTTGAGTCTGGTATCCCATGTACTGAACCAGCAAACGTTGGTACTTCAGAGGAAGGATAAGAACAGTAACAGCAACTCATTCCTTAATGCATCTAGCGGTAACTCATGTGGAGAGGGTAGATGGGGATAGAAGTCAGTTCTCTGACCACTGCAGGTGATCAGCTTGAGAGGTGTGATTACCTCTCCCATGTTCGTATGCAGGCTACAAACATTTATTAATGGTCATAAAATATCGTGCCTGGTTTTTAAATCCAACCAGCAATGTATCACTTGACCACCATAAAGTTTGTCTCAAAACCACCACAAAAGGTTTGAATTACTCCTGGTGGCAATAAAAGCATTCTTTTGGCTAACGCTTTACTTTATTGTTAGCTTTTATTTTTCTCAGTCCCCCTTCCTACCAGCAAGACATAAACAATGGGGTCCGAGTTGTCGTCCCCCACCCCCTCACACCTACATTAATAAGATCCAGGAACCAGCAAAATGACCGAAACAGGAGCAGAATAGTCATGGAGGTGGCTGTTTAGTTATAAGCACAGCTTGCCTGGTGTTAAAGAAAAGTGTTGCTTAGAGAAAGCCTTTCTCTTCTCTGCAACCCAGAGGGCCACAGTCATGTGAAAATGTTAATCTGAAAAAAAATGACAATTGTACATATATGCACACACATATACATGTATAGTAAATATATACACACACATATAAATATTCTATATATTTTATATATATGTAAAATATATATTTCACTGATGAGTTCAGGACCACTAAAGTGCTTTTTATTCAGAGCTGATTTGTTTGATTTATCTTTCTTTTCAAAGTGAATTAAACTATATTAACTTATAGACAATTCCAGACAAGAGCATCTGCACAGGAGTTGGTTGCAGTTGAACACGTCCACCTTAAATGTTCTCCCGTAGTTAATTCAGAAGAACTATTGCCTTTTGTCATAACCCCTTAGGGAATTAAGCATCTAGATGTTAAGTGGCAGCTGTGTACCAAACATCTGCATGACTATGGATTGAATTCCTCCTATAAATCTATTTTGAGGTACATTGTGGCAAGTCAGTAGTAACTTTGTCATCTTCTGTCTAGAATGGAGATACCAGACATACAGTTAGTAGAAATAGGAGCATCTCAACTGGACTGAAGTCCTGCCAGGGCAGGAAATGTTGAGAAGAACGTGGCAGCATTGCTGTGGATACACTGGTGCGAGCCATTGGGGTGCTGCTGGGTTTAGCTGGACTAGTAAGAAACTGATTGAGCTGCATCACATCTGTGGCATGGGTTTGCTTAACATCTATTTTATTAGTCTACATCAAATCTCTTTCTGTGATGGGGCTCAGAAGTGGACTGGTGGGATCTCAGTGAGCAAGAACTGCAGTACGTTCAATTGCCGCTCCATCTCACAGTCCCACACTGACAATTCCACGCTGCTTCTCACAAGACATGGGCCATCCCTGCAGCCACATTCCTGCAAGCAACTAGCTATGCAAAAAAAGGGAAAAGGTTGCATTTTTTAAGCAAGCAGAAACTGGCCCGTGGAATATTTTTTTTGGCATTTGTTCCTCTTGACCTCCTGGCCAGCCTGCCAGGCAGTGCAAAGGGTGATCCTGGGAGATATCCTCAGTTCTTCCCTTGAGCTTATTGCATGAAATTGTGGACCCAAGAAAGGTGTGAAGACAACCTGGATGTTATGTGACTTTATCCACTTCATACTCCGTGTGTGACTCTCGGAGATCTCCATGTCAGGTGAGTACTCCCCACTTCTCTGATGGGAATTGTCATTTCTGTTAGGGTAAGGCAGTTGGGAGAGAGCAAGAAATTTTTGCAGTCCTTGTTAGATCACACTTCGTCCTGTTCCCTTGAAGATAACGTGGAATAAGCTAGTGCAGCAGAGAGCAGAAAAAGAAATCAAAGAGAGAAAATGTGGCTTCTCTAAGGAAGCCTGATGGAAAGCCAGTCTCCAAGGGACCCAGGAAGCTTGTGTCAACGTGGGGCTGGGGGAGATACAGCAGGACAGAGCAGTTGTGTGTTTGGGTAACTGCTCACAGCACCATTGCAAATCTGCAGTCTTGGCTAGGAAACCCAAACAGTTTCTTCAGAGGTGGAAAGAGGGAAAAGGAAAAAGTGTGATAAATAATAAGGAGGAAAAAGAGTCGTAAGGAAGGGATGGAAAGCAGAAGTCTGAATTTTCTGTTCCTGCTAGTTCAGGATGGGGCCTGCACTGGGGGAAATGAAGCAGCTTTTGGGTCCCTTCCCTGGCTCAGGCCAGCAATGTCAGCTCTTTTAGTCTCCCTACATTACTGGGTCAGCATCAAATCAGGGATCTCCAAAACGGGATGATGGGACAGGGAGGACCATCACCTCATTGCCTCCTTCTCTGTGTATGCCTCAGCAATGCTATACCACAAGTTGGGCCATTGGTAGCCGCTCCAATGATTCTCGGATTTATCAGATGCCTTAATACAGTGCTTAGGTGGTGTCAAAGGGTCTTCTGGTTCACATCGTTTCCTTACCTTCATCGCTGCCTGACTTGTGTAAACAGTTGTGTGGGGCACAGATGCAGACAAAGAGCACCCCTGGCTGAACACGAGTAACTTCTTGAGCAGCTCTAGATAATGCCCGAGAAGACGTTGCAGAATTGTGGCCTCTCTGCAGCAGGAGCCTTCCTCTCCCTTGCCTGGCAGAGATTTGTCTTGGCTCCAGGGAACCCATGTGAAGGAGGGGAGGAGGGGGCAGAGCAGTGGGATTTGCACCGTGGTGTGCTAGCTGGAATGAGTTATGGAAATCCTTAAATCCTCCTAAGAAAGGGCAGTTAAAGCTGAACTGAAAATTAAACACTAAGCTGGTACAAGCCACCTCACCTATAAATCCAGTCCTGGTGCAATTTATTCCTGCACCACACTTACTACATGAATGGGGATTTATGGAGGGTGAATTTTTGCATCCCCCTTCCACCACAAACATCTGCAGGGCTTTACAAACTACGCTGTGCCAAGGGTGCACTTCCAAAGCTCCACCAGCCCGCAGCCGGGACCAATGATGGGCAGGGAAGGGGGAGAGGAAAACAGGCCTGATTTAGCCGATTCAGAGAGCCGGAGGCACCGAGCCTCTTTCTGTGTGTGCGCTCAGAGTGTTTGGATAAAGGCATCTCCTAAAGGGGGAATTTGTTTGGTTTGGACTTCATTGAGTGAAAAGCTCTCAGCCCCACGAGTGCTTAGTTATTCTCTTGTCTAGTGGCTCCTCAACAGCCCCCACCGATAGGGAGGAGGCTTCCTATTTGTGAAAGTGGCCCTGCTTGTTGAAATTCTCTAGTGACTTAAATTTATTGGTTTTTCCTGAGGTCCTGCCATTTGAATTGCAAACAATGCCCCATCTCTACCTCCTCCCCCACTTCCCTAGCCAGAACAATGTGCAGAGCTGAAATAAAGCCAGGCAAAGCGGACTCTTGAAACGGAGTGCAATTTCTTTCTGCATGAGCGGGGAGGTGGAAGTTTGCTGCCTTCCGGTCCCGCTCATTGATGCAGAGGATGTCTGTGAAAGGGGAGGGAGGGATCTCGGGGAAGAAAGAGGGAAGGAGGCCAGCTTATGGATGATGGTTGGAGATCCTTTTTCCTTTATTTATTTATAACCTCTCCTGCTTAAAAGGCCAGCCTGAGAGGAGATTAATGCTGGCGGATCCATGCATACCTCTCTCACTTTTCACCCTGCAGCATCCCGGGAAGGATGCAGGGGATAGGGTGTGTACGAGTGAGTGTGCTCCAAAATTATCCCATGTCTGGGGAAAGGTGAACTTTTGTCATACTCCTGGGAGCGACTGAGCAACTTGGGTCAGTCTGAGCTCAATTAAACACTCAGAAAGACGGGTTGCTGCTGTGGGAGAATTAGGGCGCTGTGCATTTAGAAATACATAAATGAGATAGAGGAGCATAGCGGCAGATGAATAGAAGTATTCCTTGCCTATGTCAATTTTAAGGCCTATCTTTCCTCTCATGCTGGCTCAGGGAGCTTCTGTGTCATGGAGCTTTCTTATTTATGCTGCTGGGAGGGAGGGAGGGAGGAGGAAGGAGGGAGAGAGTTTGTCTCCCCGAGGTGCTCTGGCACTGTTGGTTAGTTAAAAGCTGCAGGATAAATGATAGAAACAAAATATAGCTTGTGTTTCACTTATTGTTCTTTTAATTCATGGAGTGTTTCTGAAGTTTTGCCTCTGCCTGGCTCTGCTCTCTTGGAGAAGCACAGAATCTTGTCTGCTAGAGCAAGTTTGAGGTTAACGAAACACCCATCTGAGTGGCTCAGAAATGCACCATTTGGGCAGAGGCATGTTGGGGTAAGAGTTACCCAGAGGCAGTTGGTTGGCACAAAATAGATAGGAAACCCCAAAGGAGGCAGCCAGAACACTGCTGTGCCCTTTCTCCCAAGCATCATGCAGAGGACTGGTCAGTGAGCGCAGGGGAGGTGGAGGAAATGTGGTTCATGTGCAGGTGAGAGCAAAGGCAAGGAGGGCAAGGTAGGTCCTGGCAGGGGACTCCACTTGCCTGTGAGGGAGACTCAGCCATCACTGCACCAGCACCCAGTGGCATGTCTTGCAAGGTCAGCCACTCAGATCGTGAGCGCATGATGTATTTCATATGATAAAACTCACCTCTGTGATATTCAAGTCAGAACAACAAAGGTCCAGAGCTGTCAGTTTGTGCTACAGAGGCTCTCAGCTTTAGCCTCTCTTTCTGGGTTTTGGCACTGCTCACAGGCAAGGGTGACTCAGATGAACTCGTGGCCTTTCATGGAGAGCTGATGTGAATTTGGTAGCCTTGGCTGCAGAAAGACCCTGGAGAAAGGGCATGGTCAGGGTGTCAGAGGTGAAGGCTCTGGCAGCAGAGGGCAGTGGTGGAGTGCGGGGGTCCTGCCCTTTGCTGAGGTCACAACACTGTTCTTTTCTTCTCCAAACTGGGCATTTGGGCCATCCTCACAGCACATCCTTTTTGACTGATGGCTATTCATGTGCAATGCTCTTTTTATCACAGAATAGCACTTGTTTCATTTTACTATGAGAGGAAGGCTGGCAGAAGTCTGCTATAAAAAAGCACAAGACAGAATCTTGGGAGAGCTGTTCTCTCCCTGGCCCCTGGTCTGGTGAATGCCCTCAGTCAAGTTTCTTTCTGCTTTACATTCCTCATGTAGAAAATGGCAATAGGGACCTTGTTCTTTGTTGCAGAGCTGTGTGACACCTGATGATGAAAAGAGCTTTCTACAGCGTCTATGCAACGGTTGAAGGAACATTTTCTCAGTGCTATGAGCTATAGCAAGGTGCGAGGCAGGAGATACAACCACAGGCGGTGTGGGGATAAGGGCAGACTTGAAGCACTGCCAACCCTCAGCCTGGAGGAGAAATAGGTGGGGAGGCTGCAGGCCAGGAGCAATCAGCCCAGTTACAGATCTTTCTGGGGACCTGATGGAAACTCCATTCCCCACTTTGGGGAATCAAGTCTTGGCTCCATCCTAAAGCAGACCAGCATCAAAAACTGCTGTCTGAATATCTGTGGCCCAATTTGTTGCTCCCCTGGGTTGGCTCTTCTTTGCCAAGAGCAAGCACTCCTGTGGCCTGTAGAGGCTTTGCCCAGCTCTCTGATGCCATTACCTGCTTCCTTTTCTGACCTCCTAACACTGAACACATTTGATCTCATTAAACTTTACCTTTTTTAAGAGGGTTGGCTGCTCTGAGGCATCTTGCTGATCTTTGCTCAGCAAGTAACCTAAGCTGAGATCAGATACGTTAGCTGTCTGGTGGGTGAATTCCTTTATCTGATGTTGACACCTTCACCTCACGGACTACTGCAATTCCTGGGAAAGGCAGCTCTGAGCATTGCCCTGAGCCACAAATCACCGATTCAGAGCTGCCTTCTCTGAGAGGGGAGAAAATAGAGTAGGTTTCAGTGAGACAGAGAAGAGCGATGCTTTCAACGGCCTGGGCTTTGTCTCTGTAAGAGCCTGATGTGCATCAGGAGGAAGCAAATGGCAAAATCCTGCTCATGCATGGTGATTATTCAATGTAAATGCTGTCCAGTTTGTGAGTCAAAAAGGGAGGCTACTGGTATGTTTGGAGAGGGTTGTTCTTGCAAGAATTGCACCCTTTCCAAGGCCAGAGGGTGCTGGGGATTTGGGGCATTGTTTGGTGTTGAGAGTAATTCAGTTTATTGATTTTAATAATTTTTTCTAAGTAGTTCATTGAGTAAGCTTCAAAAGTGAAAGTAAATCAGATCTGCTGCATTACCAGGGCTGGGAAAAGATTCTCCAACCCACAAGTGTGGATGTGCATAAACGGGGGAAAAAAGGAACAAAGATCAGGAGACCACATTCAAAAATGCAGAGTTCTCAGAGATACCAGGTACTTCATAAACCTGGAGAGGTAAGGTTCAATGGAGAACATACCCTAACCAAAATCTACTGACCCCAACACATTCCCGAAGGTGGCAAATACATGGAGACAAGGCTGAGCTAAGATTTTTGGGGCTCATGGACACCTCATGAAGGAGTTTCAAGCCTTGAGGCTAGTGGCATTTCCAGCCCTGCGGGCTGAATGCAGCAGTTCACACATGGCTGGGATGCAGTTTCCCAGCTGCCTCTGTAGATCATACTTAATTCATATTTATTTTTCCTTTTCACCTTTTATTTAGGTGATAGATGTTTAGAAATACTCACGCGTGACCTTTGCCTAATGGGAGCTGAGGTCCTGCCTCCATTCCCAGCTCCAGGAGCCATGGTGTTTTCAGGAGGCTCTGCCCTTGCCCTGTCCTTCAGCAGGGTTGTGTTCAGGCAAATTAATCTCCACCTTGAGTTTCTATACATACTTGTTCTCTTCCACTGGATCTTGAGGTGTCTAGCCACTGAATCCGGCACCTGTTTTCCAGCCTTTTGGCCTAGTTATAACAGTGTTCAGAACAAATTTCATCCCATGGCCCAGGAAGTGGCAGTTCTTAGAAGGGAATCCCCCTCCTTTAATTCAATTAATGTTGAAGCTAATTTCCACCCTGGGGCTGAGTCCCACTGCCTTTGAAGTCAATAATAGTTTTGTGCTTCCCTTCAAGTGGAGCAGGTTTGAGCATGCCCCTCGAAGTGAAAGACTTTGCCAAGCATTTCAAAGAGCTGTGTGCATTTTTGTGCCAAGGAAACTGCATTCTGCTCCAAACAAAGGGGTAGATTTCAGCAGGATGAGGCCATAAGTCTTAGAAATCTCTGTCAGTCAGGCCAGGTAGATGTTAGAACATGGAGCACATTTGTTTCTGAAGTACATTCAGGATCTCAGGAGGAGGGTCCTTCATAAAGGAGAAGAGTTAGTGCTCCGTAGCCACTTTGAGGCTTGCAGTATTCGCAATGAAACACATATTTACCCTCTTCGGGTTTATTTACTGCCAGAGTTTTTATGTATGTCTTTAAAATGTCATTTGGATCATCCTTTCCTGGTTTGATTTAATGGAGTGAAAACTGCAATCAGCGGGCAACAAGACTATTTTTCCTATTCAGGGCAAAGTATAAAGAGCCAAATGCTGAGATAGGTTTGCTCACTGCCAGGGTGTCAACCGTGACACTAATTTCAGAGATCCAAAAGGTGATTTTCTTCACCTAAACTTGGCACATAACTGAAGTGCTGCAGATAAGAATCTAATTGTTTTTCACCACATTTATTGTTGTTGACAAGCAGAGGCATCTTCAGGAGGCGTTCAGACTTTAGGATGACCTTTTCTTTGACTGTGCAGGAACCCAGAACAGTTGGGCTTTAGTTGATCAAGGCTAAAATTATTAAGCTTCAGAGGAAGGCAGCATTGCTCCACATTATGGCTTTTTATTATACCTTAACAGAGGTATTGACCAAGTTTGGGCTTTCTAGCAATTTTGGAATAAAACTAATCGATGTCATAGAAATAAATGCAGGAATCTTTGATGTGTAAATGTAGCCATATGGGTATGACATGCTACCCAATTACTGGCAAAAATGGAATTACATAGTTTGCTATGGTTCAACTATCTATTGAAAAATGCTTTTGCAAAGGTCTTGACATGAAAAAGGTGCTGTTTGGCTAATTTTCATGTGTCCTTCATGTAGCAGGGAGCAAAGCTGTAGCTTTTGGTCAAGGTTTAGCATAGAAAGCTAACATGCAAAGTTACATGAGACAGCTGAAGTTGTCAGCATGAAATTCCACTGGAGTGAGTGGCATAGAGTTTACATCATCGGTGATGCACTTCTCCACTTTAATCTAAAGTTTTGCCCTGTAAAGGAAAGCAGCATGATACCCCGGTGTGCCTCTCCAGCTGATTTCTAAGCTCCATGCTGCTTATGAGCCCAAATTGCTGAGGAGTGCAGAGTGTGAGAGGATGGCAGCTGCCTTTCCTGTGATATGATAGGAAATGATAGGTACAACACCAGGAAATGAATATGCAAATAGTTATATGATCCCCAAGGGATAATTGCTTTGTTGTAAAATAGTCTCGCCAGGAAAGCATAGAAACATGACAAGTCTCCTTGTGCTTTTCGGATAGATGAGCAGCCCCAGATAAATATCTGAACTGCTTTGGATGTTGTTGGGATTTGATTTGGCGAATGAACATAGAATACACTCTCCTCTCACTACCATTATTTAGTGTGACACTCTAGGGTTTCATGCTAGCTCTATAGCAGAGTGAGAGCATTCATGTTTATCTGATTGGACAGGGAGAACTCTCAGCCTTTGCCTCCAGCCACGGACCGGAGTTAACAAGCTCCACACTCCAGAGATAAACCACGTCTGTAATCCCCTGGAGTCCACGATACTGCAACTTGTTCACAGTGCACAATCCCTTCTCACTGGGGTGGACAAAGCAAGTCTGATAAAATGACAACTGACCTGTGCCTTTGCCCCCAAATTTAAAAGGAACGGAGACATAAGCTTTCCTTTGAGATTAAAAAAAAAAAAAAAAGGTATAAATGAGGCTGGTTGGTCAGTTTATTTCATTTATCTTTCTTGTTCACAGCCCCTGTGCCAGGGGCACCTCCAGATTACACTGAGATATTTGCTTATGAAAGAACTGAATAAAAATGAAGCAAGGCAGCAGCCTTTACAGGTGTAGATCTGGAGTTTAGAATAAACACCTACAAGTTTGGATTTCCTGCCTTCCACTTACCGTAACTGTCTAATCTAGCTACCTATTCACCTTTCCTTTCATCCCAGGATGTCTAGTCTGATCTAACTGTCTGTCCTTTCATCCCCGCTATCTCCCCCTTGATCTGTGTTTTTTAGAGCTCATTCATCACACCTTACAACTTCTAAAGCACCCACATAGGGCCGCAAAGTTTCTCTTTACATTTTAGCCAAAGTGCTCCGAGGGATGGAAGGTGCAGCCTCTGCTGAGAAACCTGGGGAGAGGAGCTGTTACTTCTTGTTTGAATCACACCTGAAAGCACCCCGGTGAACACGCTGAACAGAGAAGTGAATTGTTCACATCCTCGAAGCTTTTATTCAAATCTTTGCCCACTGGAAACCAGGAGGTTCACTAACTACGTGGCTTTCCTGGCTGCACTTTCCCTTGTATTGGATAGGGGATGCAAGTACATAGGGCACCAGCATGCTCCTAGTAAAAGGATAACGGAAGGCAGTAGGGCAAAAGGGGATACTCCAGAAGGGCCATTACATTCATGGACACATTTTTGGCCTGTCACTTTGTTTCCAGCCCGGGTGGCAGCTTAATTTTGATTTCTAAAGAGGGGTGGAAAGCATAGAGAACATCTGAACAGGAATAAAAACCTGAATATGGAACAAAAGTGGCTCTTTGAATATGGGACTGCATTAGGGCTCTTTATTTCAAGGTCTGAAACTAGGAAGGTCAGGGTGGAAACAGTCAGTGGAGATGAGAGAAATGAATCATATATCAGCAAATGCTGTTGTGAGTGCCAGCATCGCCTGGCTTGAAAGAGGTGCACTGATTTCTGAAGCAATTTCTAACTAGCAACCAGCTTCAGACAATGATTTAGGGACAAAATTAGCTTTACAGGGAACACCTCTTTTGGAAGGTCTCTCTCTCATTCTCCCTTGCTCATTCCTTCTGTTCTTTTATTTCTTCCCCCCCCCCC
>NW_020799123.1:2880237-2944342 GCF_003259725.1 Athene cunicularia
GCCGCAACCCCCCCCCCCCCCTCAAAAGGCGAGGTTGTTACTTGGGAGCCCTTTTGAGGGAAGAGAACCATGGTGAGATTCTTGTGTTGGCATGGCTGATGTTAATGGGTAACACCGGGGCCAAAGGTCCTTTAAAGCTCCCACATCTGCAGCTTTGTACAGACCTCACCTCCGAAATGCCTCAAAGTGTGTAGCCAGGCAGGGCTTAATGTGTATTAGCAAGACAAAGGCCCAGGGAGGGGAGGAAAGGGGGATGAGTTTTAATTTACTGAAGATTTATTAGGCCTCATGAAATCGGCCTGAACCACCCATTTTCTATATTATCTGCCCACATCTAAAGGGGGTGGCTTTGTTGTGGGTAGATGGTCGTTGAGAATTATCCCGCAACAAATCTCACCAGCATGAAAGGGACACAGACAGGAGCAGGACGTGGAGGAGGGTTCACGCTCTCTACATAGAGCCCAAAATCTGGAAATATGGAAATGTGGGAATGCCATTCAAGCTCAATCCTGCCTTCTCTTGACTTTTGTTTGTGGGGTGCATGTTCTCTTTGCTAAGCCTTGCCTGCTCAAGTAGATGAGTGAGATATCAGGAGAGTAGAGAGAGGGAGGAGGAGACACCAACGTGTGGACATCACATGAGGTTTTGGAGCTGAAGAGATCTGTTTTGGGGAAGGGTTTGTGAGTTGTGTTCATGCAGAAGTGGTACTCTTTTCCTTTCAAGTAGCTGTCATGTGTCTTCATACCAAAGCTTGTCAGTAAGGCTCTAATGTGGTCCACAAAGCTTTAAAGAATGAACCTTCTTAGATCTCTCCAGTGTGTAGCTTGACCGTGACTTTTGCACTGCTGGGGTTCCCCCAAAGGCCTTTAGGAAAGACAAGTATTAATCATACCTGGCTCCTTCCCTTCCTATGTCCCAGTCTCATTGTAGTAGTAGATTTGATTATTTAATTTCTGCTGCTAGCCTGCCCTGGAAAGAGGACTTGCAACATTTCTGTATCATGCAGTGACGTGAAGTTGGAGTGGGAGGATTGGAGAGTACGGTTACAGGAACCATCTGGTGGGGGATCACCAGGTCTCCAAGGGAGCCTTTGGGATAATGGCAGCTGTAACAGGGGTTCATTAACCAGCCCCAACTTAGAGGTCAGTTCATTGGTGTCTCCAGGAGAGAAGGGATGGTCTTTGAACATAGACTGACCAAGATGCCCTCAGTATTTCTCCTTGCTCGTAACATCAGCAGAAAGGAGATGACTCTGGGTGGTGAACTGTGTATCACTACGTAAAGGATGTGTAAATCTCAGCAGGCAGACCACTGTGGGTGGTTAAACAAAGCATAAGGTGTGAAAGCAGGCAGTGGGATCTCGAACTGATGGAAAAGGGGGCTGTTCAGAGCCAACATTTCTGGAGAAAATGTAGAGGGATTTCCTGATCATGGGGAACTAGGTATCTGATTTATGTATTAGGTATATGCAGAGTACATGGAATGGGTGGCCCAATTTTCAGTCCTTGTCCAATACCCATGTTCTCATTTCCTACAGTGTCTAAACCAAGATAGAGGTGAGCCACCCAGCCTAGATGTTCTAACACTTCTGGGCATCACAGTTTATTGGTTTTCATCTTTGAGACAAGGTAGCATCTGAACTATTAGCCATGGGAAGCATTCTCTCCTCCAGACAGTTATCCCTGGTGTGTTTTTTTCAGGATGAACAGAAAATAGCAGAGAGGATTTGTGAGGAGGAAGGAGGTAAAGGAAAAAACCTGATCTGATCTTCAGAAATGATGCCTGGTCCCACCCCTGGGGCAGTCAGTGCCATAGCTCAGATCAGACTCCCAGTGAAAATGCCTTTTAGTGTTGCAATCTGTTTGGAAGAGGTCACCCTCTCTCAGAGGAAAAAGCAAAGCATTTTTGACACAAAGCAGGAGAGGGAACAGTCCTTTTTTCTGTCAAGGGGGAAAACAGGATGCCCTGAGAAATCTTCATTTTGTTTGGTTTATAGGACTGTGTAGAGGAGAGACTGGAAAGAAATATGCTATAGAAATAGCATATGTGCACTCACACGCACACACACCTCACTCCCAGGCATCCCCCCGGTTCAGTGCCGGTAATTAGCCAAGACGAAAAGGTCATGGTAGGGTACAAAAGGGCCTGGTTCTCCCAGGCAGTGACTCTGATAGCTGTACTGTGTGGCAGGAGTGCAGAGGGATTGCATGAAGTCTTTCTGTGCTTACGCCTGTGGACGTGGAGGTGACCTGGGCAGGGACCATCCCTGAAAGGTTGGTTCCATGTGCTTCGCTGTCACAAGGGTGTCCCAGATGTCCTGGTTCAGCTAGGATAGGGTTAAGTTTCCACAGCAGAGAGAGAGGGGAAGGGATCTCGAGCAAGGTTATTCATACCATGCTGATGTCAGGTCCAGGCGGAAACTTATTTTACTTGCTCTTTGGTGGGCTTGGTGGTGGGAAGCTGTTCCTTAACCACTGCGGTATTTCTCTGTATATCTTTTGTCTTGTTCACTGTTATTGCTGTTTATTGTTGTTATCATTGCTACTGTTATTGTTCAGATTGTTTATCACACTTTTGTATTAAATTTCTTCTTATTTTAACCCAGATTTGTACCTCACTGCCAGCCTGACAGGCTGAGGGTGGGAGAGGGGCAACAGCAACGTGCTCTCCAGTCCCTGCAGGGCTTAAACCAACACACCAGAGCAGACAGAAGAGGTGGAAAGACATCAGGGAGAGATGGGAAGTAAAAACTTCTGTGGTGAGAGGAACGTGGTGATGGAGAATGGAAGTAGAAGGGAAATCAGCAGTCAGGTGGAGTGTTTGCCATGTTTTCATCTTTGTCTGACTTTGTGGACTGATAAAAATGACAACACCACCTATCTCTCTTTAATGCATTGGCTTCCTGGCATGAAGGGGTGCTCAGCAGCTCCTTCAGATGAAGACATTGAAAACAGCCAGCCCTCCTTCCTTCCCGAGCCACCTCCAATGCACCTGTGGCCTTGCAGAGCTGGGGCCATGGTGCCTCATCTCTGTATCTTTCATCCCACCAGTCCAGGTGGGATCTTTTTTCTAGTGGATCAGTAAAGGAGAACCAGGAGCTACAACCATAAGAAGTGCCTTTTGGTGACCTCAAATAAAATAACTTTCTGGTACTGGTCCTTGTGGTGCCAGCATGAGAACTGGAAAGTGAATCCTGCTCCCTTGCAGTGCCAGAAACACTTTAAACCTGTCCTCCACATCAAGGATAAAATGCAGGTGGAACAAGGGAAAGCCCACAGATTTATAGCAGTGTACAATTGTATCAGGCTGCCTGTGTGCCACGGCAGCCTGTGTCACTGAGAGAGTGACTCGGGATCTGATCCTGTCTTGAAGGACCCAGATGTGGATCTGAGTCTGTCACATAATGATCTCCACATACTGTGCTCTGATTAACTGGTGTCAGATATATGTGTGTGCTTAAGAGACTATTCCCTTCACTTGCAAGCTCTAGCTGCAGTAAGTGGAAACCTGCAGCCAGATCCAGCACTTGTTTCTTCACTCTGTTATAAGTTGTATAAATGTTTTTGCCTCACTTGGATGATGGTTGCAGGGTAGGAAAGTGCTGTGCCTCGAATGCCAGCCAGGTAAACCTTCTGGGAAAAGATTTCCTGAGTGAACCTGGGCTCAAGCTCATGGCATTTCTGTACCTTGAAACTCCTCGTGTTGTCTCTGATCTTTGTAACATCCTTCCCTGGGCATGCTGAGCCAGGGCCAACAGGGAGGCTGTGTGGCACAGCAGGTACTGCATCTTCTGTGCCTCTCTGCAGGACATGCACTGCTAAGAGCAATGGGGATGACTTGATTCCTCAAAGCAAGTGCTTGTAACCATTAAGGTAAAAAAAACTATTTAGGAAACTGCTAATTACTAGGTAAAATGCCAGGAAGGCAAGTTGTTGTAACCTTAGAAATAGTCACCTAGTAGTAAATTTAAATGAAAATCAAATAAAGTTCTCAACTGATTTAAAACTTAAAAGCTGTTACCTAAGATACTTGTTCCATTTGCAGCAGCTCCTGTCACAGCCTGCTGGGTTTGGCAGTAGAGTGTTCATGAATAATTTTTAAGGATCTTCTCTTAGAGAAAGGTTTGTGTGTGGATGGCATGAGGAAATGTCAAAATCAAGGTCCCTGTGAATGTATGTGCATTTCTTCTTGATTTGGGTCTTGGCACCTCAACCCACTCCTCTGGGAAAGAGCCAGGACCCTGCTTCATTTAGGGTGGGGAACTGTGGGTGGACACTGTCCGACTGCACAGCCACATGGCATTATGTACAAACAATAGGTTATCTAAAACCAGTACAATTGCAAGGGTTCTGCAGGTGTTTGGGTGAACAATGCAAAATACAGGCCTAGAGTCACTTCTACAAATCCTCTTCTCAGCTGTACTCTGTGAAGTTATTTCTAATACCTTATTATATCCTTATATGTGTCACAACAAAAGTGTAAGAGACCTCCCTGTGCTTCTGAACTTCTGTATAAATGCCATTTGCCATGTGATCAGCTGTAGCTTCACAGCTAAGTGCCTTGCATTGACACTTTCCAAGCCAGCTCCCTGGGAGTTGCATGGGCTTGTCAAAGGGTTAAGGTTTGTCCTATTGATACAGAAATGCCTTTAGACATTGCTATTTGTGAAAAACACTGTCTGAACCATTGAACCCCTTTGGAGTTAGAAAGCTGTTCATCCACCCTCAGGAGGAAAGATGAATGGTGAACAGAAAAGTTACAGTCCATGGTCAGGCTGAGCAAACATGTAACTTTTGGAAAGCAGTCAAAGGAAGCTGAAAAGCCATCTTAGATACGGAGCTGAACATGAGTCACTCAGGGAAGTCAAAATAGACTGCTCAAGTACTTCACTTCAAAGCCTTCAACACCATCAACTCTCAAGCATCCCAGGAATGTCATTGCTCTTCAAAGGAGGCAGGGAGGGATCGCTGTGTGTCCCGCATTCATCTTGTTTGTAAGGAGAAGATTTAACAAAGCCCTTTGCAGGACATTCAGTGTGTGCTCCCTCCCGGAAGGTTGGTGGGTACAGGTTACCCCATTTTAGTCTAGAGTCTATTAGCCAAGTCCTGAGCTCAATCTCACGCCGTGTTTACACCAGAGTCTTGCAGCTGGTGCTTCACTTCAGATTTACTTAATTGGGAAGAAAGCAATGCTCACAGACTGCCCAGGCGTTGCAGTGAGATCACATCCAACTTGGCCAAACACCTGCTGCTGACAGCAGGTTTCAGCAGGTGTGATGGGATAAGCCCTGCTCAGAAGCTGGCCGTGGCTGTGCCCCATCCCAAGCTGACCTCCCCGGGGTGCTCCCGACTGACACTGGCTGCCAGTACTGGGGAACGTTCGTGCCATAGGCAGGGGTCTACAGTCTGCCAACACGGATGTGAGTTTGCAGTGTTTACACTCAGAGAACAAAGCTGAAAATCAATATTTGTTTTTGTCAAGTGTTGCAAATGCAGCTGATAATTCTGATGCGAAATGTCTCTTTTAAAAAATTCAGTATTGTCTACAGAAGTATTTCAATTCTACTTACAATTCTCAATTATGATTATTATTTCATCAGGGAAGACTGAAGTGAGAAATCTCCTCCTGTCTTGGTAGACAGCTCTTAGAAGAATCTAAAATGATCAACATCCTTTTGGGTAACCAGTCCACAAGCAGCAAACTGCAGATCTCTTCCTCTGAACTTGTATTTTTTTGCATAATATTTTAATCTCTACTGTGAATTAAAAAGTGAAACCTGGGCAGACCAAAGGATCACATTTAGAGGAAAATACTACAATTTTTATTATTTATTTTCCTGTAGCAGGACAACACAAGTCCTGCCATTTCTGCCACTGGTGAAGCTGGGAGAGGTTTGTAAATGAATAGAAGAAAATTAATAAAATCACAGGGCTTAGTAAAAGCAAAGAGGGATACAACACAATGAAACAGAAACTGGAGAGGGAAATTGAAGTGTTAGAGGCTGAATGAAATTGCTTGAATTGGAACCCTACCAGAGTCCTGGGGCTAACACCTCTCATCCACGGAAAGTGCTATAGGAACTTTAATATTTATAATGTTCAGGATTCTGGTTTGTGCCTTGTCCAAGAACTGGATTTAAAAAATAAATGTTGATGCTGCTGAGGATTCTCACATGGAAGAGAAGCTGTGGGCAGGCCACAGATTTGGTCAAGGTTAAATATAAATATACCATCTAGGTGACTTAGGGGCCAAAGTCTAATTTTCCTAAGTGACTTAGATGCATAGGCCCAGATCCAGCCACATGCTTTGGGTCCTCGCTTTGAGACAGGAGCTCAAACTGATATTACACACATGCACTTTGTTGAATCTGGGCATTGAAGCCTGAATTTCAGTGTAAGTCTATAAGATATAAGCTGTTAAATCACTAAGCACCTTTGAAAATATTACTTGGGCTTATGGGAAATACAGTTTCCAAGAAATCTAGCAGTTGGAAGCATGGTAAATCAGACTAGCTCAGTTATATTGGTAAGCCCAGGCTATCGATTTGCACCGTACTTTTTCCAAGCTGGATGTCTAGCTTAATGCAATCCAGTTGTATGGGCTGCCTTGGCAAGCGACGGAGATGGCCACGCACCTCCTGAGAGAGGGTACTGGGTGGCAAAGATGGATAAGCTGAATTGCCCTGTCTCTGTGCAGGGCGAGATGGATAACACCTCCTGTGCTCATATAGGCATCTGATAAAGATTTTTGTCAGACTGGAGCCAAGTGCATGACCCTGGCAGGACAGTGCCCTAAAATGACCTTAATCGCTTCTCCCTTTCCCCATTACTCAGAGTCCAGAAGGCAGCTGAGTTGTGATGCATCATAACATCTTCTGCCTTGACATCCATGCCAATTTGTATAAAAGGTGTTATCCCAAACATCCCTCCAGCTGCTTAAAGTAAAGCCAGCATTTTGGGCTCTGCTGGACCTGCCACTTGTATGTGGCAGAGAAAGAACCATCTGTAGAAGAGTATGACATGCCAAGGCATCCGCACCGTGCCCATTCCAGGTCAGGATGTCTGCTTGCTGAGCCAGTGGAACTAAGGCAGCTGCCTTTGGCTATGGAGAATTTTTCCGTGATAAGACCTTGCCGTTGTTTATACCAGAGTCAGCATAATTAATGGGTGCTGTGCACAGTGGTGCTGCCACACTGCCTGCCTTGCAGAGGAGATTTACTGTATCTGGAAAGAAGCCCAAACTCAAAAGCCTGTAATTGTTTTAATAGCAAATTAAAGCAATGTAGGATAATACTGTGTTAAGGCCTCTCGTGTAAATGCCACAGGCAGCAGTGCAGGAATAGCTGAGATATCACTACCTAAGATGGCCCTGGAGCTGTACTTTTGAATGATTCATTAGTCACATCTAAGGGCATCACCAGGAGAAATCTATTTTAGGGTTAAGCAAGCAATGCTCATCATCCCTGACCTCCAACTATCTGCTTAGCTGTGAGATTGGTGCTAGACGGTGGAATTTGGTGTATCATGCTTCAGCTAATAAAACTGGGTCTTCTGTGTGAAGATCCTGAATTCAGGATTTGACCTAGCTTTTTTCTGAAGTCTGTGGGAGCTGTTTGTGCTCAGCCCTTTCTAAGCAGAGCCCATTGCTTTTATTCCTAAATATGAATTTAGATGCTTTCATTTACGTCAGCAAATCTGAAAATACAAGACTCTGTTAGGTGCTACCATGTTATAGGGAGGATAAGACTAACTTTGCAGAAGACTTTGCAGAAGGAGTAGGAAATGTGATGTCAAATGCCCCATCCCTCTGTGCAGCGGGGCTGTTTTGGAGGCTCAGTGTTTCCATAAGCTTTGTAGCAGGGCAGGTGTCCAGCTCCACATCCCAGCCTGGGCTGTCCTGCCCTGACTGAGATGGAGCCAGGCCAGTGTGCAGGTCTCTGCTTCCCCTGCCGCGAACACGTGTAGGGTGGAGAAATGAGGGCTGATCCAAGCTGGTTTAACATGCATCCGTTGCTGAGCAGGCCACCATCTGCAGACCCATCTGGTAGGGGAAAAGGATGACACAGCAGTGGTGAGGTTAATAGACGTTAATGTTGGAGAAGTTTTTCATTCTTTATGGGTTTAGGGTTTGTTTTCTTCTTGTGCCCATTAGGCATGTGAGTGAATGCCTTAGCCTATGCTTCAGGTCTTTCTGAGGCCTTGATGAGCTCCTACCAAGCTGCCTTTGCAGTCAGGGACATACACCCACCAGGGAGCATGGTCACAGCTGGCCTGGGCTCTGCCAGCTGCCCTGGATGAAAAGCCAAAGCAGTCCTCATCGCAGCTGAGACTGGATGGTTCCTGCTGTATGCGCTCTGCCTCGAGAGCCTGTGGGTTTGTATGGCTGTTACATCCCAGGAACTGCTGCCAGTTGCAATGCTTGTGTTAAAAACACTCCGCAAGCTGCAACTCACGCTCATTTTCCATCTCACTTCCATGGCTGTGTCAAACTATTCCTAGTTTCATCCTCACGGTGTTCCCTTTCAGTGAGAGCTCAGGGAAGAGCTCTGCTGCTGAAAATGATAGCTGTTCGCAGGACAATCCTCCCTGAGCTGGCAGTGATTGCGGGTGGTTACCCCACTAAGCCTCTGCAAAGCTTCCAGGTGTGGTGTGATGGGAACTGGAGGCTCAGACAAGAAACTGCTCATTTCCTAGGGACATGGTTTGTATGTCCTGGAGCAGGCCTGATGTGTCGTGTGGGAACACAGGGCCGGCTGGGTAGTGTTGGATCGTTCGCAGACCGGAGGGAACCACATTGGGAATTGCCTCATCTGTACGGTCTGCAGGAAGCAGTCTTGGCCTGAATCCTGAGAATCGCTCCTAGATTTTATCTCTGGGAGATTTAGCACATTCAGTTCAAAAAATACAAGGAGCAACCCAGAATATGGAAGATATGGATCATGAAGGTTTACAAACCAGAAGTTAATTAGCAGTGCACACACACCACAGCAAGGACTTTGGCCATTCAGTCTGTCTCATTGCTAAAACTGCCATTAACTAGTAGACTCACTGTCACCCTGAGCAGAGAACCCAAAGAGGGGTCAAGCTTTCTATTGGTGCACAACACATGCAGGTTCCCTGAGGAGCAGCATGGCATTGTCCTCAAAATTCCAGCACGTTTTTCTCCTGCCAAGCCTCCTCACCAGATGTGACATGGGACATATGGGAGACCCAGATCCCTTCTGGAGCAGCCATGGGATGCCAAGGGGCCTCCATGGATGAGTTGCTGGATGCTGTTTGGAGACCAGGATCTCTGGTATCTCTGTGCCAGATACTTTGTACATTTTTTTAAATTGACTTTTTGTGTTCAAAGGAATGTACAAGGTGAAGAAAAGTTCTCTGTGTGTTGAAAAAAGAAAAATTTTGCTCCCTGGACCTGTTCAGGAGGTTCACTGACTGTTCCCAAACGTGCTCAGGCACTGCGGGTGATGTGTGCACTCGGCTGCTGCAGAAACCTGCGCTGCTCAGCTGCCCTGGGCTAGCCACAGACTGGAGAGGGCTCTGAGCCTGGGGACAAGGCAGCCATCACCAAGTGGGGCACTTCCAAACAATTTAGAGGCGTGGAGTAAAAAGGAGTGCATTTGCTTTGATCTATCAGCTTTTATCATTTGTAAACATCTATTAATTGGCTGTGTCAGGCACAGATCCTTATCGTCTTCTGGTCTAATTTCCCCTGTTCGATACATTTCCTCCACTATAAAAATACCCATCACCCACCTCTGTCAGCACAGATTAAATCTAACGCTCTTTCTTTCAGCTCCTCTCCCCAGCGAGGCTGTAAAGCTGTCAGCTCCACACTTGACAGGAACCAGGCTGCCCTCCTTCCCTTTGTCTTCTGAAGGAGGAAAATATTTAGGTGTCACTGGCCGGATGGCCAGGGTGGAAATCGACAGACCTCGACCCATCCATTGATCTAAGCCACAAGAGGAGCTTGCAGCCCCAGCAGCTGTGATGTTCCTGGTGGCTGGGACTGGGGCACGTCTTTGGGGTGCACTGATCCCTGCTGTCACCTCTCCAGCCTCCCAAGAGCTTTTTCGTGCAGACACTCAGTCCCTCAGGGCCTCCATGCGGACACTTGTCCCTTGGAGCCCCCCAGCTGCTGACATATGTCTGACATCTAAATAGCTTCCCAGGCAGAAAGGTGCTGGCTCCTCTGGTGAGAGGTTGATAAAGGGTGTGATGTTGGGCCTCTTCAAAGGACATGTGCCCCCAGTCCAGGTTTTCAAAGCATGGCTTAAGGGCTGGATGTTTTCCAAACCTGCTGTCTGAGTGTTAGCATAATGTCCTGTCCCTGTGTTTATGTAAAGAGCAAAGAAGGTGGCTGCAGATGGCACATGTCTGCATATTTGCAGTAAAATAGGTGACACAAGATCCCTGAAATCCCCTCTTGTGTGTGCCCTGCAAATGGACTTCTCTCAGCAGTTCTGTGCTGAACTCCTGTAAGTGGTCTGTGAGCATCCCTGCAGGTAACGGTAGGGCTGAACGCTCTGCTTCCCCGCAGCATCAGCAAAGCGTGCATTTTCACTGGGTGAGAGGGACAGGAGGAAAAACTTCCCAGCAAAAGCAGAACAGGGATGTTCATCAGCTGTGGCATAGCAGGGAACAACCATTGAAGAAAATAGGTCCTTGGGGCAGAGTCTGAGCCCGGTGGAAATGAGCAGTGCCAGGAAACATGGCGTGGAGGACCAACACGGGCAGGCGGGAGGGTGTTGTGAGATGCTGAGCTGCAGCAACTTATCATCAGCCCGTGGCAAACAGGAGGGAGTGTGGGTTTGCCTAATCCTCTTCAACTGCATGTTCAGTAAAGTTACAGGTAGTCAGTACAAGGGCTTAGAAAAACCCACCTCACCTTTTGCTCCTTCCCACCTAATATAAAGCATTTTCAAGCCAGACCAGTTTCTAGTCTCAAAAGCTGCAGGCCCAGGTGAGTGGGGGTGAGCAGAGAGCCCCAGGAGCAGGGTGTCCTTGAGCAGGTGCTGCTGTTGAAGCTTTGTGGTGGTCACACACACGTTATCTCCTCCGGGCCATGTGCTGGAGGCACTCTCACCACTGCTCACAGCAGCTCAGCTGGCACCTTCTCCACTTGCTATGATCCCACAGCCTGCCTGCGTGTCTGAGCCCAACAAGTCAGCCTTTGAGATAACAAGTGTTTCAGGATGGTCCTAAGAAATATCCCAAGTGCAGCAGAGCAGAGTTGATGTAGCTCCTGCCACGGATTGCTCTGGAGCTGTTCCTGCTGCTGTGCAACTTGGGACGTCAGGCCAAGAGGACTCACAATACATTTAATGTGTATGTTAGCACTCCATTAAATATTGACTATGCTTAAATAAATGATGCAGCCAACTTTCAAGGAAGAAAGTGCTTATTTTGTCAACACAAAATATCCCTCTGTGCCTTTATCCTTGTTAGTCGGTCTGTGGCCAGAAAGTTGTCTGAACGAGTTCTTTGTAACTGGTTTCACATAACGTCACTTGTCCAAAGGAGACTCTGTTAGAGCTGAAAACTGCATTTGGCCTTAGAAAGCAAATCGTTTTAACCTGAGAATGTCAGAAAGATGACTTCAAAACTTTCTTTCAAAAAAGCTTGTAAGGAAGAAATTTGTCAGAACCAACTCTTTCCCACAAGCTGTTTTGACATAAATGAGTCTGCATTTTGACATACTTATCTTTCAACTGAAAAACCCCAGAAGCACCTCAAATGTTCCTGACTCATGTCATGTGTGTCCTCCAGCTGTCCCCAGCGTCACATGGTCTTGGTGGACTTTGTGTAGAGCATGTGCAATTTGGGGGCTTAGCAAGTAAACCCATCAAAAAAAGGTGGACCAGAAGTCTGGATTCAGCCCACCAAAATTTAGGAGCTAAACTAAAAGACGTACGTTGACAGAAAAATAGCATCCAGGTTCCCTCAACAGCCATATTGCCCCTCTCCAGAGTATGCAGGAAGGTTAAATTTATTTGGCTGAATCAAGAAAGAACTTTCTGCCATGTTGAAGGACCACCAGCCCTTCACTAGGTATCAGTCTGGATGTTCTTCAGGTGAGAACCCCAAGCTGGGCCAGGGATGTGGGACAG
Source organism: Athene cunicularia (assembly GCF_003259725.1). Taxonomy (NCBI): domain Eukaryota; kingdom Metazoa; phylum Chordata; class Aves; order Strigiformes; family Strigidae; genus Athene; species Athene cunicularia. The sequence goes on from NW_020799123.1 coordinate 2,892,347, forward strand.
ACTGCACCACCTCTGCTGTCTTTCTTTTTCTTTTCTGCTCCAGCACTGCTTTTCTCAGTCTCCCTCTCACCACCTCTCTTTACATTTGTTTTCACAACACCTTACAAATAGCTGGTTTTAATAATGTATCATTGGAGGCTCTTTTATATGCTTTTGGTGCATCAATAATTGAAGCCCAGCATTGGCGTTCTCTGTTAATAATGGCTTTTTTTGTTTGTTTATTTCTGTTGGATAAATTTTTCATGGGAATGTTGTTACAGTGGAAGGTATTTGCCCTGGCTGCTACAGGACATGAACCTCTTTGCAGCACTTCCATCAGTGACCTGAATGCGTCACCGCTAACACCGAGCTCAGCCTCCGTGGGCTGGGCAGGTTTCGATGTCCCCTGGAGTAATGCCAGCCACAATACAGAGATGTCCCCACTGCAAACCAGTATGTGGGAGAGTTGTGTCTCCCAGGGAATCAGGACACTGCCAGGAAGGAGCCACCTTCCTGCATTTCTGAGAGAGGCTAGAGCTGGGTGGCTGGGGTTTGAACCAGCTTGTCCTCAGCTGCCTCTGTGCAAGGAAAATGATGCCTGAGCATCCTGCCAGCACTGCTCATGGTCATAGACAATTAAAATGTTAAAATCAATGTTGACAGAGAGAGATAAGCATGATGATCAGCACTGCTATCCCTGAGCCAGGAAGTACTACGGGAATCTGCCAGCCCAGCAGAACCTACCTCTTGATTTTTTTCTAGGGCACTAATAGTGATCCCTGGACCTTTTCCCCATTAATGTTTCCACTCTCTCAAAAAAAAATCGGCTTGGTTTTTATTTTGAAAAGTATCAGTATGGAAAATGTCCATTTGTCTCAAATGATTATCTTCATTTTGCAGAGGCCAATGTCATTCTCAGAGCTGCTGGTACATTTGTGACTTGGGAAAATGTTGACATTAGAATTGGATAGTTTAGGCTGAAAGGGATCTTAGGAGGTCTCTGGTCCAACATCTGCTCAATGCAAGGATAGCCCTGAGGACAGACCAGATTACTGGGGGCTTTATTCAGTCTAGTCTTTAAAATCTTCAAGGATGGAGGCTGTGCAGCCTCTGGCTGGGAGACATTGACTTTCTGTCACTCTCAACTGGAGCCAAATTCTAACTGACAACCTGGAGGTAAAGGTTATTTATCCCATTAACAACCTCTGGATCAGGCCCTCATACAGAGAGATTCCTTTAATTAAGTTTTACCTCATCTTGAGACTTCACCATGATCTACTGTTCAGGCAATACCCTGAAGGCTCAGCCAGCATCCCTCTAACTTCAAGAGCTGACACGGATTCAGTGGGTGAATGTGTTAAAAGTGTGTCACCATTGTGCCTATCCTTTACCTTAGCAGTTACTACACAAAGTGGGGGAAAAAGCAAACAAGATCATGCAGGTGGGTGAACTGGAGCCCACTGGTGCTTCAGCATGGGTTCATGCCAGGCTGGTTTTAGCAGCAAAGCTGCTGATTTCCTGCATCCATATCATGCAACTGTGGGGTTTAGAGCAGATCACAGTGTGGATTCAGCGATAAAACAATCTACAGAACAGAAAAAGAGAAGAAGAGTTATTTTTAACTCGGATCCATTTCTAAGGCAGACCCCAAACCAGCTGCTTTGGCATAACTGCAGGGTCAGCAAACCAGGGAGGTGCATGTCCTGTGCCAGATCAGCTGCCAAAACCGATACATCCAAAACTGCTGCCTTGGCGAAAACCCCACATTTCTCCCTGGCTGTGGGGAGCACACAGCAACACCACGGTCACAGTCCTACCGCAGCCAAGGCAGATGTGGGCTTTTCCTTCTGGATTTTTTCATGGATCAGCAGGTTGAAGTAAAAACCCTGAGCGAGTCCTAGGGTTTACCGTAACCTGAGGCCGCTTGTTAAAATTGCAGCTGCCTGCTGTTCCCCAGGCTTCACCCCGTGTTTGTTACCTGACGTGTTTGCTGACACCTTTGGGTCCTTACAAATGCCCTTACAGTCCAAGCTGGAGGATTCTTTGTTTTTTTCCATCCTGTTGACATGTTACCTGGTCTCCTCTAGCCACTCTAGTGGTTGGGGTTTCCCATCAACTTTCAGATAATGAAAAGATATTTCAAATACTTCTGCTGGCCAAAGTGAAAGCTGCTGGCCTGGGTGAGAGATGGGGAAGGCAGGATTAGGCCTTCCATTTTGCTTCTCTGGGTAAGAAATATTTTCACCTAACAAGTTTTTATGGCCTGTTCTTACATTAGAATAGCAAGCATCTCAAGAGATGCTAAGATGCATTTACAGTAGCAGGAGGATGTACTTGGCACTCTGATTTGCAAGAACAGAGCACACCGAGGTGGTAACATGCTGCAGAGACCCCACAGAGCAGTACATGGTCTGTTAGATCAGGAGACCACATAATGGAGGCTCTAGTCTGGGCTGAGCTCTAGGTAAACCTCCTCTCTCCTGCTTCTCCCCTGCCTTTGTTCTCCAGGGACATTTCTGGAGATGGAGAATGTGTTTTACAGTGTGGCTGCAGATTAAAAAGGAGTTGGTATTGCTTTGTGAGTAAGATTGAGACTTGGTATCTCAAGGCAAGCTCAGCACGGGACTTTTGGGGCAGCTGTGGTTGGTCCCACTTCTTTTTACTCTGGGAAGAGGAAGAAGCATTAAACATGCACTGAATTTGGTTGTACCCTGAGGTTATGCTTCCTTCTCTTTTAAAACTGGAAAGGAAATTGGTTCACATATTTTGCTTGCAATGCAATGGTAACCTGACTGACACCTTGACTTTTTTCCTTTATTATTATTATTATTGTTTTCTTCTCCTACATGGTCAGCACTACCCAGTTCCTAATGAGAAAAGGCAGCTGATTGTACCTCCCACTTCTTTAATAAAAAGCTGCTGTTAGAGCAGGGTTTGTGGAGCAAGTTTGCTTTGTTAGCCTAATCCACACTCCCTCATGGTTTCATACTGTTCAGAATTAGAGAGATGAACATTCCCATGCTGTTAATCTGGTAACAATAAGTCAGGGAAGCTGCTGTACTTACAGAGAACACGGCACAGCCATAGCTGGACAGATGTTTGACTGCACAAGACACCTTATTTAAACACCAGTCTTGGCATCACCCTCATGTTTTTTATTCTGGTGAATACATCAAGTCCTAAAAGTTACATGGAATGACTGATCATTTTATTGCTGACACATCATGCTTTGGCATCTGGTGGCATGGGTCGCCAGCCAGCTACAATAATACTGGTTTGGATTTGGTGGCTTTTTTGAGGGCATCTCCTAATGACTTTGTGCCTGCATGAAAGGGAAGTGGTTTCACCATTAAGTAAACATGCCCAGCACAGCGTTGCCAATGGCTCCACAGCTGTGGGGAGATGTGGAAATGGAAGAAAAAGAGGAGGAAACCCAGGCTCAGCTGCTTAATTTTCCATTCTGATTTGCCCTGTGACTTCAGGTGGGTTGTTTAATACTTCTGTGCCTCATTTTCCCTAATGTGAATAGCAGTGATCCTCTCCTACCCCTCCAGCATGACACAAGGAGAAGTCTGTGCTGTTCAAGCTGCTTCTCACCATTGTGTTACAGGCCACAAAGAGATTTTGTCCTCTGTTCCCTGAGGGATGGTCCTTGCTATCCCATGCAAAGGGATGGGGTGTTCCTTACCATATGCCTGTAAGACCCAGTTAATGGCTACCCTCTCTGCCTTGTTTGTCCAATGCTGTGCCAGGTCCCAGCTCATGGCAGCAGCTCAGATAATCCCACACACCAGAAATTATTAGTATTGATCAGCATCTGCAGCACTTTGCAAGACAATAATGCTGAGGTGGGTGGGAGCCCTGAGTGCTTTCTGCTCCCTGTGGGTGACCTGGGACTAATGGGCTCCTTGATGTTGTGCCAGACCAGATATTTAGAACTGGAAATTTCCCCACAAAAGTGTTCAGAAAGGGATGAAGAGGAAGAGGCAGTCTCAGCAGAGTCTAAGTAGTGAAAGCAGGGAAAAGTAATTAAAGAACTCCTGTGGGTTTTATTTTTATATAACTTTTTCCCTGCTGTGTCTTTCCACAGCCACTGGCCAGTTTCAGCCTCCTGTCCCCCTCCTTCATGCTGCCCAGCTCTGCTGTGGGACCCAGACCCAGCTCTGCTCCACTTTTCTGTCAGTGCATCTAAACTGCAAACAGCTTCCCAAATCCAGGGGAGTGAGGGATGTTATTGGAGATGGATGCTTCCTGAGTCACCCATGCCCACAGCCTCAGGCCATGCACTGAGCATCACTCCCCACCCTACCTCTTCCCCCAGCCCTGGCTCGTCCCCCTCTCTGCCATACACAACTCTGCAGGCTTCAGTGGGTTTCAGGTCAGTTCCTGTATGCCGGTCACTCCTGGATATCTAAATAGTTCCATTAATTGTTCATATGACTAAAAGATTGACGGATGAGAAAGGACAACTCTCCCCCACCCCAATTAGTACTTCATCAAACACAGGACGTACCCCTCAGGATACTAAAATGGGCTTGGTCAGAGGAGGCTATCTGCATACCTTTTCGACAGAGAGGTAATGGAGTGAAATTATCAGTCAATATTTAAATAAAGACAAGATCTAAGCTCTTTCTGAATTGTAAGTTGGCCTATTGTGGCAATGACGCCCTGCGCCCTCGATCCCTCATTTTTTATCATGCTACATTACCCACAGGGCTTTCGCATTCCCACACCACTTGACCTCTTGACTCTGTTATCTCCACCTTGGAACAAACAAGAAACATTTTATTCCCACCAGCAAACTGTCATTCACATCAGTGGCTTCTGCTGTAAGTCCTCGGCTCATTTTTCTCCATCCTCTCGCCTGCCCCACTGGGAGCTCTGCCTTCCCGAGGTGGAAAACACACGCAGAATAAATCCACTCTCTAAATGCTTTTGGATCACTTGCTCCTTCTTAAAGTGGCAGGGCAGATTTATGGCAATTTTTCTTTGCCCACCCCCATTCTTCATGGGTTTATTCTTCATGGGTGTCTTTCAATCAGTCATAAAGATAAATTAAAGGGTCTGACTGGACGGATCATGTGGTAACAGATTGGTCAGGGGTGGAAATTGCAATTAAGATAACTCCCAAGAAACCTTTGCCTTCCTCCATGATGGAGCTGTGGTTGGAGATACCCTAACTTGACCAAAAGAACAAGTCTTTTAGTACTAGTTCCTTTAATCCATCCTATGTAATTCTGTCATTTACTGGTTCCCCTCTGATTTTAGTAAATAACTGGTCACCTTAAGCATGTTAAGCAATCCTACAGGTAGATTAGATTTGAATCTTGTAATGAGGGTTTTGGAAAAGTGTCAATGAATGCGATTAACCCTGAACCAGCAGAGGCTGAGCTTTGCTAGGGTACAAACAGCTGTGTTGCAGGGAGAGGTGTTAAGCTGTTGTGGAGGACTTGCTTTTTGCTGGTGTTACATACACACCTGCACACTCCAACACCGCTACCCCTGCAAAAAGGTCATGGCAGCAGTTCCTGGACTTGAGCCAGTTTCTAGGACAAGGCTCTGGACCACAGCACCCAGCTGCTCTGGTTGACAGCTTTTGGGTTTCCATCTCTTGGTACACAGAGTAGAGCCTAACTGACCCTCTGCTTAGGGCTGTGCTGTCAGATGGGTGACACCGTGACCTTGGCACAGGCTGTGCAGGAAGAAATTTCATTTGACTTCAATTGGCTGCAGCAAAACTCTACTCCCCCAGTCCTGTGACAGGGGACCGCAGCCCCTTGCCCATAGAGGGGACCTGCCCAAGTGCCCTTTTGGAGGAGCCTGTCAGGGGCAGGGATCTTGTGTTATCTTGAGCTCTTCAACACTCACTCTGTATGTCCGTAAGCAATTTGCTGAATTTCAAACCCCAGAGCCCATTGCGCACTCTTTGCTTAGTCTAGGATTAAATTAGTCCAGGCCCTCGAGCTATTTTTGAGGAAACACCATGCACCTGCCCAGTACCTGCATACGCAGCTGCAATGTCCCTTGGGCGCTCCAGCTGGAAAGCTGCCTGAGACGGGGCGGGACGGCCGAGCAGAGCACACAGAGAGCTCTGCAGTGTCCCTCCCTCCACGTGTCACTGTGACCCACCTCTGCACCTGCCCACTTATGCATGGGGACGATGACACTCCAGTGTGTGCTCCACAGGAGTGTGAACCCTTTCCCAGGTGTCCACGAGGAACACGGCTGCCGAGGGAAAGGGAACCGCGTTGACGCCTGCAGATAAATGACTACATCCATTGTAAGGACTTGGTAAAGCCCTCATTGAAATAAATGGCAAAACTCCCAGAGATTTCAAAGGGATCAGTCCTGAATGTTTGTAATTCTCTCCTAGACTTATCATATATCCTCAGCACTGTGTGCTATTTCCATAACAAGAGGTATGGCATTCCCTTACTTCCATGTTTGTTAAGTAACAAAGAGAGATTTCAACGCTTGTAGCCTTCCCAAATTTGTCAGGCACCAAACAGTCTCCCCCTGGCTCCGTGTGAGCGTGTTCCCAAGCACAGTGCCTCGTTAGTGTCGCGATGGGACGTTGTTCAGCTGCTATGAATATGCATCAGGGCTATGATTGGGGTTTTGTTGGCATACACAGTGACTTTGTCATTTAATGGTCTCCAGGGCTGTTTTAATCAACATGCACATTTCGTGTGTCAGCTTATTTCACTTCACTGGTTATTATTTTATTTACAAATATTCTGGCAATTGTTTGAATTTATTCTATCCCATGCTCCTGTAACTCTGGTCTGCACCGTTCTCAAGTCAGGGTCTGTGGTTTCCTTCCTTTGTCATGGGGAGGGATCAAATTCACCCTCCGCCAAGCTTTGCTTTGCTTCATTCCCCATTTCAAAATGTTGATCAAACTGGGGAGGGGGAAAGAAGGAGGGGTATGTGCTCAAATGAGATTTACAACAGCATGTGGAGCCCTAGGCACTGGGGTTCAAATGGTCTAGACAGATATGCAGTGGTGCCAAGGCCACTGGGGATGTGCCTCAGTTTTCTAGCAGTAGCCCTGGGCCTATCTCGGAGATACAGGATTTATTGTATCTAGTTAGGGGGAGGACAGGAATTATCACAGTGCTGCGTAGGCTAACGAGATATGCCAAAGGAGCTGCTGGGGAGATGCTCCTGAGCCCCTGGGAGGAACGACTGCTGAGAAAGCCCGAAGGAGAAAGGATTGATGAGATGTAGGTCAGGAGAGGTAGATGGCACAAGCAGGGGAGGAGAAGCTTGGAACTGAGCTGCCAGCACTCGGGAAGCCGATGGAGGATCCAGCCAACAGGGCAGGAGTGCCTGCGTGTGTGCCTGTGGGAGGAAGATGAATTTTGCAGTGACAATTTGGACAGGCTAAAGTGGAGAGTGGGGAGAAGAGTCTATAATGCTTCAAATACACACTTGTCCCTCTGCATAAACACCCCTGTCACGTCCAGCACTTCGCTGCACTCTTGGGGGGGTGTCAGTGGGAGGAGATATCTTTTCCAGTCCTAGAGCATTTTAATGTTTGGTGTTCCTCCAGACACTCACCAGAGTTGGTGTTTTAAAGGAAAGGTGCCTGCCAGGAATTCAAAAATAAGTATTCAATCTGTGCTCATGTGCCTTGGCACATTTCCCATCACAACTGCCAAGATGTCCAAACCTGAAACGAGCAGCACAGCATCTTTAATAATTCACTGACGGATGCTTTTAAAAAATGTGTGGTTTATATTCATGCCAGCACTGGCCCTCCCTCCCCTCTTCCCCATCTCCCCTTCCTCTCCATTTCTTGCAGGTGGTCTATTTAATTTCAGTTTCAAGCTGTTGCCTCCTGCTTTGGTTCAGCAAAATGACGTGTCTTGACCTATTCATTTCATGTTTCCAAAATCTTTTACATTTCCTGCCTCCTCCACTCCCCCCTACCCCCAACTTAAAAAGAAAAAAACAATTCCAACTCGCAAAATTAAGAATTTCCCTGCATCTGTAGAAAAGCTGGCCTCACTTATACCTGTAAAAACAGTTGTTTCCCTTACAGGAAATGGCTTGCTTCAACACCTGAATTTTGTTTTGGCTTTTTCCTGGTGAGATTTTGATAAATCTCTGCCTGATTTCTGGAAGAATTGAATAAACTCCATGAATGCTAAGTTAGGTCTTAGTCTTCCACTGCAGAGGACTTAACTTTTCCCTATCAGTGCCTTAGGTCTTCCCAGTTGAGACTCCAGCTGAGACGAGGGCTTTGCAGCTGTCAAAAAACTGAGGAGCCAGTCCCTGTCCCCAGGAGCTTGCAGAAAGAGCAGCCAGGCATGGGGTGGGAGCAGGCTATGCTGTTATCCTGGGGACAAACCCTGGAGCAGAGACCAGGGTTTAGCCCTCCTGCCTTTAGGTACCCAACTGCAGCCCCTGAGTCAGGAATCTAGTTCAGGATTTATCTCCCCAAAGCCTAAACTGTGGTGTCTCAGCTGGTCACCCATAGGTAGCTTAGACATGTTGCACTTTGGCCTTTATTGAGGAGGGAACCTGGGGCTGAGTGTGGGGGGCTGACCCCAGGTCCCCAGCCCAAGGGCAAAATCCAGGTTTCCCCTGCATGCTGGGCATGATGTGGATGTCAAGGAGATGACAGTGAGGAGTAACAGTTGCTGTTCTTTGGAGAAGCGAAGGTCTCTCCTTGAAGGAAAAGACCTGGGTGGGACCACTGACCCCACTCCTGCTGGTGGGCAGACACCTGGCCCCATGTACCTGAGAATAGGAGGGGTTTGGTGCCTCAGCACGGATCTCCAGAAGAAAAATGCTGGGACAAGTCCTTGTATGACAGAGAGATGATGCCAAATTCTCAGTAATCATAACTGACTCTACTTGGTGAACAGGGCTGTATGTAGAGACAGAATCCATGGCATTGAACCTGTTTCCTTTCCTGCTTTGGCAGCATTAGCTTCTACTTTGAATGCCTCTAGTTTGAAGACACTGCCCTTCGTGTTCCCCACATATAAACGCATCCGCATATGTGTGTGTGTGTGTCTACCTGGACATACAAAGGTATTCGATTGAAGTTCACCTTTTTTAACAGGAAGCAGAATTGCGTGATACTAATAATAGACCCCCACAGATACAACTTGCCGTCTGCCACCGCACCTTCAAACCCAGCCCCACAAGAGCAAGACCTCGCAACACTCAGCCCCTCGATTGCACGGACCTTATTCTGCTCTGCTCGCACTGCTGCTGCAGACCACACAGCTCCGGCAAAACGGTGCTCTGGGGAGGGGGCAGGAGGTGTTGAAGTCCCTCTATAAGCAGGGTTAAAGTTGCTATAGCTTTTCTGTGGTCTGTAGTGGCCGTGTGAGCGGTGATGCTGGGGGCTCGGGGTGAAGGAGAGCGGGTGTATGCTGTTAGGTAGCTTAACTTTTCATTTCCTGTGTGGTTTCATATTAAGTATGGTATGCACGACCAGGTTTAATTGATGCACAAAGCAACGTTTTATGTACATGTTGGGCTTCCAGAAATAACTAGTGGTAAGATAGACACATCAGCAAAGGATTTTCAAAGTCACCAGAGAGCCTGGCTGCCAGAACTGAGACATTTCAATGTTTGATGTTCAGAAACCTCCTTTAGGTTTCCTTGCTTTGGACCCCAAAGGATAAAACACAGAAGATTAATAATTTGATTAAAAACCAAATCTTCCTATTCAAACCAGTTTTGTGTTCTGAAAGAATAAAATATACAAGGCTGAAAAAGCAAGTGCTACCATAGGTGCTCAGGCTTATGGCATACAAGAAAGATGTTCCAGGAGTGACTTCTCCTGGCTCCTTCTCTTCTCCCCATCATCCCCCATGTTTATGAGGTGCTTGGCTCCGTGATGCTCGCCTCCTGCTCCGCTGTACGACAAGGCTCTGAGAGCCTTTCTCCTGACTGCCAATTTTTCTTCAGCTTTGCAGCCATATTAATAAATGGGAGTGTTTGAAGCTCATAACAGTGTGAGAACAGCGTAGCAAGGCCAGCAAAGTTATTTCTTTGAAAAGAAGGAGGCATTTTGTTTCTCAGGCACGTGTTCCCTGCATGCTCAAAGGGTCTTTGGATGCAAAATTGCCACAGAAAGGAGTATAGAGCAGGGGAGACACATAGTGAAATAGAGTGTGATTCAGCCGAGTTCATTTCAGTTTGGGGAAGAGAAGTATCAGGGATGATAAGCATCTTGGTTGCTAAAGACAAAGGGGAGTGGGAGGTAGTTTCTTCCTTCGTTTTCCAGCTGTAAAGGGAGAATTTAAACCGAAAACTCATTCCTCCTCCATCACCAGCACCGCATGCTAAAGGATGAACCTAGGACTCAAAACTTACATCTATACTATCCATAAATTAAATGGGAAAAGGCTCATCCTACATACTGGAGGGTGCTGGCACAGCTCAGCTCACTTCATGTAACTCATCCATGCCTCTGCTTGTGAGGAATCCCTGGCATGTGCTGATCCCCATCTCATGTCTGGACATTGCCCTGGAGATGGTTTACTGGCACAGACCAACACCTTGCTAGGGCACATGCGTGCAGTGAGATAGGGAGGACCACCGTGGGTCACTGGTCCTATTTATTTTCTTGGTATAGATGTAACCAAGAAAACCAGGTACATCATGGCCTTCCCCTCAAATCAGAGTAGACACCTTTGCTCATGTTTTGTGTTAGTAGTAAACATCGGGAGGCCAAGTTAAAATATTCAGGACAGGAAATTCAAACATATATTCAAAAAATAGGGAGCTTTCTGCTCAAAACCTGTTTCAGCATCCATAACTTGGGTTATCAGCAGTACATGTAGTCTCCATTTAGGGCTGGGACAGTAAATCTGGCACACGAGTGAAGAAGTCAATGACTCTGCAGGGTGTCAAAGGCAGAACAGGGACCTCCCTTTAGGGTCTCCATGTGAGAAGGTTCACCTGATGCGTTTGGGTAGTGTCTGTGAGTATGTGAAGCATACTGATGTTTGAAATAATGTGGCTGGGCTTAGCTTCTGCAGGGACAAATGGTTTGCTTTAAGGTTGGTATTTAAGTCAGACTGAGATCAGCAACAGGTTATGACTCTAAGGTCTTACCTTGGACAATCAGTGGAAAGCAAGGCAAGGACACTGATTGCAGCCAGGCAACTCTTCAGGATGACACCAGAAGCAATGGAGGTTTCCTCCATGCAGGTCTCTGTGTTGGTGTAATACAGAAGCTCCTGACTGTGTGAGCTTCAACTACAACTTGCAGGCATGGAAAAGGACTCGACTGAATTGTGCTAGTGGTTTTCCAGGATGATGCATCTCCTAGGGGCAGAGGTGTTTTTTTATGAAATTACATCACACTGAAACTATAGTTCTGGTCATTGGAAAAAAAAACAACTTAACTAGTGCTTTATCCTCTAAAACTTACTCTTCTTGACTACCGAATGGTGTGGGATTCTCTTAAATCCCATTAAAATAAAAAGTATGGATTTTATTGGTGTAATGTGACAAGTTGTGTCACTCAGTATTTTCCCTCAAATTGTCCATCCTTGACACATAGAAATGGATCAGTCTTCCTATTCATTAGCCTTAAATAAGGCTGTGGCAAAACCAAGAGTGATAAGATCAAACACATATGCTACATGGGTACTTTTCCAGATAGCTTAACTTACAGTAGACATAACATCTTAATTAAGGTCCATTCTCAATGTATTTTCCCTCCATCTGCTAGGCAGGATTTTGTTTTCTGTCAAGCAGAGGGTCCTGCCACAAAACAAGCTTTTGAGAAGTCCTTACTCAGTATGACTCACAGACTTAAGGAAGTGTTGTCTAGACAAGACCCCAGGTTTTTAAGCCACAACTTTGAGTGCGAGAAGTGAGAGAAGCCAAGCAGTGTCAGCAGGAGGGATGGACTATAAAGCTATGGGGTGTCTGTAAGTGTTGGATTGCCCTGGTGCTCACATGGCATTTCCTTCAAGAGGAAAGCTCACGTTCTTCTGGGAGGTAACACGTTCTTGTACGTGCTGACTGATAAGAAGGATTCAGGCTCTCAGTCTGTGATGTTCACTAAATAGCTGGAGCAGTGATTGGTGGTGGGTTTTGATCGACTCGGTGTGGTAGTTCAGTCCTTCGTGTAATCCAGTCCTGACTTGCATATTCCCAGACATGCTCTGGGCAGCACCAGTACTGCCTGTGGATGAGTGTTTGCTTTGGCATGATGGTACACAGCATCTAGGGCTTTCAAATTAGACCCAGAAGCCCATGCATAATGACTGAAGGGTAAGGAGCAGTGGGGTAAGTAAGGAGCTTGTAGAGAAAATGTCTTTTTAATAATCATTTAAAAAAATCAACAAAACCCTTTCAGAATACAGAGCCAATGAATTGAGTTTTACACCCTGTCATCTTCTAGCTTTAGAGTAGGATTCAATGAAGTATTTGGATGATGAAGGGTGGGAAAAGCTCAACTGATATTTATGGAATTGCTGGCTCACAGTAGAGAAAGGCCATGGCTGTATCTACCCAAGGAGTGACTAACAAAGGGAACAGCTGAACTGGGTCAGAAGATAGCTTAGCATTTGCAAAGGATGGACTAAACAATTTCTGCTTGGCAAAACAACTAATGTTAGACTATCTTTGGACTAGTTGTAGCATTCCTCATTCAGCAGCATGTATCTGCTGTTTGAAGAAGGTTAAATATCAGATAAAAGCATCATGAAGCTGAGGCTGTGATGATAATTCAGGTTTGGGATTAAATTGTCAGCACCTTTTGAATTTCAGATAGCTTTCCAGATGAACCTGGACAGAGGAAAATCTTTCAGTGTGCACAGTGCAACCAAAAAAAAAAAAAAAAAAAAATTAAAATTTCAAAGCTTTGAAGTTCCAACTCGTGTTTCCTGCTTCTAAACTGCCCAGTTTTGGTAGAGGAATGGGTTTTTCTTTCATAAACTTCAAATTGTAGTCAACAATGGAATTCTGTGATTTTACTTGGCTGAGTTTCCAAGCCAAGTCAATTGCTTTGTTCTGAAGAGCTGGAAAACTACTTGATCGAGCTAAGAATTGCCTTCTAGGTGTCGTCTCACTGCAGAGAATCCTTTTTCCTTCTGTATAGGAGCAGACAGATGTATTTCTGGGTTAACAAAAAATCATCTGAAACTTAGGCACAGTCACAAAAAAAGTCTGTAAAGCAATGATATCTCCTGAGCCAAGGACCTTTTTGCTGCCAAATGCCTGCTATTTTGAAAATCTTTGAAGTTTTCAGTGAGAGATCTACTAGGATATCTTTCAATATGAATGATTTTGTGCTATATGGATATTGTAAATGAGTACATGGTGTGGAGAAGTAATTACACGTGTCTTAAAATGAGTCTTTAACTATTTCAAGGTTAAAGAGTCCGCAGTGGTCATCTAACTTTATTGAGATTTATATTCTTGTGAAATTCATCTGACTTTAATTATTTTGTATATTACTCTTAAAAAGGGAATATATTGTCCTTTCATTCCTCCCCCCATCCATCAATCTAATCTAATTTAATCTAATCTAGCCTAAACTAAAATAATGAAGACAGACAACCCTGCAGAGCCAAACACAATTAATTCACCCACAGCTGAAATGAAATATCTTTTTAAAATTTATTTTATTTGGAATTTCCCTGTTGAGTTGAACAAGGCCTAAATTTTTGCCATAACTTTAATAAAAGCAGGCTATCATCTAGTACAATGTATAGCACAAATAGCTGAGTGTAAATAGAAAATGTGCTACATTTTTGAAGTTAATTAATGAAAAATCAAAATATCCCAAAATTTAATGCCAGTGCCTGCCTTTAACTCTGGCTCTCTTTAGGCATTCATTACTAATGTTAGGTGTCCTAGTAGGGAACTCTCAACAGATAATTTGGATTCATTTTTTTCATCTTGATGCTTAGTACTATTACAGAGGATCTATCGCCTATGAGAGCAATACCCTTTCCTGTGCACTTTTCCTTCAAAGGGCTGGCTTGACGCCCACAGGGCTGGATGCACAAAGTGCTGTAACAGAGCTGCAGAGGGAAGAACGTGCTGGTCTCAGGGTTTGTCTAGCATGGGAAGAGGTGGTTTAATATTCTGTGCAGAAGCTGTTATTTCCAGTTCAGAAAATCATTTTCAGGTTATTTCATGTCATTTTGAAAAAGATTTAAGCTAGAAGTTTAAGTGAAAGGTTTAAGCTAAAGTACACAACACATGTCCCCAGGCCACCATGCTGTTTTGTTGGCTCTCTTGTGTAGGTGTAAATCTACCATTATAATGCATAAACCTGAGCTGGAAAGACAATCAAGGCCTCAGTTAACTGAGACAGACTGAGAAAGGCAAACCTTCAAGTGGAAGAGAAGAAAGACAATTTTAACTTATGTTGCAGAAGCTCTCAAAAGAAACAAGACAAATACTCAAAATTTATTTTTGAGAAAAATCAGTTAGCACTCCAGCAATAATTAATAAAGTACAGGCCCGGATGTCCATGAGAGGAAACTATTATTACACAGCCAATTCAAGGAATTCCTAGGATTTAGCAAGAATCCAAAATGCACAATCACTCACCTGAGAAGTGAGGACTCTCAACCTCAAGGAGTTGGGCAACATCCTGAGCCAAGGGAGAGTCCTCGACTGCAGCTTTGCTGCTCTAAAGAGGACTGGCTCAAAATGGTTCCTTAACTGGACTCCATTTATACCCAAACCGAATCTGATCTGTGGTCAATGTCAGCTATCATTGCCTGAGAGCCCCAATTACCATAAGGAACTTAAAGGCACGAAAAAGAGTCAGCAGCCGCTATGTCTCAGCGGTTCGAAAGCCCCATTTTCATGGGGGAGAGTGTACCTGACAGCCTCACCAGGCCTTGAGCAGGGAGAAATACTCAGAAGTCCTATCAAGGTGGACAACAATTTCTGGAGGATCCCTTTCTTGACCAGAAAAGTAACTTGCAATAGCTGTTGTGCTGACCCAGGTATCCCATTACAATTTAATTGGGATTAGGGTTAAAACTGTGTTGACACCAGCAAACCCATTCACACTTGTCTGCCAGTTCAGGCAGGGGAAGAACAAAGATGCAAGAAAGGCACTAGGGAGACAGGCATGGGTGAGATTTTGTTACTTTCCAGCCATCGGTGGAAGGAGGTCTTACTTTAGGTTGGGCCTGTATGTGTAGAATAATAATGGGACGCTATGTATGTGTGTAGGTGACAGGTTTCCCCAGGTATCTTTGCACTCCACCGTCTGGCTGGGTACCACGTGCTCTGTGTCTGTCCCACGCACTCGGGTGGTGCTGTGGGAGGGGGGCAGAAAAACACTCTGCACTGTTGCACAGATGAAAAAACACATGCTGGACTTGCATATATTGGAGTAAATCTACTGAATTTACCAGAGTTGTCCCAGATTTGTATGAATGGAGAAGGGTTTGCAGGCCCCTTCTATGTATTTAATGAGAAATCTCCCCCTGGAAGGTGAGGGACAAGGGATGGGAGAAAAAACCCCAATTTTAGATCTTTGAGGAAAGGCCTCTGAACTCTGCCTGCATTGTGAACCCTGTGAACTCCAAAATCAGTTCAGAGAGTTTCATGAACCCTCGAACTCCAGCGAGCTTTGCCATGCCTGGTGGAAAGCCCTCAGTTTCTTGTCATCCCCTTTTTGTTACTTTTGCTCTCTTTTATTAGCAGGGAAGCACAGCTGTACAATCTCTCCCATCTCAGCGTAATTGCATTAGACACTTGGAGGCTGTCGGATTGCCATTCAAGCTGGTATATAATGAATTTACTTGACATGCAGAGGTCCTTATGTCACAAAAGGTTTTCTCATTATATCTGAGCTTTTACTTGTTTATGAAGAGTCTCCAAACCCTCACCCTTTCCCCACTCACACAGTGGGAGAAGTGTTGCAGGAAGCTGCCTTTTAGTGCAGTATTCGCCAGAAAAGGCCCACCTGGCTGTAACTTTTAGCAGCTTTTATATGCAGCTTGCAGGGGAATGTCTGACTGTAAACGTCTGTTATGAAGAGTCAGCATCAGGGGACAACATGCACGCGATGATTGTTTATAACTGGCAGCTTAATGTTCTCCCTAAGGTGTGTTGGGACACCTGGGGATTTTATCTCCCCTTCCCAGTGAGGTTAAACAGTATTTGAACTCAGCAGGTGCATCCTTGTCATCACTGAAGGTAGCTGTTGGGCCCATGAATTGGTCTTGATAATTCCTGTTACACAGTTAAGCACATGCAGTGGAACATCCCTGCTCAATCCTTCCTGGGTCCTGCACTCTACTGGTTCAGCACACGGCACAGGCTGCAAAAGGCTCCTCAGGGTGCAGGAAATACTGTCTCGAGCCTTCCTCCATCAGCAAGGTGGGAACGGGGATTTGATATCCTGGCAGTCGGCAGCGTTGTGCAAAGCCCCACAGGAGAGCCACAGAGAGGATACAATTATGCAATTCCCCATTGGCTTTGGTCCTGACATCCTCGGGAATACGTGGGACTGTACCCTCGGGAGCCTGCATCAGTGAGCTGCAGCACTGGGAGGCTGGGACCTCCAGTAAGAGCCTGCCTGCTCCCAAAGAGCTTTCGGCATGTGGGGCTGCCACTGTGAGGGCAACTGCAGGCTCTGCCACTCCTGACAAGTGTCCCCTTAAAACCAGTGCCTCCTTCAGCGTAGGGTCTATCTGCCCAGCCTTGGAAGGGAAAGCCTCGTCCCTCCTGATTAGCCTGTATCCGAGGCTGAGCCAGGGTCGCTGCAGCACCTCACTAATAATTCCTGCTTATTGTCCAGGGGCTTTCTGGGAGCGATGTGATATTGTTGCTTCTCTGTGATGCTGGGGGCTCTGGCTGGCTCCGCTCTCCTGCAAGGGCCGGGGTGAGAGCAATGTCTCACATGAATGAGATAAGAGAAGACAAAGCAAATGGGGAAGAAAGGAAGCTTGTAGCTTTTCAAGTTCAATGAGGCTTACCAGGCTTTCGGGGGCCTCTTCAAATCAGAGGCCGAGTTAAAAGAACATGCAGAATTCAAAGCCTGTCCTTTTCCAGGCCCTCTGCCGGCTTTGAAAATCCTCCCAATTCATGTTTACTCTTGTTTCTCTCCCCCCCTCCCCCTCTGCCCTACCTTCCCCACGCAGACACACACTCAACCCCTCTCCCTGTGTGCAATCGTCCCCCCCAAAATCTGTTCAAAGCGTCCCCTGGTCCAGCGATGTCCGGCCGCGGGAGCAGGTGGGGTGGCTGTTTCCATGCCCCCGGATCCTGAATGCAGGATGTATGCAAATGGCAGCGAATGGTGGGCAACATCAGAAAAGGATACAATGGACCCCCTTAATCCCTCACTGCCCAGAGCTGTCTCTCACCCCAGTGAAACACAGCATCAGAATGGGGTATAAACAGTTCCTCTCGCATTGCAAACATTAAAGTGTTTCTTTCGCTGGCAGACACATACTTTGGAAAGTTGCTGCAATGGGGAGCACAAAGGCTGGGTGCTTTCATCCTGGGAAGTACAGTATGAGCCACCATTTCTGGGAGGAATTGAGGGCTGCAAGCAGGGGGCCTGGAGGGATGGGGAAGGATGCAACCTCCGTTCGTGCTGCTTTGGAAAATGGTACTTGACTTTACTTGCAAAAGGAGGTCAATGTACCTAAGACAATTCCCTAAGTAAGGGCTCTCTAATAAGTGGGTTTATGTGCAGTAAAACTGTCTCAGATGAGATCCATGTCTGGCTGCTCAAAGGAGAGGGTGCAATAGGTTGCACAGCCGTGGTGACTGGGAGGGTTGGCTGCACATCCCAGCTCACCCTTATCTCCTGGGCAAGCACAAGGCTTTATTGTTAATGGCAAAAGTCCTTTGGAAGGATGGGGCCTCAAAGGCAGGCAGGTAGGTGCACGTGGGATGCAAACAGCTCGTGTTTACCCCACCACTATGTTCTGTTGAGAGCTCTGACCAGGAATTTCTGGTGAAACGCAGCTGAAGACCTGTAAGAATGGAGATTGTTCACGTACATGAAGAGAATGTCATCTGGGGTGGGTGACTTTGTAGGCTATTGCAGCCTGACATGGAGGTTGAACCCCAATCTGTTCTGCCCCTCCTGAGCCCCTGACACTGGGATTGGGAAGGGTCCTCCCCCAGTCACGCCTTCCTATGTTTTACCACTTAGAAGAAATAATGAACCAAGCATGCGAGCCCCAGTCCCTGGTTTACCATGGCTTTGCCCCAGCTCTCAAACCAACAACAAAACATGCAGCTGGGGCAAACCCACAGCCTTCCTCTGACTCTATGCTGCT
Source organism: Athene cunicularia (assembly GCF_003259725.1). NCBI lineage: Eukaryota > Metazoa > Chordata > Aves > Strigiformes > Strigidae > Athene > Athene cunicularia. The sequence goes on from NW_020799123.1 coordinate 2,910,580, forward strand.
CTGGGGATTTCAAGGGGTGAAGATTTGGCCCTGTGTGTCTGGAAAACTCCACCAGCCCTTTCCTCACCTGGAAATGTGTTATTCTGTTTTAGAAAAGAAGCAGTACTGAAGGCTAAAGGGACACTATTGCTAAAACTTTAATTTTCTTGCTCAGGAGCTCAGTGCATGTTAAAGGCAGTCAAGGTGTTAACTATCAGCTGTTTATACCTCTGGCTCCATACTACTCATGTGATCCTGGGCAACCTATAATTACCACCTCCTCTTCTCAATCAGCCTTATAAAAAGAAGGAAGAAAGGGCAAGACTCACACTGATAGTCTGCTTGCTGTCTCCCAGCTAGGTGTGAGGTGCTGTGAAATACTCCTGCAGGTTTTCCATCCTTTGCTGAGCACAGGTGACAGCAGAGATGTCCCATCTTGACACAAACTTCAGTGCTGAAAGGAGCAAAGGGAGCTTTGGGTTCCCGGACTAAAGCCCAGCTGGTTAGTAGTGAATTAAGAAGGGTATGTGATTTTTTCTGCATACTAGGCAGGTACCCCAAATAGAAAAGAGCTGCCATTTCTTTTAAGAGTTGCCACTTCTTGTTCTGGGTTTGTTGTTTTTTTGAAATGGGACTTTAAAAGCATCTGTGCAGCCCTGCACCTCCAAAGACCTTGCTAAACAACAGAAAAATTTCATGCTAACTAATGACACTTTTGGGGAGTTCTCGACAGTCAGCAACTGTGGAGTTTCTCTCCCTTCCCAGCCATGCAAATGAGCTGAAGGGTTTGATGAAGGTGCTGGGGTGGGGAAAGAGCGATGTGACAATCATGGTGAGTCACCAAAGCGGAGGGAGCGCAGCAGCCCCGTACTTGAATGCAGGAGAGCTCTTTCTCATTTGCTGCCGTGTTGTGTAGCCCCATTGAGTGCGGGGAGGTTTCTGCCGCTCGGTAACACAGAGGTGGATTGTGCCTCATGGTCTCAGTTGTCAGTGATCAGCAGAGATGACAGATCAGGACCAGCTCCTCAGCTGACATGAGTTGCAAAAGTGTCACTGACCTTGTGTGGCCCTTTGTCACTATTGTTTCAACTCCTCTGAAAAGAAATCCTTGGTCTTGTTCTTCTCCTCTGGGCTGGGAAAGTGATTATTATTATGTCCTGGCCTTTGGTTGATGAAAATATGTGCAGCTTTTGTCACATGTTTCTCTATCCCAAGAGCAACTTTTTCCCTTCCCCCCCATTTGCTATTCACACTGTGTGAATCTGGTGTTCATTAAACTGGCAGAGAGTGGGAGGAGCGCAGGCAGGGAGCCAGGTACACCTCAGCCCTGCCCGGCAGACCCTGGCCTCGATCCCCATGGGGCTAATACACACCACATCTGACCCACCGCACGGTTCTGGCTGCCCCAGACATGTGCCAGCACAGTGTGCTCCTGCCTGCAGCCCTCCCTGAGCCCCCACCAGCCTCTCCAGAGCAGCCTTTTGCTGCCTGGCTAAATGCTGTGGGGTGTTTTAAAGGGGGACAAATGCCAGGAAGAGATGAAGAAGCTCACTAACCCATTTCAATAAGATGCTGAATCCCTGACTTGGTAGGATAGGATAGGAAGTGTATTTATATCTACATAGATATACTGAATATCTATGGGATATTGTATTGTCTGGTTTGCTTTGCTGTTTCTCTTTTGCCTTGCACAACCCATAAGGCTTTGCCCCACTACAAAGTGAGTGTGAAAGATGGTTTAAAATCTTGCCCTCCTGTTGTGGTTTAACCCCAGCCAGCAACTAAGTACTACACAGCTGCTCACTCACTCCTCCCCTTGCCCCTGTGGGATGGGGAGGAGAATCAGAAAAAAAAGTAAAATTAATGGGTTGTGATAAGAACAGCTTAATAATTGAAATAAAATAATAATAATAATTGTAATAATAATAGTAATAAAAAGGAAGATAACAAAAAGGCAGAGAAATAAAACCCAAGAAAAGACAAGTGATGCACAATGCAATTGCTCACCACCTGCCGATCAATGACGAGCCAGTCCCTGAGCAGCAATCTGCCTCCCCGGCCAACTCCCCCCCCCGTTTATATACTGAGCGTGACATCCTCTGGTATGGAATAGCCCTTTGGCTAGTTGGGGTCAGCTGTCCTGGCCATGCTCCCTTCCAGCAGCTTGTGTACCTCCTCACTGGCAGAGCATGGGAAACTGAAAAATCCTTGACTTAGGATAAGCGCTACTTAGCAACAACTAAAACATCAGTGTGTTATCAACATTATTCTCATACTAAATCCAAAACACAGCACAGTACCAGATACTAGGAAGAAAATTAACTCTATCCCAGCCAAAACCAGGACACCTTCTGATTTTTCAGTGCATTACATCTGTCCTGCATTGCCTTGGCAGTGGTGGCACTCACAGCGCAGGACACAGGGCAGTGACAAGCTGATCCTAAGGGGTTTAAACCTGTGAATGCCAAGATGTTACTAGAGTTAGCTAGACTCACAATATAGTGTTGGCAGTGTAGAAGTTACCTGCCCATGCAGGATATTTCAAAGTTCAGTAGCACATATCGGGTGTGTCACCAGGCCTGTCCCCAGCTGCATGACTATTTAGAGTCACTCTGGAGTTAATAGTAACACAAAGAAACTCAGATGAAAAACCAACCCTGCTTCAGACAGCATTGCTGGTAGAGATCAGAGGCACTGCTCCGAGGTGACCGCACTGCTGTCTTTCTGTCTTCATCTGTGTATGTGCAACAACCCTGGACAATGGTTAGCGAGGCCCCTGTTATCCCAAGTCCCCCTGAGCCATGGAACAGAGATGTGATGTTCCAGTAAACTGGAAAGATTTTGTTTCTATTCCTTTTTTTGTTCAAATATATAGGGGGATTTTTTAAAATCATGGGTTTGCTACAGGGTATACCATGAAGGAGTCTGTGGAACTGGGTTTACACACATTAAGAAATAAGGGCTATACTACCACATAAGCCTGGATATGATGTGTTCACCTGGAACAGTGTAAACTTGGCTGTGGATGGATTGATGTTTAATTACCTGTTTGAGCTGCATTTCAGTCAGTTCTGGCTGCTTAACACTCTTGCTGAACAAAATGTTACTGCAAACTTTAAGGGTCACAAACCTCCCTGGAAAGGGACTGGTTTACAAAATGCTCTGGGTTGTGGCTGTGTTGAATGGAACTAGTGGGAGCCCACAGGCAGATTGTCAATCAGGCAGGGAGGGCCCCTCATTAAGAAGATGAGGTCTATTTTGTGGGCTTTAATGGCTGGACAATGTCAGTGGAGGAAGAGAGCGATGTGGGAAGCATCAGGATCCTGCTAGATGGGAGGGTGGGTATGCAGCTGACACTATCCCCAGTGCTGCCAGCAGATAATGGCCATTCGATACCACCCAGTTCTTCTGGGCTGTAAAGCTGATGGGCTGAATCAAACTATGGTAACAGCATTGATTTTAACATAGTTAAATTAAGAGATGCATTTGGCTCTGCAGTTGATCATTTTACTCTTCATCTAATAAAGCAAGATGAAGTCCCCTGTCTGGTGTCACTCCAGTGGCAGCCAGTACTGGAGACAGTGGGTAGGAGGGGTATGTAAGGTTAGAGACATACAGCCTTAGACAGGAGCAGGTGAGAGGAGAGAAGCTCAACAAAACCACTCTCACAACAGCAGCATGTTTAAAACAAATCTCAGCAATGGATTTTGGAAATGTTCAAAACAGTAGCTCAGGACAGCAAAGCAGACAGATGTAGCTAGCACCTAATGAAAAAACATGTAATGGAGCTGTGGTTGGATGTGTCCAGAGAAGGGCAACGGAGCTGGTGCAGGGTCTGGAGCACAGGTCTGCTGGGGAGCGGCTGAGGGAACTGGGGGGGTTCAGTCTGGAGAAGAGGAGGCTGAGGGGAGACCTCCTGGCCCTCTGCAACTCCCTGCCAGGAGGGGGCAGAGAGGGGGGATGAGTCTCTGGAGCCAAGGAGCCAGCGCCAGGCCCCGAGGGAATGGCCTCAAGCTGCCCAGGGCAGGGTCAGGCTGGCTCTGAGGAAGGATTTCTGTGCAGAAGGGGCTGTTGGGCGTTGGAATGGGCTGCCCAGGGCAGGGGGGGAGACCCCGGGATCCCTGGAGGGGTTGAAGAGTCGGGCTGACCCAGCGTTGAGGGATCTGGTGGAGTTGGGAACGGTCAGGGTGAGGGTCATGGTTGGACTGGAGGAGCTTCAAGGGCTTTTCCAACCTAGACAGTTCTGTGATTCTGTAATCTCTGGAAGCCAGCATTGCTCAAATCCAAACCATGGATTCTGCTTCATGTCTCTGACCCACTGCTGTCACCCTGGGCTACCACAGAGGCTGCTGTGGCTCTGCCTACTCCCACCAGCCAGTTTCAAGCACATGTAACAGTCTCGGGGATGGTGGCACACAGTACTGAAATAGGAGGCTGAGGAGGGGGCAGGGAGTTGGGCAGACCCCTGGGGAGGCGGCAGGGTGAGCCCAGCCCTTAGCAGACAGGCAGCAAGACCCAGATGAGCAAACACCATGTCATGGTCCTTTAAGTGAGGAGCAATTGCTGTGCTTGAAGTTACTTATTGCTAGGACTGAAGCCAGTGTTTGAAATAAATCTTGGTGGTTTTAGCAGTTTTCTTAATGCTTGTGGAAGAAATAGACTTGAGTGCAGTTACTCCTGATTTATGCAAAGTGGAAGAAGGATTAGATGAAAATCTGAAAAACAAGTGTCAGTATCCTTCTAAACAGTCTCAAATGGGGTCAGGGAATGCAATTTAAGGGGAAGCAAAGGGCTAAATATGAATCCTCTGGAGAAAATATTCCTATGAGACTTTTAGTGTGAGACATTGCATCAGCTGTGCCACCACTTATCAGCTAGAAGGCTGGAAAAGGGTTGAGCCATTTAACTGATTTATATGACAGTCTTAGTCCTGAGCAACAAGTCTACAGATTAAAAAAAAAAAAAAAAAAAAAAAAAAAAAAGTAAAATTAAGTCAGATGTCATTAATAAAATGATTCTCAGATCCTGGCAGTGAGTTGATGTCCATGAAATAAATACAATTGTGTAAGAGAGATCTCGTGAGTGAGGTGGCCCTACAGCCTGCCCCACCTCCGCGCTGGGATGGCATTGTGGCATTGGCTGTGGGGTGTTTGCCAAAGTGCATTCAATGTAGAGAGATTTCAGATTTCACCTTCACCATGGCAGGAGTTAGGCAGGCGGTGGGGTGCAGTGCCTTCTTTTCGGTGGAGCTTTGTTTGAAGGTTGTGGACAGTTGCTCGACCATGTGAATCCAGCTGTCTTGCAGCAGATGTCTTCAATCTGTAGCTCATGTATGCTCATCCAGAGGTTAAAGACAAGATCAACTTTTCTGAGAGCAAGGAGTGAAATGTGCCCTTTTCCTCCCTAAATTCTTCTGTGTTGCTCTGGTGGTTGTTGTTATCATTAACTGTAGTGAAGCCATCCTCAGGAGACTTTGCTAACAGAGACCATCCTCTTGTTTCCTTGGGGGTATTAAAAAGCCACAGGGAGATTTCAGGTAAACCTGAGAATGGACCTTCTCCTCAAAAACGGACCAGGAGGTGAAATGATGCCAATGCACCAACACTGGGATGGGTGAACTTAGCCCTTCTTTAAAACTGAAAAGGTAAATTCCATCAACAAAGATAAGACCAATCTGTGGATACAGCTCTTAATTTATGCAAAAGTTCAAATTTCTTTTCTCACTGTTTGGAGACAGATTTTGTACCACTGCTACAGTGAAAATCTGACCATAACCTTAATGAAGTTCAGAGAAGTTGTTAACTGTGAATGACTTTTGGGAGATGGTTTAAACTTGTTTGGGTATATTGGCTCATGAGATTTGGATAAAAACAGTTTCTGAGCTATCAGGGTTCCTGGTTTCTGTCAGAGCCTTGAAACAACATTGGCTGAAGGATTTCCCTCCTCCCACATCCTTCTGCCCTCCCTTCACAGGTATGGTGGTTGCAGCAAAGGCTGATGTTCACTGCAGGCAATACTCAGCACATCACTCCAGTTCACAGTCAACTGTCAACAGGTTGGCAGCTGCTCTACAGTGAATCTTGGCCGGGCACCTGCTGGAGTATATTCCCGATTTGCCACTACCCAAAATTTCCACAGGAAATTTTTTCAGCAGCCTTATCAGAAAGGCCAGTAACCAAACAACCCATCTGAACTGGATTATTTCTTTACCCCAAGAAAGAGCTCTACAGATCAAGATTGAAGCCAAGAGATGCCCTGGGAGAAGCTTGTGTTGGCTGCATGCAGCACTCTGGTTCTGTGCATAGCGGGGATTGTTTCCTTTCCAGGACTGTTAGTCTTTGCACTTAATATGCCATTTTTTACAAGGGCTATAATGATGAGGAGAGCCAGAGATGCTGAGGAACAGGCAGGTCAATCCTTGCAAGCATCAGATGATATACAGTATACTTCTAGCTGGGTGATACACTTCTTTCAGAAATCAAGCAAGGTTTCTTATGTAACCCATGGGTTTGATCTCCACCAGGCTAGCTCTTTTTTCATGTTTGTCAGTTCCAGTGAAGCAGAAATATTTCTGCTTCCTTGTCTGTAATAAATTCAGATAGGGCTTGTGCCGGCCATAAGGCTAAAACTGGAAGATGATCCTCCCATGACATTGAAAGTAGCTGAAAAGAGGGACATGAGCAGATTGCCAGGCAATCAAATAGCCCCAAGGTAACCTGTGCTGAGGGATTTGCTTTGGTCTCTTGCTGGTGCCCATCTTCTTTTTCTTCTCACGGCATCAGTACTTTCTGCCAGATGGCTATTATTTTTTACAGGACTACAGACAATTATACCTGTCAAGGGCATGCCAGAGTAGTTAGCATTTATGGTGTTAAGGAGATTACCTTCTAAATGTTAATAGCAGACACAGACGTGGTAACTTTCCTACTCAAGATTAGATCACTGCTTTGCAGTGCTGAAGGGATGCTGTGAGATTCGCAGATGCACAGCATGATCACTCTCCAGCACTGGAAACATGTCCGTACACACCACACACAGAGCTGATGCTCACACTCTTTCTCACCAACATGTGAGCCCAGCAAGGTCTTCCACCATTCACATATGACAAAGCTGTGCAACAGTCAAGCCCGGAGACGTTTGCTTTCACATGATTCTCTTAGCTGGGTCACATCTGCAGGTATCAAGGAGTTGTTACGTGTTTCCTGGGAATTTAGGTTGTCGAGGACATCTCTGTTGCCATTAGAGCCAAAACTGATGTGGGGACTCACTACATTTCCAGTCTCTACCAGCTTGCCTGTGTTTTCAAAGGCCAAAGGGTTTGACTGGTTTTCAGAAGCTTGGGAAGGGCAATACCATGTGGAGGGTTGGACATGGGGTGGTGTAAGTCATGATGTATGCCCCCAGGGCTGCTGGTGAGCCTCTGAGTCCTCTCAGGAAAGAATCGTCTCAACTCAGACTGCACACATATCAAAGCAGGAGCCAACTCTTCACGTTTGTTTGATGGCACCTGGTGCAACAGAGCCAACCAGCATCTCCAGCTTCAGCTGGAAGGAGAAAAATCCAAAATAGCTGCTGCTTGAAATGACTCAGAGACATAAATTTACACCAAACCCATCAATCTGCCCTAGATTCACTGGAAGCTGTTCCTAACTTAGCGAACAAGAACGATTTTTCAGACATAAGCTAGTATTTGCTCAAGAGCCCCCCAGACCTCTTGGCCCAGATGTGAATTATGCCAGGTTGTAAAGTAAAATTCTCATCCTAGCTGTAAGGAGGATGGTCCCACCACTCAGCAGCAGCACTTTGCTCGGAGTACTCTATACGGACTGTGCATCTGGGCAAGCCAAGGGGAGACCATATGTTCTCTTGTTGGGTTTGGGATCATGAAAAAGTGAAAGCTAAGGCTGAATGATGATTTCTCACAACCTCTTGCTGGGATCTACAAGACAACCATGTTTGTCCCCAAGGAGACAGCCCTTTACCATGGTTCCAGGAAAACGGAATTAAAATTCTCCTAACAAAGTCCCTTGGCTTTTCCTGCTGGTCTGCAGCCAGGCCGGTCAGAGGGTGTCAGAGGGTGTTTCAGCACACTGTGCTTCAGGCTGTTTCTTCTGTCTGAAGGCTTGTTGTGCAGAGACAGGGCAGGATTTGCAACTGTTGACTCCAGGGAACAGCAGTGGTTTACACCAGAGGCAGGTCTGGCCCTTCCTGTTTATTCTTTCCAAGGGCATCTGTCCTCCCACAGCTAAAGGGGAAGGTTAAACAGAAATGAAGAGGAGGGTGTCCCAGACACTGTCCTTAGAGGGAGGAAAGAAAAACTGAGTGAAAAGGTAAGTAGTTAAAATTTTCTGTTTCTTCAGGTGTCCTATTTCTGCCCTTGATATATCAAGGGCAGAGGTGAGGGGGGTTAGCAAGCCTTTGGGAGGGGGGCCCCAAAACCCAATTTCTCTGACACTAATTTGGTTAAAGAATAAGGAGATTCATTGCTGATTCTTACATGTGACTACTTCCCTAAGCACAGAGAAATCCCACATCAAGGTCAGTGGCTGAGCGATGACCTTGGCAGAGCGTGTACTGCTCTCGCTGGGCCATATTCTGCTCTCAGTACAAGCACAAGATGACTCAGCTCAGGCCAATGCAACGGATGAACCAGGGCATTGCTGACAATAAAGAGGCTGGCTTAGCAGGGTCTTGGGTTTTCATTTCTGTGCTATGCTAACCGCACTAGGGTATCTCCCCTCCATGTATGCCTATCTCATCTGGAATTGTGAAAGGGTGGGTTAGATCAGCTGATGGGAGTCAAGACCTGCTTTGAGCAAATAGGAGAAAATATGGCACAAATATGGCTGTGCTGTGACTGTTTGCAGGCAGTATCTGCATTTTAAATGGAAAAGACATTGTCCAATGTTCATAGGATAATTAATGATTTGGACTGTGACAAGAGTGTTGGGTTGGCAGGTAACTTGCTGAGCATACAATCTAGCCACGGTTATTGACCAAAACCCAGACCTGTGAACAGCTCTCCAGAGCATTTCCAGCCAGTGGGGTAAGTTAATAACATCACACAAATGTGAATATTCATCCCAGTTGTTACAATGTCAGCGTAACTGCAGCATCTTGATTATATCAATAAAGAGAGTGGTTTGGTCCTGCCAGCTGCGCACCCTCCCGAAGGAGGAGGAAGGAGGGAAGGCTCCAAGGACTGTCATTCTCTACAGGGAAATGTTATTAGTGCAAGACACGACTTTGGTACAACACATTAACTCATCCAAAAAAAAAGAGGTTCCAAACCCAGGAGCAGTGAAAGGAAACCAAACAAATATGTCTGCACAGGGTCCATCCATTTGTTCATCTCTTTGTCTGTAGATGTTGCATCACTGAAGGAACTTCTCCCACCTAACATGTTCTAGCCATTGCAATGTCTTTCCAAGAACACCATGAGGTTTGCCAGTTTCCCAGGTCTAGAGAGACTGGTTCGGTACATTCTGGATGGTATGATATTTTAGTTGATACTCTCATTTTAATGGAGACTTGGGGATCGGCAGAAGCAAAATTCAGTTCTTATTTCTCCAAGCAGAACATCTGGTTTGGTCACCCTGGAAGCCCTTCCAGCTCAGGATTTAAAGTGGGATTCTAAAGATAAGAGTCTATACCAAGAAAAATTCAGAAAAGCTCCATACCCAGATAATTTTTGACACTGAAAAGAACAGCCGCAGTAGCCAAGAGATACCATCTGCATCTGTTCTAGATGGGATTTTACTGTTCTTTCTATTCTAAGAGCTGGTTGAAGGTATGTCACATATTTCACATTTCATCAAATTTTCAAAATTCTAAATTTTGATAGTAAATATTACACATCTCCTCCTCTCCTCCACTCTCTAGAAGACTGATTGTTTTTTTCTCCATTCTGATTTTAATATTTTTATCTTCAAAATATTGAATAATTTTGTAGAAAAACAATTAGGGAGGAATTTCCAAAAACTGTTTACCCTTTCTCCACCCTCACTGTTATCCAAGGCTCTAGCCAATTCCTTCTACACCATTAAGTCTGAGAAAGGCAGCACCCTTTCTCCTTTGAATATCAAGCTCTCAAATTGCAGAAGGTGCCTATATAGATACACTATAACCACCATATAAAAGTACTGAGTCAAGCAGAAAAAAAGGCTCTTTGAAGAGCAGAAGCATCTTTCTTGCTTTGCTGTTCTGCAATGCTGTGCAGATAGGAAAATGCTGGGAAGCAGAATGCTGGTTGCAAAAAGTAACCACTGCCAGTTCTGTGCTCAGTAAGCTTTTACTTGAAAGACCTCGGTGTCCTGCTTTAATTCCTCTCAGCTGAAAAGACTTCTGTAAAATCTCAGCTAGAAAAGCAACTCATTTAACTCTGTCTGCAACTCCTGCTCATAGATTATTTTCAATCAGAAAGCTCAGATGCTCAGCTCTGGTAAACCAGCCTGCTCCTTTTTTGAAGTTAGTGGAGCTACACAACTTTATACGGCCCAAAGCATCCAGCCCAAAGTGTGCTGCAACTTCCAAAGGCAGATGTTCCTCTTTTTCTCTAGAATTTTGTCGCTAGATACAACTCACAGGAAAACCACCTTTTGCTTTCGAATGGAGGCAATGGCACCTTATCTACAATTGTGTAAATAGCTGTTAGGTTCATTTCCTGCAGTTATTTTATGTATCAGTAAAATATAGTCAGCTGCAGAGTTTGAATGAAGCATTACACTCAGCTTTGATTACATTTTCCCTGGTTCTGCAAAGCCTGGCCTGGAAATGAATACATCCATCCCATGGGTGTGAACCACTAAAGGTGTGTGTGCTGTTTGCTGATTCTTTGTTTAGGGCATTCACTGGGCACAAGTGAGATCACCAGCCCAGGCTGAGCTCCCATCCCTGCTGGATGCTGTACCCCTTACAGGAAGAGGCAGTACCTGCCTCTAGTCTGCTCAATACTAGTCAGGATGTCTCCAGTTTGGGGCACTTCACCTCCAAAACAAGATATGGGGAAACCGTGATAGTTCAAAGCAACAAATAAATGTGATTAAAGGCAGTCCTAAAATAGAGAAAGGCCAAATCATCCATATCTTCTGCCCATGGGGGAAAAAAACCCTAGCCTTAAATTTCAGCAAAGGTCAAGGTTAGAGTGTCAGGATAAGCAAGAAGAGCAGCAGAGTTCAGGCTAGATGTGTGAAGAGGGCTGAAAGTCACTCACTTCAGCAGCAATGTAACACACCACCTCATTTTTGAAGACCCACAACTGCCATGTCTCAGCCTGGCTTTCTTGCACGGACCATCCTGCTGTGGTGAGTGCTCTTACCAAGTCTCATAGTCAAAACAGATCAGTGTCATAGGGTTGGTAGAGTTTTTCCTTGTTCTAAAGAGCATTTGTATTGAAGGGCACCTAATAGATACTTCAGGAGAAGGAGAGGGACCACCATTCACTCCACTTGCCACTTTACACCTGGTCAGCAGTGCCAGGAATGAAATCCATCTATCCAGGAGAACAGGATTAATTTGTTAATGAATAACAAGGAAAAGGCAAAGGGGTGCTGGAGGAGGCAACATGCAGAAGTGGTCATTAAGGAAAGAGCTGTTTCATTGATGGATGAGATAAATGTAGGGATAGATGGGTACTGTTAGGAATCAAATAGTAAAGTATATCTCAGAGACACAAGGTGCCTCCTAAAGAATCACTGTGAAATATTTGTTGGATTTTCAAAGTCACCTAAGGGTAATTTCTTTAGAGTTTTTAATATCATGTATTAGTTTGTTTGAAAAAAATAAACCAGTCCATTTTAAACAACCAAGAGAAGACAAACAGTCAGCTGTAATTGAAAAACTTTGAGAGCTACATATCCATTTTGAAGAGGAGAATGATTTTTTTCAGAGCTCAAAACAATAAAGCACCCAGCCTCTCTTGTACTTCAGGGGAATGTCAGCACCTAATTCCCTTTAGTTAAAATTGAAACAATGAATTTCATGCCAGGCTAGTTCTCTGTACAGAAGATCATGTAAAAAGGTTTCCAGAGGATGTTTAGAGGCATAACACAGGGCTATAATATGAAATACATGGCAATTTAACATACTAGTACAGTTGTATTATACAGCCGTTATCGACAGCATGACTGACACAATGTCCAATTACGAAGGGGGAAATGACATCTCTTGAAGCTTAACAGCTACACTGTTAAATATGGTCAGTCTGTGCCTTTGGAAAGTTATTAAGATGGCAGAAATTAGTGTTAAAATAATTGATTGGCATTTCCTTAAGATGCAATAATATTCCTGTAAATCTCCTTTAGATAAGAGGAACATACCTGAGACATTAAAGGACTTTTGGTATATGTGTAGTGAGGGTGACTCTCAATGAATAATAAATGGCTCTAGGTGACTTCTTGTTATGGCTCTGATACTTCACGATATTAACTTTTAAAGCATGCCTTCAGAACTCAGGAACTTTATGGACTCCCATGTTTTATGATCTTGTAACCTCAAGTCCTTCATCCTGGAGATGGCAGCTTTTTCGTTCCATCTCATCACTACCAGGTAGCTGCTGGCACCGCTTCCCTCTCTGCACCTTCCTCTCCAAATCAGCTTCCCTAATGAATGCTAGTTTTACTGGGCTGGAATTGAACCACTTCAGACCATATTTCCTCAGACATAAAAAGTTATCTAGGGCTTTACCGTTCCTAAGTGATGTATGCACATTAGCGAATTAATTAATCTTGCTGAGTAGCATATTAATTTCTTTTAATTTCCTACCCCTACTTGAAAGGTAGCATTTCCCTGAAACTAGTGTGGTGGTATAGGAAAGGATTTGCGAATTTAGACTGTCAAAGTCAGCTTGGGAGTTTGGCTCTGAGTTATGCAGCAAAATACGCATGTGAGTGTGTATGTGCAAACACACAGACAGACAAATTTGCCTTCACAAGACAGACCTGCACCGTTTCTGTCAACAAAACAATCATTCTGGTCCAAAAGGGCCTTTTAAAGTAAGTAAGCGTCCTAGGAACTTACCTCCCATTTTCAAAGATGCTTAAAGCCATATGCAAAAGAGGATTGAGGTGACTCAGAGGATTTTCCACGCCTAAGTCCAACGTGGCACCCCAGCCTCTCTGCTTAGTCCCTGCTGCTGGGTCCACAAACAGCTTTTTGCACTTGGTAGAATCAAGGCTCTGTTTCTTGGTGTGCACAGAGGCACTTTAGTTGTCTCTGAAGACCAGCCCTGCTGTGAAGCAAGAAGCAAGGCTCTCCTCCAACCAGGTCCTTCCAAAAATTCAGTCCAACAGGCTAGCTGAGGGCACTTCCACCCATGGCTGGACATGCCTACCGGTGCCTCCATTTTTCCTTCTAAAGCTCATTCTCCTGGAGGAACTCCAAACCACCAGGCTGGATGGCTTCTGAAGCTGTGTCTTGTGGACATTCCTGGGAGGTGGGGAAGGACAACCCAGCCTTTGAACCCTAAAGGTGATGATCAAGCTGGATGGTCCCCTCTGGACTGGGGAAACAGTCAGACCTTTATCACATTTGTAATAAAGTGACAGCTACCATCCAGCTGGATTTATCGGTTCACTCATCATAAATCCCAGCCTCCAATGTGCACTCATAATTCAAGAACGTGCTCAGAGCTGTTTTCATCCTAAAAGGGCCCATTTCTGAGCAGTTATAGAGCTATGGTACAGCCTTACCTCTCCCTGAATCTTCACCTAATGCAGAGGCTTTTATACCAGTCTCATACCTTTGTGCATAAGACAGGGACATGCATCCAAATAAAATTATGCCACAGGATCACATCAGTGTAATTGTGTGTACTTCTAGAAATAGGCTGGGAAAAGGCCACGACACAGACTACAGGCAGGCTGGGACCCACTGCCCCACCTAAGGTCCAGGTGCCACCAACCAGACACTGCTGCCCCTGTGAACTCGTGTGCTTTTCCTAAGCACTGATTTGGGGCCACCAAAATCAGGACCTGTGTCATGCACAATCTTCACAGCACCCTGTCTCCTCACAGGGTGACGGCAGATGTATCCCAAACTGATCATCACGTAGTGCTTTAATTTCCTTCTGGTGTGGTCTGACAGGTCTTCACAGGCAAGACATGATCATGGGACAGGTCATCCACCTCATCACCACGCTCTTCCAGGATGTTGCTCGCCAAGGATGGCAGTAATCGTTCTCTGCAGGTGAGTGTCAGCCACAGACATTTTGATTTTACACAAGAATTTTTTGTGAAATGTTCTACCTTGATGCTGTTCTGTCTCTTTCTTCCCAAGACCTAGTTATGCCTCTTCATCATTCTCATTTGTACTGTGCTGGAAGTGGTGATAGGGCTGACATTCCTTCACTGAGCTTCTCAGGAACTTCTTTTTTTTTCTGTCCTTTTTTTATTTTTTTTTTTTTTTTTTTTGCAGTTCCAATCAGCTGTCCATGTTTAAAGGTTGTCAGACACATTTAAGTTAATCAAGAACATTCCCTTCTCTGAGCAGGCTGGAAGAGGGCAATGCTCCCTCTCATCTTTGCTGTGATGCTTTTTAATTGTCCTCAGCTTAAAAATGCTGCAAAAAAAACCATGAAGAAAACAAAAAAAAAACCACCAAACAAAAGTGTAGCTATTTTATTAAATAAGTGCCACAAATTCAGAGCTTTCTTGCTGGGTTTGATTCAGAGTTGATGGCATTCTTGTAAGGGTGGACAAGACTCCTCTTCTCTACATCACTGTTATGGCCTGAGACAGGATTTGCAGGAGCTGCAAATGCAACTGGAGTTAGTGAAATGGTGTACTTGTCCTATATAAAGTAAGAGGTTATATTTTTATTCCAGTTTCTTTGGCAAAAGAAGTGGTTCGGGGCATACAACATGTTCCATTTTATTTAGGACATGTGGGTGCGTGAGCGGGGTCTTGTTTAACTGGACTTAAGTACGTCTGGAAATCAGATTCCATTTTGAACTGAAAAAAGGCATGATGTCCCACTGAAAACACATCCCTGAAAAGCACTGTATTGCTTGAGAGCACAGAAAACATGTGCAGGGATAAGGAAAGGGATCTTTAACCCATATATTCTCATGAACAGCCTTCAACATGCATTTGCAAAACAACTTAGTTGAGCAGAATTTGCTTTTTATGGGAAGGGTATAAAAAAATCCATTGCCTTGGAAATATCATCTAAGTTTGCTGTTAACCTTCCTGCTCCCATGGAAGAACACGCAAGGGTTCTGCTGAACCTCAGATCCCAGTGCTGCGGCACGGCATTGTGGAGACTGACCACATTTTCACACTGTTTCTCCAAGTCAGGCAAGTCCTCGGTGGTACCAGACACAAACCACCTCTGTAAGTGCCTTGCTCCAGAGGTGCTGGCTTTGCAGTTATTGTGAAATTTAGGGATAAACTATTTTTTTCACTATTTTCCCCCCATTTCCCCCCCCCCAATTTCTTTTTCTGACATAGAAGAACTTCCCCCCAAAACAGAGTAAAACTGTATGATAACTGGATGATGTGGGCATTCAGGGAGAGGAGGAAAACTGGGCTAGTGTAAACCTGAACAAATCAGAAGTTTCTTCATAATACTTCTTCTAATTACATTTTCCCTTTTCCAGACAGTTTTGTTAGTGGATGGTAGAGACATGTGTGTGCATGACAACATAAAAGCAACATCTTCGCAACCAAAAGTGTGCATACGCACGCGCACACACACACACACACACACACACACACACACACACACACACACACAACTCTGGGCTTACATACGATGCGGAGTGGGGGGGGGAACACATTTCAAACCCAAACATTATTTTTTTTCCAATCGAGCTGTCTGGGTTGTCAGTTAGGGAAATTAGCCCATCTATCACATGTTTCTAATTTCCCATCACTTTCCCTGAAACCTGTGGGCTTTTAAAGAAACTTGGTCGTTTTCCCCTCATTATTGTATTTCTTTTTTACTTCCTGCAGTTCTTAGGTAGGAAAGCCCCAGAGGATTTAAGTGCCTAGAAGAGAAGCTTTAGAATTCTTCTGTTTCTTGCATGAATTTACCCAGAAGTAACAGGGAACATGCCTAGGCTACCACGCTGGGGAAATAGGCAGGGAGTGCCAAGCCCGTGTGTTTGGGGAGGGGATGGGGTGAGGGTCTATGCCCAGTCTGGTGTTGATGCCTGCACGGTGTTAGAGGTGTGTGAGAATGTGTTACAGGGTGTTTGTGCAACACCCTGGGTACATGTTTGCTGTGTCTGGGGTATTTGATAGTCTCAGCTCCTATACACATGTTTGTTTGTGTCTCTTGGTGCTCACGAGGGGCTGTATTTGTGTTGGGTTGTACGAGTACGTGTGTCCTTGGGTGGATCTGAACTGTCCCCATTCACACAACAGATCCTCATCCAAACCACCTGCAGGTACACCGGCCCTAACTTTTTGTGTTTGTCTTGCATGCCTTCAGCTTCCTTCTTTATTTGATGACCTGGCTCCCCAGAAAATCCTTTAAGTTTCTACATCTATGAAAATGGCAGAATAGAAAAGAAAGCTGGAACAGCTGGGGATGCCTTGGGGACGGCACTTCCTGGCCCCAAAGATTACTGCGCTATCGCATTGCACTTAATTGTTCCAGTGTTTAGCAAATTGCATTAATTAAAGTGGCACATCTGGCCTTTTTATCAGAGGCTGTGCAGTTCTGGTTTTGATCCTACAGTGACAGACTCTGACAGTATCAGCACCCCCGGCTAAACGCTCATTACACCAGGGGAAGGCTTCCTTTATTCTGTGGAAAGCCAAAAACTGGCTCCGATGGAAGCACAGAAGCCTCACTGAGGAGCCTCCAGTAAGACCTCAAAGGAAAACCCAGTCATTAGTAAAGTTCAATCACCACAGCTCCGTTGATAGCAACAGCTACCCTACACAGAAACTCTGGGCTTTCCCTCTTCCCAATGAAATGAGCTTCCATTCATGTTGTAGGTTTGTGCCCGAGAAGTGACTGAATCCAGTGCTCAGGCAAAGCTGAAGCTCTGCTCACCTGGGGACTCACCTGCCCTTTTCCTTTTCCCGTGTGAGCACCCCGCAGCCTGTACTGCAGCCCCCTCATTGTACGGAGTAGCTCACAAGCAAATATGTTGCTTAATATTATCTAACATTCCCAGCTTCCTAGAGTCAGAGAAGGGAGCCGAAACTCTCCAGAAAGGATTAATGCACTCTACAGTAGAGATCTTTTTCAGCTCTGAAACTACCCACAGGATTTAGGGGGAAAAAAACCCAAAATTTCAGCATGGGGACTTGGTCCCTGCACTCCCAAATCACTGCACATTCATTCCATTGTTTCATCCCAGGTATTTTTAAGAATGCATCACCTTAGTAGCACAGGTAAAGGATACTTTGCCCCCTATATCAGGTGCTGTTCTTAAAATAATGGGCCATGAATGCAGCCAAATTACCTAATGGAGCCAATTATTTTAACAGGTACTGATATTTAGGCAGTTTTTCTATAACCAGAAACTTCATCTGCTTTTTACTTTATCAGCATTTATATCAGCATGGTGTTAAAGACCTCATCAGTTAAAGAAAGGTTGAATTTAGCAGAAGGACGGAGAGATAGAGACAAATTAAATAGCAGGACTCAGCTCAGCATACAATGTCAAAACTGACTTGTGTTTGACTTTTAGACAAATACGGGACTTAAGGTGGGGACAAGCTTACATACAAACTCACACAGTACAAACAAGCATGTCTGGGTGACAGATTAAAATTTTTAACTGCCTAGTTAGAGTTCGGAGTATTTAGGGGCCCTTCAGAAGACAGCTTCTGAAAGTCTGCAATTTGTGTGCTAATAGAGTCAGCCCCTCTCAGAGGTCTGCAGCATGGCCTGATGCTTGGTTTAGCCCCCTGCATTCCCCAGCTCCCCTCTAATAGGAGGGAAATGACCCAAAGTGCTATTTGTGATGGCCTGGAAATTGTGGATAATGACATGGTGCCTAGGACAATTACTCCACCCATCTAATCCCACAGTACCAGGGCAGTTCTTCCTTTGGGATGGCTGCCTGTGTGCCCCATGGGGGTTGGGGGGGGGTGGGTGTAAGGTGAGAGGGGGCTGCCAGCAGCCAAATTGATCTCTGTTTTACCCCACACATTTGGGAGCCAAAGCACTGAGTCATGAACTGTTGGCACTGGCACTCTCGTTTAGGAGTGCATCACCTTAATAGTGCGGGTAAGTGATGCTTTGCACCCCACATCAGAAGCTGTTCTTTAAATAATGGGCTGTACACGAAGCCAAAATAACCTACTGGAGCCAGACTGAGCTGTGCCCCTCCTCACTCGCAGTATCTTTGCTGAGATTTCTTCTTTGCAGTTTCTTCTGGAGAAGAGGAGGCTGAGGGGAGACCTCCTGGCCCTCTGCAACTCCCTGAAAGGAGGGTGCAGAGAGGGGGGATGAGTCTCTTGAACCAAGTGATAAGTGATAGGACTAGAGGGAATGGCCTCAAGCTGCGTCAGGGAAGGTTTACACTAGATATTAGGAAGTATTTCTTTGCAAAAGGGGCTGTTGGGCATTGGAATGGGCTGCCCAGGGCAGGGGGGGAGTCCCCATCCCTGGAGGGGTTGAAGAGTCGGGTCGGCATAGCGCTGAGGGATCTGGTGGAGTTGGGAACGGTCAGTGCTAGGTTAGTGGTTGGACTAGTTGATCTTCAAGGTCCTTTCCAACCCTGATGATTCTGTGATTCTGTCAGCCTGAGTCTCACTCCTCCGCAAAGCCGTGGGTTTGAGCCTAACTTGTAGGATCTGAATGCTCACTGACATCCCAGCACCCCTTCTGCATCTGTGTGAAGTTAGCTGAGGGGTCCCAAAGTTATGGGTGCAGAAAACTTTCCTTCCTCACTCAACCCTGCATTTAGCATTGCCCTTCAAAGAGCTTGGTCCCAGGTCAGAGCAGATTCAGCCACCAGCCTCAGCAAAGGGCAGCCGGAGAGGCAGCGCTCAGCCTGGCCCCCATCCCTGCCGTGCACAGCTTTGTCTCAGCATCCCAGCTCTCAGCCCACCCTATGACAGGAGCAGTTTATTTTCCAAACACCTGGGGACGGATGCTCAGGTCACACAGAGTGAGGGGACGTCACTTCGGCAGAGCTAGCCCCCGATTCACTCCGCTGCCAGTAAGCCCTCAGCTAAATAACGGAGAGGCGAGGGAGGAGGGAAGGGCAAACTTAAACACAGGAGCCTAAGAAAGAGTCCACTTGTAAATTCATCCGCAGCCAAGCTCCCATTAGAGGCACAGGCACAGAGATACAGTTGCACAAGGCTGTAGCAGATTTGCAGTTGTATGGGGTAAGTGTTTGCTTCCCTCTCTGTATAATTACTGTTACTGATATCATTACGGTGCTCCACTTGGCACATCCGTTCACTTGGCAGCTCTGGCTGAGGCATTGGGCTTTCCAGTCTTTAGAAAGCTTTGCAACACTTCTTCTCGAGCACACGCTCTGCAGCTAAACGAGTAATTATCTGGGAGCTTTAATCAACCTTCATTCTAGCTGAATTTGCCACTAAATTTGTAGCAAACTCTGAAGACCCTCTGAAGCATGAATGCACGCTGGCATTTTGTGCAGGGAAGGTCTTCAATTGCCTTGTTGGTCTGAACAGAAACTTTCTGTCTCCTACAACTGCTCTTGCCTTGCAGTATTTAAATGAATGGGTGCTTGGGAGCGCGGCGTAGGAGTCCCAGCAGAGCTGTGTCAGGAAACAGCTCAACATCTGCCCTAGTGTGGGACGTTTTATTTATATTCCCCTTGGCAAAAGAAAAGAATCTGCGATCAGGAGGTGGTAAAAAAAAAAAAAAAAAAAAAAAAACAGCCAAGAAGTTTGACTCTTATCTGTAAAAAATACACAGTTGCAGAATAACTTCCAAACATGCAAAAACTTGCAGGCCTGCATGGGGATAACCTCCCTTCATGGCATGGCAAGCCATTTTCTGCTTTCATCAACCTGTGCTGCCGTGCTGGTCAGAAACTTGTAACGCCTGTGAATGCTGACACAGCAGCTGGAGGGCAGTTTGTTACCTGAAGACAGGCTTTGCCATAAGGACCCTGGGCGCATCCACAGTGAGGACAGAGAGAGCTCAGAGCCCTGCTGCTGACACGGTGGCACCTCAGGCAGGTGATGGTCCAGGAGGAGCAGGTGGGCTGAGGACAGGTCTGCCAGCCTCTGTCATCCATCGATACAACATTATTCCAAAACAGAAGTTGCAGAACTAAAAATTTCTGCCATCTCATTGTGCGCATAGCGACATTTTCTGATGGAACATCAGGAGCAGGAGGTTTTTTGAGTAGTTCCTTACTGGCTTATGTCCATCATTAATTTCATGTTCTCTCTCATCAGCATGAATTCATTTGCTAGATGGAGCAACACAGGTAGGTGAGCACCTCCTATCACCATACTGCACTCTCCATGCCCCACACTTCCAGAGAGAAAGGAGAGAGACGGAGAAACAAAGTCTGTTTTGTCCAGCCCCAAGTCCAAACTATGCATTTCCAAAACAGAATCTCTGCTGCACAACTGCCCGATTTCCAAGACATGACTGGGGCCGATGCTCTGTGGATAGATGTACTCACAGGCTGGATCCAGGAGTTCACTTTCAGCTGCCAGCAGAGCACACATCCAGAAGGTTGTATCACCTGATATGACCCTGTAGAACAAGGGTTATAAAATATTGAGTTACTACAACTTTTAACTTAATAATATGTAGCTGATTATAATTTCACTTCAGGAATGATGAAGATTTTGTTTGCAAGCAACAGAATCCATGTGTTCACTTGATCGCTTGTTCCAATGGTTAATTTTCCTCATCCTTAAAAATTTATGCCTTATTTCTTATTTGAATAGCTCTAATTTTAATTAGAAGGCATTGGCTCTTGTTACTAAATTAAACAGTATTAAGTGTCTTGTCTTTGATCTGGTACATACTGCATTGCACTTCCTTTGCTAAACTAAACATAAAGATTTTTAAATCTCTCACAATAAATTATCTGAGGCATTCAATAATTCCTGTATCCACTGTCAATACGTAGATCAAAAGACCGCCAATAGAAAGAGCAGCACATGGGGTGACAGAGGCACAGCTAGACCAGTAAATGGAGAGAAGTGGATCCAAAAGTACAGAGACAAAGAAAGGGAGAAATAGATAAATCAACAAAATCCCACCTCTCCAGGTTGTATTGAGTTCTTCACATTAGCAAACAGTTTCTCTTACCTGAAAACTGTGAGTCAGTTTACATAATCCATCACTCTGCTGATGAAGCCATTTGCCTCCTTAATTTCACCTGGAAATCATCTCCACTCACTAGTCACATAGGAAGCAGTCTCCCTTTTCACTCCCCAGACCCCTGGCACCATGACTACTATATTTAGCAGTCACTTCTTCCCATTGCTCCTTCTATATCCAACACATTCAGCTTTGCATCACAAACTTGCCAACTGGCAGGAGCAAAAGCAACCTTTCTTTTTTTTGTCCTTAGTCGACTCTGGCCCCCGGCCAGTCAGTGTCTTCATTTATTGTAATGAATTTGTGTCATTAATATGTTGGATATGCACAGCAATTGCAAAGTTGTACATTAGTACAAAAGCTATTGCTCTGGATGCCAGCGTTTTATTGCCACAGCTGATTTACAGGCTGATAAGCAACTTTGCACTTGTCCTTGAGGATGGGAAAAGGACAGGTAGCGTGGCAGAGGCAAGGCAGGCAAGGCATTGTGGTGGCTGAGGGAAAGTGTGACGTTTCCCAGGCCTCGCACAGCTGGGGGTGGACTTGACGATTTCATCTTTTCTCTTTAAGATGTCTTCGCCATAGTGTGAGCACTCAGCGATCCCAGAGAAATGTTGCAGACAAAGCCTGTGTGAAAATCTCAGGCACTTGGAAAGGAGATTAAATGCCATTACAATACTGTAGGTTTGGGAGCTTCTATGTGACTAGCTCATAATAGAGCCATGTCATCACTTTATTGCAAAGATACGATAAAGACAGGCATTATATGGTGTTAACATTTAACAGCCATAACTTAACTTTCAAAAGACTTTACAGGCCAAGTCACAGTGAATTGTTTCTTTCTGTGCATTTAATCCCTGGCTCACATGCTATAGAGCAAGGGTATTTGCAGAAAAGATAGAGCGCTAAGCAGACAGACTGACAGACCTGTCTGTCCGTCAGCTCTGGAGGGTAATCCCTTGAAATGCAACCTTAAAAAAAGTATTTAAAAGGAAAGCATGAAAGGACCAGCACAGACAACATATTTAACTGTCAAAAAGAAATGCCAAGCCTTTTCCTCTTGGGACTGATCCTGTGCTCAGAGGAGAGAGTCATGAGCCCCTGTATGTGATGCTCCTGGCAGCTTTCATGGGGCAGGATCAAACGTGAAGGGTGAGAGCCACAAATAGACTTGGGCAAGGTCAGAGCATCCGTTCAGATCGACCTTAGTAACCGGCATGCCATGGCTGTGGGCCAGGCGGGATCTGGCCATCCCAGCTCCATACCCCAGCAATCCCCACCAGCACATCACCCTCCAGAGCTCACCCCAGCACAGAGACATGCAGATTGGGAGTCTGAATTTAGAGAGTGAACTGTTGGTCAGACACTTTCCCAGGAAATAGTTTCCCTGTGGTACTCACTGCTACAAGGTATGACCGAAAATGCTGTGTGACAAAATCAGATGCTCCCTTTTATAGGGGTAACTTGAGCAACCAGAGTTATAAAAGAGCGATGACTCAGAAGACGACCTCTTTGGAAAGGGTGCTGAATCCTATCAGTTTGGGCCATGAATCAAAATTTCATTCCTAGGGAGGAAAGAGGAAAATTCCCTGTGGATGGAGCAGGGGAGGGAGGACGTTAACGCTGTAACCACCCGGTCCTGCCGCTCCTTTCTCCAGAGCAGCTGCTGCAGGGCATGGCCGGGATGAACTATTGATCCGGGGGAGCCCCGTGCTCTCCCATCTGGCCACCTGGAAGGCAGGAGGGATGATCCCCCCATATTTCACAAGCCCTGAGAAAATGGAGTGGGCAGTACAGGGACCTCCAGACTGTCACTCCCCATCTTAATTAGGACTGTCAGCTTGCCTTGCATTTTAGGTAATTAATTATGCCGCTTCATAGCTGCATTTCTAGTTGACACCAATGCCTGCTGATGGGACAAGGTATCGATTTCACCAGCTCCCTGCCCGCCTTTCTGTTTGTTTGTTCTTCCAGTCAAGACTCACACAACAGGAAGTGTTTGCTGAGTGCTCAGGAAAATAATCAACAGCGTTATCTGAGAGCCATATCAAATAGATTTGGGCCAGAAATGGACTCAGCTGCTGAAAACCTATTAGCAGCATCTCGGGTTTCCTGTGTACCAGCGGGTTAGGGGGCAAGCACTTTAACATTGCCCACAGCTTGTGGTTAATTACTGTTTGTAGAGTTACCATCTACAGTTATGCTTGACAAAATGCCCATAAAGACAAAAATGAAATGCTTGCCGATTTTGGATGGATGCCACCTGGTCCCCCTACCCTTTCTCCCCCACTGGGTGCCAAAAAAACTGTAAAGACTAAGCAGAGTTGGTGTGGTGTAGAGCTTTTGTGCTTAGTGTGAGCAGCAGTGCCTTGGAGCAGCCGTGCTAACGGGGGGGCCTCCAACCCCACGGTGCAGCAGAACGGTTCCAAGCTGTGACCCGATAACGTGCCATAACTCAACGTGGCTATTGCACGTGTCCTTGTTTGCTCTCCGGGATAGCTGCTGGAGGTGCCAATGACACAACACACCCGGATCTACATACTGAAAGAAATTCAGAGCATTGCAGCAGGAAACAAGACTTTTCTAGCCCTGAATATTTTCCCCTCTTAAGGGTTACAGTGCAAGATCCTCTTTGGATTGGTCTGTACTGTCAGCAACACACACCAACATAGGGAAGAAGCAGAGGTGTGAGCTAGCAGGGTCTGCGAGGTGTGAGATGGGCTGTGCTGGCAGCTGGGGCCCTTCAGCCTGGGAGGGACGTGATGGGACGGGGACTATGAGCAGTGCATGAAGTTCAATAGCTGTTTGCTGCCTCCTCGGATTGATAATAAAATCTGTGGGGAACATGACTTGATCCAGTGCTGGGTTCAGAACAAAAGAAAAGGCCACAGGGAAGAAAGAAGGTGGGAGGAAAAGCAAGAGGAGAAATAGCCTGGTGGCAGGTACCTGTTGTCTCCCTGTGTTTGTATTGATTCCCATTTCTTCGGGGACACTGAAGGAGCAGTGAGGTTTTGGGAGGCCCTGAGGGTGGAAAGCGTGATTTTGGTGAAGGTGGTCAGACTAATTTCTGTGTATCCACCCCTGAGACCCTCCTCAGGACTGTGATGTTGTGACCCCAGGATCACAGTCATGACTAGGAAAGTCTAAAAAGCTCCAGCAGAGTAATGTGTAAAGAAAATCTGGAAATGGGTGTAATAAAAGGGGTAGCCAGTCCCAGTATTTGAACCTCAGCCCACCTCTGCATCCCCAGCTAACGGGGCAGGTAATGGGTTGAGGGCCATGACCTGGGCTGGGCATCCACTGATGACCTCTCCCAAAGGTTGTGACCTGAAGGCTGAGAGCAACTATTGTGGAGATTTATGCCTTGTTAATAACAGAATTGAGCAATCAGTGTAATGAAATCCATGCTCTACATTAATGAGTGGCTGAGGTAGCAGGGTCCAAGCCTTGCTTTCTCCCTGGGTGGGCAAAAGGGATGATGACTGGCTGAATTCAGTCCCTCCCTCCAGAAAATGGGGCCATGCCCAGGCCAGCCAGGACCCAGTGACCAGCTGAATTTTGGGTTTGCTGCTGGGCCAGCCACAGATTGGCGGCTGTGAACAGACAAACATCAGTACAGGAAAGGTGAGAGGTTCGTCCTCCCATGGGTTTGTGTCACCCAGATGCTGAGTATTGCCTTATGGCATGAAGAACCCGAACATTTTTTCTTCTTGAGTACAAGTATCAGATTTAAATCACTGCTAGGTCCAGCCTGGATATTTTGGATTATTTCTCCCCCATAAATTCCTGGGTTCTTTTCATTGAAGATCAGGAAAAAAAAGACATGAAGAGCATGGAGGTATGCCTATACCTTCCCTGGCCCTCCAAACTGTTGTTTACATATATATTCAGACAGGTCTTTGCATGAAAAGACCTGCAGGAGAAAGACACTTAAGTGACTCAGATTTTTCCTAGTCACTGTCCCATGCAACAAATTTTGAATTCTGACATTGTGATTCAGATACAGCTAAAATTAGACCACGACTCTATGAGTCACTTGATTTTTGGTTCAGAAGGATGGTGTAACTTATGCAAAGATGTGATGCTATAGCCTACTCCAGCCCAGATACGCAGCTCCAGCAGCTATCTAAAATCAGCTGTGCAGCCCCATTTCTTACTGGAATACGGCCTTACTACAGTAGTATCCCCTTACGATGGATGCCAACTCCATTCCTTGTCCAGCAGGACCTTGGCCTGGAGAGTGGAATTTAAAATGTGAGAAGTGCGCATACTTGGAAAAAGTAGAATTTTAAATTATTTTTTAAATTTATGTATTAAAAAGGAGTGTTTATTTTAAATTGTTAGGGAAACTGCAGAATGAAATCAACTAAACTGCAAGGCATTGCTAAGACTCCCTCATAAATTATTTAAAAGCATCTTCCATAAGAAATAAAAGCAAGTGTGGCTATGCTTTAACTTTTGTGGGAAAGCAGGTTTGGGGACAGAGAGGAGGCAGCACTGCTGCTCCCAGGAGCCTCATCGGCATCCACCCCTGCCCTCGTGGCTGGACCGCCTGCCTGCACAGGGCACTGCCAGTCACTTTGTCAGATTGCTTTTATCCAGTTAGCTGTCACGGGGGAAAACTGGAGGAAAACCGTGCTGTGAGCGTTGTGTCTCCAAAGCTCTGCGATGGAGCAGCAGAGGGAAATGCCTGGGTGCAAATTTGTTTGTCGCAGAGTTTTCCCCAACAGAAATAGGAGGTGAAGGATGAGCATTCATATGGTGATGGGCAGCTGCCAGCCTGTCTGTCACAGGGAAATTAAGATCTCCAAACAGGACTGCAGAAACCTATCTGTAAAACATCAGTGGTTAACTCATGCCAGGGGACCCGGCTGAGGTTAATCTGTTGCCATTAAGGATTTATTAAGTGGAAGGCTGGCGTGCGGGAGGTGTGCCTGTGCGCATCCACGGCACTGGGAAGAGAAGGACGCGCCGAAACCTGCACACCCCACCGCTTGCACACCCCTCGCTGCCGAAACGGGAAACATCCCATCAGTGTTCCAGTATTTATTTCTCTTTAACCTCCCACCCCTGCTAACCGCCCCTGCGCTGAAGGTGCAATTAAGCCGGGTTCCCATGAGAGCTGTGGGAGAGGGAAAGGAGAGGGGCACTGGAAGCAGAAAGCTTCACCCCTTGTGTCATTAGTATAAATTGTGTTTGTGCAAGTTATATTTTACGGCAGGCGTGTCAATTAGTGTGTGAAATTTAATAACCCAATTGAGCTTCCCTCGCTCAAAGCTAAATTGAAATCTGTTGCCTGTCTGGGAGTGGGAAGGGGGCTGTCACGGATGGGAGGCTGAGCTGGTGGGTAGGGTAGGGGCGTTTTTCATGTTGATTAAAAAAAAAGGGAAGG
The DNA here is from genome assembly GCF_003259725.1 of Athene cunicularia. Classification (NCBI taxonomy): domain Eukaryota; kingdom Metazoa; phylum Chordata; class Aves; order Strigiformes; family Strigidae; genus Athene; species Athene cunicularia. The sequence goes on from NW_020799123.1 coordinate 2,937,176, forward strand.
GTTTTGTCATCCTTGGCCAGGCAATAAACACCAGCTTTGCTTGGAGAGAGCAGCTGATTTGATTTTTTAAATTGTTTTTTTAAAGGTGGTGACTTTTTTGTTAAGAGAATGCTTGGGAGGGAGAAAGAGAATATTATTTATTTGATTACATCTGGTTATGTTTCTAGTAGGGGGTAAATTTTACCACTAATGAGTGCAGCACTGAGGGTGGCTGCAGAGCAATCCCAACTCCAAACACCTGGAGCCTGCAGCCTCACTGTGAGGAGGAGGAGGAGGAGAAGGAGATGGAGGAGGATGCAATGCACCTCACCAGCACCCTGTCCCACGGCAAGAGAAATGCTATGATGGGTGCTTGCCCTAATCTTACCAGAGCACAAGCAGCAATGCTGAAACACAGGTTTTAGGCCAGTAGGACTCATATTAAGAGCACAAAGGGATCAGACTCTGCCTTTAGGAGGGGCTATAAAAGCTCCTAAATAAGGAGCTCAAGCAAATATGTATGTTATTGGTTCATTTAACTTGCTTCAGGCTTTATAATGGAGGGTGGTATCAGCTGGCCCTACCCTGCACGTGCTGTCTCCACTGCTGTGTCAGAAATACATTCAATAAAAACATGAAAATTAGTGCTTTCACCTAATGGCAAGGCTCCAAGAGCTGAAGACTGGAGGCAAACAACAAAATTATGAGACTTGTGAGAACTCATCTCAGACTTTTATCCTCACTCTTGTAATATTTAGAGTTTTTTTTGAAAATGCCCAGTCCCAGAATCACAACGTTGATCCCCTCTCGCCACCAAGGGATGAACCAAGTCAGAGCTCTCAGTTTTCTATCCCTGAAGACTGGAAGGAGAAGGTCAAAACCATGAGACAAATGTAGAGTCTTAGAAACCAGGCAACAAATAACAATAATTCAGTGTGAGTTACATTAAAGGTAGTGAATCTTCCAAGTCTGTAGTTAATCACTTGCTGCTTCTGAGTCTTGTGTGCCTGGCTGGGGTTATCCATACCAATGTGGGAATGGCAAGGCCCTTCATGTCAAATATATAAATTCTACACACAGCCAAATCCCATTGTTCTAAATTACAGTTTACTCAAATATTTTGTTTTTCTGAGGTTGGGTGGTACATGCTGCTTCCTACCCTCGCAAGACCTTGGAGGTGCTTGGCAAAAAGCCTTTAAATAAATGTGGATAGGAATACAATTCCTGAAGGACTGCTACAGCCACCATCAGTCAAACTTGGTCTTAGTCTGCTGGAAACAGGGAAATGGTGCAGCCACGCTTTAGTCACAACAGGTAAATGCCTGGTGCAGGCTGCGAGGCACTTTGTGAAAAGCAGAGCATCTCTAAGAGGAGATGCAAGAGCCTGGGGGTCGAAGGGTGAGAGAGGGCAGAGGGACAGGCAACAGCCCCAGGCGCTGGATCTCATGGGATCAGGTGAGCTGATTCAGGTGAGGGGGCTGCTTGTTTTCTGGGGAGAATTCCCAAATATGATCAGTCTCAGCTGTATTTAAGGCAGGACAAGGCATACAGAAGCTACTGGGTTATTCACAAAGCACAAAGATTGTGTCCAAGCCACATGTTTGATAAATCACATTGTAGTTTCTCAGAGCCCTTTTGTTATCAGCCTGGGATGCAAAGGAGCACCACATATCGGGTCATGAAGATGCAAACCTCCAAAATATACTCAGGAGTGATAACAAAGCCCTGGCAGGACAGCTTGTTCACTCCTCCCTTCCAGCAAGCATGTTGCTGGTGGTTATACCTCTAGCAAACCATAAATCTTGGTGGCCACGTGTGTCGCAGAGGTTTTCTGAGCTTCCTGCTGGAAGCACCACGTGAACAGGCAACCCATCTCCAGGACAGCAAACCTGCGAGCATCCTGGCCATCATGCAGGAAAAGCTGCAGGAGGACAAGTTGCAGCAAGTTCACGGGGAACAGGGAACTTGGCCACCAGTTTGCAGCACAGTATTTGGGGCTGTAGATCTTTCAGGTGCCCAGCACTGAGCTTGAAGTGTGGGAGACTCGTGACTCCTGATGATGCCCATGAGCAATGAGAAAACTGGAAGGGCAAATCCAGAGATGATGCCAAACCACGAACTGATTCCTTCCAAACCAGACTGTGAGAGGTGTCCTCCCTCATCTCAGCCCCCCCCCATTTTTGTGACCAGAGATATTTGGCCACAGTTTTGTCTGCTGAAGGATGATAGAAAACTTCAGCATTGGGGTGTCAAGTTTGGAAATGCATCAAGATCTGAACTAGTCACAGTGTCTTCATGAGCCTAAGGGGTTTGAAGAGGAATCTTTTTCAATGATTAGAACTGCCTGGATACAGCTCCACTGTTACATGGAGCTGTAAACTCACTCCCACACCTTCCTTCTGCTCCTTCTCAGGAAGCAGTGCCTAGCAAGGGACTTCCTCTGAGAAGGCTACCTGAGTGAGACACTGTCATCCTTCCCAGAGCATTTACTCCATCACACAACTGTAAGACTTTGAGTCATGAAGGAGATTGTCCAGATTTAGCAATTCTATGCCATGTTCACACCACAGTCTTACACCCAAGTTGAGGATGGTGATGGCCAAGTCACACCTACTGGTACCAGAGCTGCCAGTTTCCAGTACATCAAATGGAAAAAAAAAAATATGGCAGTTTGGTCCACTTGTTGTTGAGGATTGTTTTAGATGCTCCCTGTTTACATAGGGAGAGAGAGACTGGATCTTCTGGGCAAGAAACTGTCTGAATCATACACTGCTGTCCTGACCAGGGGGCTATGACAGGTCCTAACAGGAGTTTAGGCTTATAGAGATGATTCATGCATCATTTTGTTGATCTCAGTCTCTTTATCCAGCTCTGAAATAGCAAATCTACAGTCCTGATGCTAAAGATAGCAACTTCATTTTGTGTAGCTCACTGCTCTCCCCTGTCCTTCCCCCACCACATTGCTCCTGCCCAGCTGTAATGTGTGGGTTGCTGCATTTCTCCTCTCCATATCCCAGAGGACAACATCTAGCTGTGAAATGGTCCCTCTCCAGTCCCATGCCCAGACTGTTTTTCTGAGATCTCTTCCCTCCTCATTGGCAGATACTCTCCAGCCAGGCTCCACTTCAAACCTCTCCTGGGTTGCTGGTCTCAAAGCTCTCTAAAGAGACCCATTATCCAGGCGACAGATGTCTAGGACTGCTTGGCATTCCTGGAGGAAAGCAACACAAAGGATAGTTTTGTGGTAGCATCTTTTAACCAAGCCCTGCTGAAAATATAGGCAGTGAGCTGGAAGCAGAAAAGAAATGCTTTTGAAAATGCTTTCATAGACACTGCACATGTGGTGATATGTTTGTAAATCAGGTCATGCCATTTCCTGAAATATATGTGTAATATTCTGGACGTTTAAGGAAATAAAGATATAATTAGCTCCAGCTTTTTAATGCTTTGGAAAACAGCATCACCTTGGTTTGAAGGGAACTCTTAAATAAGATTGAGTTACCATGCTGAGCAACCCACTGCAAAGATAGAATCTAAGGAGGGAATCCGATCCTGCCAGGATTTCCTCTGTAGTGTGTTTGCATTGTATCAACATCTTATCTGGAACACATATCTACATTTCTCTGTGTCCCATTCCGACCGGAAAAAAAGCAAGCTGAGTAGCTTCATTGAATGCTAAAACAGAAGAAATTTGCTACAGGAAGGAAATTTTAAGGTTATAATCTGCATAGTCCAGAGTGCATTTTTAAAGCATCTGAAATGTTAGAGGTCTCCCATGTCCTCCAAAAACCTTCAGAAGAAAGATAAAATTGCTGCATAGCAAAAGCCTTCAGGAAGGTTTGCAATGGGAAAAAAAAGGTTAAACATAAGATTTGGGATGCCAATGACCTGTACACGTTTTTCAGTGAACAGCAAAATGCCGTGAGAGAATTCAGGCCCCTTCATGTAGTCAATCATTAGCAGTGCCTGAGGTATCCCGAGATACCAAATCCACCCTGGGTCTTCTTAACTACCCAACTACTTATCCCCTGTTCCTTTTCTTTTGACCAACAAGGCTTGATTTTCAGAGGAAGGCAATGAATTATGCTAACAGGATACTGTCAGGCTGGTAAGAATTTCTTGGGGATGCAGAAGAGATGCACATAGCCTGAGGTCGTGTCCCCAGCTGGTGATGAAGGCAGGACTATAAGCAATACAGATATGTTTTAAGACATCCAAAATCAGCAAAAGTGGTAAGTAGCACAGCCATTAGAGCAAATAACTCACTGTATTGTCCTCTTCCCAAACCTGGCCTAAAAATGGCCTTCTGCCCTTCTGGTAAATTAAAGTTAAAACTCAACAGCTGAAAAACAGGAGTTTGAAGCATATTGAAAGACTTTTTTTTTCTGTGTGCACACAGAGGGAAGGTCTTTAAGCCCTTCACTGGAAAACCCTAGGCTTGACCCTACTCCAAGCTACTGAAAGGCAGATTCTGTTACCTGGTGATCCAAACAGGCATGAGGACCTGGAGGACTTACAGCACTGCTAGCTAGGCAGGTCTCGTCTCCATTTAGGAGTCAAAATTATCCTCTTAGAGACTCTTCAGGCACCTACCTGGAAAAATATAATCTCATGCTCTAGGAACAGAGCAGTCAACTATGCAGAGAAATATGTTGTGAAAAAATACTGCTTTCAAAAGAAACATTAGGTTCTTTTTTCAAGACAGAAACCTGAACAATTTTCAGGGACAGAAAAAAAAAATCTTAATTTTGTAATATTTGAAAATAACCCCCAGGAGTCAAGGAAAATGACAATAAAAATGAGAAATGTGGAAAATGGAAAGAAGTGGGGAAGACTGCATGAGATTCTCAGAGCCTGAGTGCAAGGGAGGGAGAGATCAGCATGCAGCCTTGCAAGAGATGATGCAATTACTTGTTGGAAAATAAGGGGGCTTGTTGAATTTGTAGGGTTTCACCGAGAGTTCTCCAATTTGGAGAAGCACTGAACTTCCCCTGAACTCGCACCCTGAGGCAAAACCGCCTCTCTTGCACCCGCAAAGCACAGGTTCCTGAGAAATGCTGTTTCCTTCTCCCCTTCTCCTCTCCATCCCTCTTAATATCACTGTTCTCAAGATGCCTGATGTGCCATTTATGACAGAAATAACCTGCCTTGGCACTGACACTTGAATTTCACTTAAGGTTCATCACATTATTAATAACAAGATCAATATTACCGAAGCCGCAATAAAAGCTCTTACCATTCATCCTCCTCCCGCCCCTCCCTTTCCCAGGCACCACGCTTTTTAATACTTCATCTTTTCAAGGGTATTCGCCTCAGCACTGGAAGGAGAATCGCCCACTGCCGGGGACGGTTCATTCAGTCCCCGACAGCTGCCCTGACATATTTCTCCCGAGCCTTGAAACCTGAGTGATAAGGCTCAGGAGTGGAATAACCCACAGACTCTGTCTAATCACAGCGACTGTCGTGGCCTTGCTGAACTCTCCCGCTACAATTAGGTAATCACGCTGGCAGACAAGCCTGATTCATATCGTTTTACCATCAGTAAAGTGATATCTATCACACCTACGACAGACCCGTTATTGCCGCAAACCACTTCAACCTACCCAGTTAAAAACCCCTTGTAAAAGCAAAAAAGGGACTTGGACATATTTTATGGCAAATTACCTTTTAACATATTCTTTCCCTCCTTATATTAAGATCACATTTGCAGCTGACACTTGCAATAACATCTGTGCTCCTCACCAGCTGCAAGGGCAGTACTGGGCGAGGGCTGGCAGCACCCCTGAGGCTTTGGAATGGATTTAGGATCTTCTGGAGAGGGAAACTGCCCTCTCTTGCTCATCCCTCTTTGTTGACTCCAGAGGAAGCCCAGGCTAGGTGAGATTAGTTACATGGGAGGAACCCTACCCCAAGGACAGGTCTGTGCTCCAAGGAAGGCAAAGGCACCCAGAGTCAGACTGAAGCTCTCTCTGGGCTGTTGATACTGAACTCCTTTAGCTCTTCTCCTACTGGACCCTTAATGCAAGTCAATGAAGACATAAGGAAAACCTCATTGATTCAAAAGAGCTTTGGACCAGGCCTAGAGAGCACCCTGGAAATAAAGGCACATTCCCCCAGGCCTACCCAGTGCAGCCTCTCAGCCAGCCCAGGGGAGGATGATGGATTCATGATGACCTCCAGCCTGCAGTAAGTTCTCATCTGCTGCCCATCCAACAGGTCTTGAAGTGCCATCCTCTAATTTTGGTTTAACTGCTCCTCTTGGAATGTGGTCTGGTCCTGCAGATGTTTGGTCAACTGCTCAGCTGAAAGCACACGTTGTTTCTGTGGACTCCATAAACATCAGTACTGAGCCTTGACCAGGACTCCTCTTATTTGAAGGCAGAAAAAGCTCCACTTGGGCACTGAATTTCAGTTTTTCCTGAAGGAAGTGTCTCAAAAATGCAGGGCAATGGAAAACTGCATCTTTATCATCCAGGGCCATGCATATTTCTATTAAATTTTCTTTCAGCTCTGATTTCTTCTATTAATCCATTTCTTCCAGACATGTACAGAGCTAAAACATGCGGTAACAAAGTGCAGTCAAGCCATTCTAGAAAAATACCTTCACTACAGAACATGAACTTCCCATTATAGAGGCTGCATATGTGCACTGATTGATCCCCAAACTGGCATTTCGATTTATTTCCCACTGGAGGACTCATTCATTATGAAGAAATAAGACTATTAAATGCATGAAAAAGCATATGCATCAATAGATGAGGAGGGTGGTTACTTTACTGTACCCATCTAAACAATAGCTGGTAAATAAATCTATTTGTGATCACACAGGACCTTTTAAAATGAATAAGGAAGCAGTAATTATTAAGCAGCAGATTAAAAAAAAAAAGAAAAAAGCACTTGCCAGCATTACCACCATGCAGACACACATGCACACACACACATTTAGCTGTTGCAGCTGTGACTGCAGGGCAAAGGCGGGTCAGATGCACAGATTGCAGGAAACTGCCTACAGACCTACTCACAGTCCCAGTGGCCTCTTTCAGATGCGTGCAGGTATGTGCGTGCTTATGTGTTTATATGGGAGCGAGCTCTTATCTCCAGCACCAGGGAAAGACGCCCAGAGGAGACCATGCAAGATGTTTTTATCAAGAACGTGAGTATCTGTACTCTTTTTTTTTTTTTTTTTTT
>NW_020799123.1:2944392-2948256 GCF_003259725.1 Athene cunicularia
TTTTTTTTTTTTTTTTCTTTAACTGATTTTTTACCTAACCAGCCTCTGGGGAGAAACAGGACAACCATGCTCTATAAACATATACCTTTCTTTTATAATTTTTTTTTTCTTTTTTTTTTTTCCCTCCAGATGCAATGAAGACAAAGCAACAAAACAAAAACCAGAGCATGTCCATGGGAGGGGAAGGATCCCTAAATCATGGTCTTTCTCACCTGGTCAATGACGCTCTGGCCTCTCTCCTCACCTTCTGCAGCCATTTTCTCTTCACAGAGCTCACTTACAAGATCTCCCTCCCAGCTTTTGCACTCCCAGTCCCATTGCTTCTTATTGCTTCACTTTCTCCCCTTGGGAAGGTGCTTGAGGCCACTTACAACTGGCCTTGACTCACCATTATGGCCCCTGTCCTGGACCATGGTGTGTAAACATTTCTGTCTTGCCAAGAGTCTCCAGGCAGCAGGTTTTACCCTTCACCCACAGTGATCCGAAGATACAACAACTTGGAATAAAACTGTGGTTGTGGTTGAGTTCTGTGTGGAGAGAGATGAGAAAGGAGCAGCTGGGTGGGAGGCCCAAACTGTGCCCTCAGCCCCTGGTGCTAAAGATTGCCTACTTTCCCATCCATTTTGGTGAGTTAAGGTTTGGCACTGAGGAAACTTGTCCTACATCTGATACAAAGCTATTGCTCCCATCTGTTCTTCTGAATCTTTAAAATTTGAGGAAATCAAGCAAAAGCCTAAGCACAACCCCAAATGCTGGAGATAAAGAACTTCCTGAGACCTTCGTGAAAGTCATGGAGATTTCAGATGAAACTTCTCCCACTGGAATAGCCAAAAGGTTATTTTCCACATTTGGTTACATTTACTTTTGCTGTTCAGATTTAATTTTTGCCTTGCTCTACAGTCCAGTCACTGGTGCTCATCACTGGATAACTGGAGAATCTGTGATAACATGTCACCCCTGAGGTGCACAGCAGTGCAGCCATCTGCTTCAACAGGGACAGGGGAAAGACAGCAGTGGCAGAGACAGACAATGAGAAAGCAAAAGGAAAAGAAAGAGGAAGGAAGAAACGGACCTTTCCAAAATCAAGAGATACGAGTCCATAAAGCCTGAAACAGGACATAAGAAGCAACAATGGTCAAAGTCGACTTTCGTTGAAACTGTTTTACAAATCAAAACAGAGTGGTCCTTTCTGTGCCCATTTTTGAGGACATTGAACAGTCCTACAGATGCTGTAACAATTCCATTAAAAAAAAATATGGCCAGAATTCATTTTCTCCCCCTTTTCTTTCTTTCTTTCTTTCTTTCTTTCTTTCTTTTTTTTTTTTTTTTAATTTTCCAAAATAAAAAAGGGCACTTATAAAAATTAAAAAAAAAAAAAAACCAACACAACCAAAAAACCAACCCCAAAACTCAAGACAAACACCAAACAATAAAAGCAGCTCAATTCTCCTTTGGCCAAGTTCTTAGACCTCCAAGAAACCAATGTCAAGCTAAATAGATGTGACATAACTCAGCAGATTTTCCTGAGCTATGATTGAATTATAAGCCATTATTTTATGGCCGCGTGTTCCAAAGCCTGCATATTCCCTGCCCAGCAGAGAGTGATTTACTGGTGCAGTGGGGTACAGCGAGCCCATGGCAGGGTCAGTGGGCAGGGTGGGCTACGGACCTTCCAGGGACCCTTCCAGGTTATGTTGGTCAAGTGACATCTCAGATGTGCAGGTTGGTGCTGAGCGTCTGAGGACAGATTGCAGAGCCATAACCAAATGCCCTCACGCGCTGATTTAAGTGAAACAGAGGGGGGAACTAGTGACACACAAATGACCATTTTGGTCTCCATCCTAAGATAAATCAGTTATCTGTTTTTTCTCACTGTGCAGGCAATGGCAGTTTATGAAGCAGCTGTCTGAAAGGAAATTTACTGGACAATTAAAAGTGCTGACTTTCAAGCAGTGCTCTTGAGGTGGAGTCTAAAATTATTGGGTGTGAAATGCAAATAGATTTAACAGTTTTACTGCTATTTATATGACGTTCACCCATTCCCAGCTATTTTTCCTCCCCTTTTTTGCTCTGATTTTAAACGGTCCCAACTTTCACAGGTTTTAACAATCTCAGACACATGCAGTAAAACCTGAAGCACGCTCCAAGGCTGAACAAACCCAGATCAGTGGTGTGTGCAGTGAGGGAGGGTGAGTGAAAGTAAATTCTATCCCAAACCCCTAACAAAATATTAATTTAGAAATAAGCCGGTAATTACATTCAGCTTTGGGTCTGCCCCACAATCCTCGGAGGCAGTTCTTATTCAATAAGCTTTTGGCTAGTACCCAACAAACCTCCTACTTGAATAATCACAAATTGACCAATCTAGTTGCTCTCCAGCTCTAGGAAAAGCTTCCCTAAGGAGGGATGTGGGAAACATGCAGCATGGTGGTGGGTCAGACTCCCAAGAAATCTTGTCCCCATGGGCGTTCCCATGGAGCACCCATTTCCCCAGATGCTCCCCTGAGGTTCAGCGTGATCTATCAGAGCTAGGATGGAGTTTTTATGAGGTTTTATTCCCTGCCTGCTACATTACATTAATGACCAAAACAGCCCATGGCTTAATTAAAGATTAACCGTTAAGATCAGCAAAGTAAGATTGTCTCAGGTTGGCCAGGCAGGGCCCTGGAAGAAGTGTGAAGGGGTGAAAAACAGTGGGAGAAGCAAAGTGAAGCAATCCTTCTGGAGCCTCCAGTACTGCAGAATTAGGAGTTTCATGCCTTTTGGCTCATCTGGCTTCTTAGTTTAATCGAAGGCAAGTATTCCTGCCTGCCTCCTCCTGAATCTCACTTCATAAAAGGTGCCACTGAAATGCATGCTACAGAGAGGGATTTTCTGTGCTACTTGTAATGGACCTTTTCTATCCATAATATCTGGTGCTGCAAGATTTACCTCTGCTGGGGAGAAATATTTGCTTCTCAGACATTTTAGGCTGTTGTGCAAGGTCCATGGTACCAAAACAACTCTAGTCCCAACCTAGTTTGGAGACAACTCTACACTTGTTTATCTTACTCCTTCTGTGCTTGTGACCTTCATTATCTTTCATGAAGGGCATCAACAACCTCCCCTACCAGACTCTTCTATCCCTATGATCTTCTCTGTGAAATAATACTTGTTACTGCTTAAAAATTTCCACAGCTGAATTCACATATCATGTTTGTGGGTGTGTTAGCACATGTTTGTGTGTTCTGTTAGCATGTTCAGATGGGCACATATATCCATACATCCACCTGTCGATCTGTCAGGCCATCACTGTGACCTCAGTCCTGCACAATTAGCTCTAATAGACAGATGTGCCCACACTGGAGTCTGTATAAAAATCACCCAATTTCCCCCCAGTCCTATGGAGAACTCTGCTCATTTTGCTGGATTTTCCTCATTTCTCTCTTTGATTGCAGCCCTGGTGAGAGAGGTTTGGCAAATAAGTGTTTAAGTAAAACCGTAACTTTGATTTATCTTGATTTAGCTTCACCAAGGGCCTCACCACCATCCCTCCTCTGCCCTCATGTCCCCCAGCTACGGTGAGGACATGAGGACTTCCAGGGATTGCAAATACAACATACCTGAAAAAAAAGCAAGATGCAAGAAATGCACCATATCCGTGTCTCTGCAGTTGCTCTGTTGTGTTACCACAGAGCCACGCCGAGGGGCCTGCAGTCGGTTATGCTGTGGCCCCATGTATTGTCTGAGCATCAACACCTATTTGCCACAGGTAAGGTGGAGGTCAGCCACCCCCTCCCAGTTTGGGACTGGAGTCAAGCAGAGAGCTGAGGGACTGGTACAACTCTCCTCCTGCTCCTCCAATCCGCGCCCCCCCCCCCCCCC
>NW_020799123.1:2948306-2968692 GCF_003259725.1 Athene cunicularia
CCCCCCCCCCGAGTGAATCTGAATCACAACCTTCTGTTTGCAGCTGCGATTGTAGAGATCTATTCAGGTTTTTCTCCATTACTGCTTCTACAGAAATTAAATCTGATGTAGAGAAAGCAGAGCAGTGTCTTGAATATGAATGCCTTTTCCTTCACCCTCCTGTTACAGAGCTCATGTTCCTCTAACTCACCCATCAAGACAAACCCCCCAAGATCCTTCCCTGAAATCCAATAAATAATAATAAAAAACATTCTACCAACTCATATTTCTGCGAGCTGGCACTGATTTATTTTTTTGCGTCCTGCATCTGAAATAACTGAAAATATTCAATGGGATAATGAAAAATCTCACTTTCAATTCTGAAGTGTAGTTTGGCAACCTGGAAGATCTTTAATAATGATTTTCTGGGGAACATACACTCACCAGGTCTCCACTTGGCAGCTACATTTTGATTAAATCTCTCTATATCTGTATATCATATATGCAAATGTAATTATAATCAGTTTGGGGTGAACAGTACAAATCTGGGGACTCACTCAAATAGCTTTGACTTAGAAAAAATTGTGCTCATAATACAAATAAACAGGAAAGTTCAGTGAAAACCATGCCCATGCCAAGGGGATTTTGCTCCTGGTGCAGAGCAGAGCAGGAATGCTCACACGCACTTTTATTGTACTTTTGTCTGGGGTTTCCCAGCTGGAAATGTCTGTGCTTGCACCATATAGCTTGCAGGCAATGAGTCTGACTCCTCCAAGAAGCATCACAACCGCTCCTCCACCTCTGTATGGTTGGGGTGTAACCTGTGTGCGTTCCTGTTACAAGGCTGTTTCACACGAGAGCTATCAATCAGCCTTAAAGACAGTGTGCTGGAGGTCTGATGTTCCCAGCCGGAGAGAAGAGGGCATCGCCAGGAGAATCTGGCTGGAGGCAGTGACCTCTCCAGACAGAATTAAGGATTAAATTAAATGCTTCCTGCATGCACTGGAGTGCCTGGACATGCTGGTCTCTCCTCCCACGTGTCAGGCACTGGTGGTTGCAGTTCCCAAAACTCAGGGCTCCCTCAGGCTGGTGTAAGCCCTGCAGCCCCCAGACTGGCTTCAGAGCTCCCAGGGCAGGGGTGGCCACAGATCTGTTTTACAAATGTGCAGCCTCAGGAGCCAAGTGCCTGCATCTCATGCTCTGTAGGTAAGGTTCTGTACATCTTTCATCAAGTGCTGGACATGATGTGATGGACACTTTAAGGGTGTGTCCAACTGAACTGGGATTTGGTGAAAACTATGTCAACAGGGACTAAGCAGAGCAGATAGTGTTAAGAGCAACGCTCTTGTTTTCAAGTGCACTCTTAGTTGTTACTTGCGTAGGGTCAATGGGGGCTATTTACCATTATACAGAAATGTGATAACCCCAAATTTTCTGTGGTACATCCCAAACAAGGCTGCAGTTCCAGATCCCTAAATAAGTGGTGGGGGGAACATGAAGAATAGTTGAAATTACAGGATGGTCAATATAAGTAAGTGCCAAGTCTGGAGTTCGTCCTGTACACCATGATACCTTTGGATTCATTCCCATGGGCTTTTGTGGTGAAACAAAGCCAGTGCAAATGAAAAGAGAACTGGGCTCCTGATAAATACACATATACATGAACATATGTATATAAAAATATCTATATCTGTATATTATTATTTTACTATGGAACAGTGGTCTTTAATTCTTTATCTGTGTTCCCTAGCCTTCGATCCAGCAAGACTAGACTGTAACATATCCCGTACTCGTTTCTTGGGGGGAAAAAGAAAGCGATCTTTATCCTTTCCTGTTTTGCATTTCCCAGGAAGAACCACTTGAAAAATAAAATTATGTTTGGACTGCATACGATTTTCCATTAACCAGAACAAATTAATACAAACTTCAGGTCATGGTGCAAATAATGAAGAAAGTAAAAGAAAGGGAAGCCAGAGCAGAGCTAAAGGGTTGCCTAGGGCATGTGATTTCATAGCTGCTGAAATGTCAGAAGTATGAATCTATACCATGGGGTGGGGACAGACACACTTCAGGATTGGCCTGTAGACTCAGAGGGGACTTCTAGATGGGATTTCATGGTGAATGGAAGATATAGCCCGACCAACAGACAGGAGATATTTTAACCAAGAAAATACAAATTGAGTTCTTGGGAAGAAATTAGGGACACAGCGTCAGGAGAGAAAGGAAATCATGCATCAGTTTGTGTCTGATCTTTTTGGATCAGCGTGCAATAGGAAGAAGTCCAGGCACTACCTGCTCTCCTGTCTGGGGTACGGGGTAGCCATACTTCAACAGAGAAAACAGAAAACCAGACATCTATATTTTTAGTATATTGAGATCTAGTTCAAGTGAAAACTGCATGTTCTTCTCTAAGGAAAGTGTCTTAAATGTAGTCAACACTGAGCTGACCTTATCAAATGTGACCATTGGACCAAACGAAGTCTGTCCACCACATCTGGAATGAAACAGCTGGCAACGAAACGGGAGTGGATTGGGGGGGGGTAGGATGGATAAAACATCTTCCATAAGGCTGTTTCATTTCAACAGTGTCAAAAGGTTTTGTTTCAAATGTCATGTTGATTCATTTCATTTTGACTTTTATATTAAACCACTAATTGTATTATATATAAATGTTGACATTCTATTAATATATTAATACATTAATATTGTGGTATAATGTAACAGTCAATACAAAATGAATGGAAGTGACAGTGCACATACCAGATGTGTGAGCCCTATCAAAAATGAAACTCCTCATGGCCCCAGACATTTTCAGAATTTCTTTCCACCTCCTATTTCATCTGTTTCTCCCATATTGGATCAGCCCAAACCATCTCAGATAGAGCTGCAAGGAAGAAAAAGCTTGTAGGTTGGCTTCTAGCCAGGTTCCCACATGTCCTCCATATCCCAAGGCAGAAGACCTTTGGACAGAAGACCTGTCCCCTCAGTCTTGTTTTAAATGTGTGACCATTTTCACATCCTCCTTCTCTCATTTTCAGCTCCAGGTTCATGGGGTCCCTTCCTCCACACTCCCTCCAGCCCATCACACTACACACAGTGTAAAGTCCCACATTCAATCCTCTTCTGATGACACTGAGAGAAGCAGGACACGGTGTAACTGCTCAGGTACTGGTATGAGAAACAAAAAAGTTTTAAACCGAAACAAAATCAAATGAATCTGAAAAAAAGTTTGTTCTTTGACTGAACTCCTTAACAGCTACTGCCTTTGCACATGATTTATGACAGAACTTTGCTGTAGTTAAACACCCACAAACACTCATTATTTGCAAGCATCTAGAGCTAGTTTGAAAGAGGGTCCCCTCCACCACATGGAAAATACTGTCACATATTTCCTTCATTTTTAAACAGAACTAAAAAGAAAAAAAAATATGTTTGGGCTTCTTGGTTTTTGGAAAACAAAAACTTTTTTTTTCAGTTGAATACTTAGAATCTGTTGCCAAAACCCCAAAGCTTTTGGATTTTTGTCCAAAAAATAATACAATTGGGTTTTGAGGTATTCTTTTGGCAAGAAAGCAACATTTTGAGGCAAGCAGATGCTTTCTGTAGGAAAATGTCATCTTGTCAAAAGCACAATCTTACTTCTTAAAGGATGTTTATGCCAGAAAGTACTTGATCAGCTCTGTTAGCATCCCTTATCCTCTTCCAGGGATAGCAACACGGTGACTGCTTTTTAACAAGATGAGCCTTCCACGAATAGTTACTGAGGAATCATGAATTTCTGATCATATCAGGGCTTGGTACATAGGATTACAAAAGGAGCCAGTCTTACATTCCAAACCATAGGATCCACCTATAGCATGGCGTGCAATTGCTGTTAATAAAGTGACTCCATACTTAAATGCAATTCCTCTGTTGTATAAATATATATTTCCTCGGCGGGACATTGTGGTTACTTTAAGAAGCTGGAAGACATCAGAGCATCACGTTCCAAGCTTGGCATTGAACAAGAAGCCACCAGAATTAAATCAAAGTTCTTCTTTCTGGCAGGCGAAGCAAGTGTAATGAAAATTCCAGCCTTGATCCCCTGCCAGTGGTAGGCAGCAAATTGAGTGCATGCCTACCACTCCCAAACTGAAGTCCCTCAGTCTTGCCCGGGATGCCAACTACCAGAAGTACAAAAGATGAAAACAGTCTGCCAGACACAGCAAACCAAAGCACTCTCTTCATTAAGAGGAGCTTATTACTTTCTTCCAGCTCCACCCATGAGCAAATCTGTCCTGCTCCATCTTGTTGGGACTAATGAAGGGAGATTGACTGCTCATAGTGAACTTGGTATTCCAGGAAAGCTTTTGAGAGGTCTCCTCCAGCCACCAAGACCTGCCCTGATTCCCTCCCAAAAGATGCACATTTTTTCCAACTGTGAGGTACAAGATCTCTGCAGTTATAAAGTCTCTATATTCAGTGAGGCTGGCTGGAGAACCAAGGAGAAATGTCACCAGGAGGAGAAGGGACTGGGCTTGGAGAGGAGGCAGGTTCACAAGACTGGCTTACTTTCTCTCAGTTTCAAAGATCTGAGTAATATCAATTATTAAGAAGAAGTGAAGCTGCCTTTCTTCAAAGCAAAAATATCTTAATGGTGGTATGTGACATATACACTGCAGCTGGTGCTGTGGGGCCACATCAGACTGTGCTGTGCCAACCCGGGCAGCTCCCCCTCTGCTGATGACAGAGGGAGCCATGGTCCAACCATTCCAGACAGTAAGGAGCCTCAAATGTTCACCCAACCCCCTGAAACAGAGACAGCACAGCAGTCACAAAGATTAAGTAGGAATTTGTGTTTGAGAGCAATATTCAGATCACCTGCCTTTTGATGCTGACACACTACAATTTCCCATCTCACCGATGAGTCCCCTCCACCTCAGGCCTTCTCTTATCCTCCGTCTACATGAAAAACACATCCACACACACCTGCATTGAACAGTGCTTGTCCAACCACCCCCTCCCGTGTTGGTGACCTGAGCCCTGAGCCTGACCCAAACCATCTGATGGGAGAGGGATGAAGACAAAATCCTTAATTAGATGAGGAAAATCATACTTCATACCCTTTGTGCCTCCAGAGCAACTCTGCTGAGGCTACAGAATTGCTCCAAATTAATAGAAATGAAGCTAAAAAGCAAGATTTTCCTGCTGGCCTGATGTAGCCACAGTTAAAAGCTTGGGAATATTGCTAAAGTACTGGAGTCAGGGCCGGGGGGTGGGGTGGGGGGGGTAGGGCGCGTGCAAGGGAGAGTTTTCAAAATGGCTCAGCCCTATTTTCTTAGGGACCACAGTGAGAACAAGGTCAGATCAACACTGAGTGTTTTTGAAGGTGCCATCCTGCACGGAACAAGAAAGCAAGGCTTTGAAAATACTGAATAAAAAAAGGGATCTTTGAGATTTTTATTTGAAAGTTGTAAGAGCATATCCTGATTAGTGAACACCCCCTTTAGAAAACACCACCAGCTGGCTTTATCTATACATTTATTTCAAGAAATGTGGCCATTTAATAATTAATGTCTATAAGTGCCTAGCTATGAAAATGCAAAATGAAATATTTAATAGAACCAGTACCAAATGGGAGGATTTCCTAAAGGGAATGGATGAGAGCCATGTCCTTCACTATTCCCAGGGAACAGCCCCAAAGATCTAGAGCAGAATGAATCCAGGTGGATGAATATGAAGGGTTTTGGAGCAGAAGAGAAGGCGGGTCACTGATATTATTGTCAGAAGCCCTGGGCCCTCTCAAAGTGGGACATGCAGGAGACAAATCACCCCCAGCAGCAGTTGCCTTGCTCCCTGTGCCAAATTTATCCCTATTTTTGACCAGGCACATGCAGACCACTTTCAGGGCCACAGATTTGTGAGGTCTGTGGCTGAATGTGAATAATGAAGAGTGCAGCTCATGGAGATAACAGCACAGGCTGAGATGCGTGTTTAATCTCCCTCCCCACCCTTTTGGAAGCTCCTGATCCACTTCGGATAGAGAGGACACTTTAGAATGACCTGAGAGTTATCAGCCTTATGTCCGAGCAAGCCATTCCTATTATCACTGCTGGCAAGAGTTATTAATTGTCTCCAGACAGAAAACCTGGGGAGGATGTTGATACAGTATCAGGAGTATTTACTGTAATAATCAACTTGGAAGCAAAAGTTAAACCTCACACTCTAAAGCTCAGACAAACCACTATTGGAAACCAAGCTGAAATTACTGTGGGTTACAGACAACCTTCTGCTTTTGCTAGAAATTTTGCATCTTAGTCTGGCAGAAGCAGCAATTTGGGGAAGACTAATTTTTTCAGTTTTCCTGGACACTTCTCCTCAGAGATTTGGGGCAGGGGAGGAGGTTACCTGTGTTTCTGGTTTTCTAGGATTCTTGATTGGAGCAGATGTGTTAGGGTTTCCATCCAGGCTGATGACTAGCAAGGCATGTGCAAACCCAACAAACTATGTTTGTGGTAGAACCAACACTTCTGGCAAGTGCTGGACTTACCACAAGTGTATCACAGTGGTGCCGGCTACACCTCAGCCTCCAGAAAGGCTGGACACGAGCCCCACAGCTCACATCTGTCTAGGAAACTCTTAACAAATGTGCAGCAGCTCTGCATACTGTAGTCATACATAAGATGCCGGATTTGACAGCTCTGTTCCCATATCTAAGCTCTTCTCTGTGCCCTCACAAAGCACTGCTTCATAGCTTACAAGTACAGCAGTGTGCCTGCCCCACCATATGGACTTTGGTTGCCACCTATACATAGCTACCTCCATGGTGAGACTGTCCCACTGTCCTCTGCCTCCAAGAATAGGCACTGCCAGCAAATAACCCCAGCAGATGGGTGCTACAGTGCTGTGTGCGGAGGGGTAGGAGCAAACGCAGACATACAGAGCGTGAGGAGAGCCGGCAAAACAGAAAGATGTGGCTCTTATGTGGGATGCACTGCAGCTATTTCCAGCAGGTAGCAGGAGCTGATAAAAAAAATGGTATTTTCAGGGAAAAGTAGACACTGCATTGACCACAAGTAGAAGAAGGAATCAGCTCTGGGCCCAGTGCAGCTGTCCCTCACTTGGGTTTTATAGTCCAATTCCACACGTCAAAAAGTGCTTCCTTGAAAGTAAGAAAAGACTCTGGAATAACATTTCATAACATTTCATAACATGGAGCCAAATTTTCAGCTGGATGCCATCTCAATACGCTCAACCCAGCAAACTTACAACCAGATCAGATATGTCCTGTTCAGCCTGAAAATGAGAACCTTCTTCATATGTTTGCTCTCCAACTCCTCACAATGAAGGAAGGCATGAATGCTCTGAATCATCCCCAGCCAACTGTATATTCATTATTTTTTTTATTTATTTCCAGCTCCAGGATTAAGAAAATTACTCCAGTACTATGACATCCATACAATTAAATGTATCGTTTTCCCATCAACTGCCTGGCTATGCCAAGCCGGGCAGCTCGGATCCCGTCGCCATATGGAATGCATCTCTGCCTGCACAAGACTCGAACGTGACAGTTAGAAATGGGCTGGATTTTCCCCCCTGCCCCCATAAGCAACAAAGCACTCTGGAAGCATTTAGTGGGGCTGAGAGGACTTCACGTATTAGCAGAGCAAAGGGTATTGATCAGCCCTCTCAGCTGGGACTGAACCATCAGCTTTAACTGATAGCCCTCACAGGAGAGACCTATGTGGAGGTTGTCCAAATCTTCCTGTCCTAAGCAGGACCTGTGAGCTTTAGAGTAGCTCCTAGGACCCTGCTTACGGATCTCCCCCACCCTCAGTATCTCACCTCTAGCCACATTGTGGTGGAAAATGTTACACAGAAAGTTTTAGAAATTATGAAGGAGTCAGTCCCCATGGCCATTTGGCTGGGACTTTCCTAGACACCTATCAGAGATGAGGTGAATCCTGTTTCTTTTAAAGCCACATGAGAGCTCCAGTTCAAAGCTATCTAATATGCAGTTCCCCAAAAGCCATTTGAAGGTACCAGCCCTTGCTCCCTATTCCCTTTGCTAAAACAGAAGGCGTTCTCCAGTAAAACAGCACCGTGAAGGTTTAGCTGCAAAGCAAGTGCTTTGCACCGCACAGAGCACAAAGAGACTGCTCTATTCCCAGAGTTACTGCAGATCCTGCTCTTCTCATGCCCATCCTCCAGCAGATGATCTCTGGAGAAAGGAGACTCTGCTCTGCAGGGCAGACTGCACTGCCAAGGCTGAGCAAGGGCAGTTGCTTTCACAGACATGGACATGACAGAGGAATTAACCTGAGCTGCTCTGCTCTTGCTGAACCAGATCTGACCTTCTCTTTTGCAACCTCCTGAGATGACCTTGATCTTATTCATGTTTCCACTGCTCCTGAGTCTGGGTTACACCCTTGCTTCTGGACTCTGTTTTTAAGTCTCACATGAATAACAGTTGCAGATCTCCACACAGCTATCTCAGGAATGTGGCCAGGCTGATCTCCATGCTTACTCAAGGTGACATTGATTCATTCTCCCTCTCACTGGCCAGATTACATTGTAAGAATGTACTTCATAACATCCTTGCTCATCCACCACCACCACCCGGCTCCCACTCCTGACCTCCACCTTTGTCAGACCCTCACTCTGGGATTTAGGGTTTTCTCATCAACAGAACGTGCGACTGGAGGTACTTAGGGTTTGGGAACAGGCAGAGAGATTACATTTAGAGAAGCATCAGAGGTCAGGTTTTGAACTGAGGCCCTATCCTTACACTCCAGTCATTTCATGCTCACACACAAATGCAGAAACCAGGCATAACTCCAAGGAAGGCCAAAGAGCTGGGAATGGAGAACCATCCCCAGATTCAGAGCCCAAGATGCGTCCAGAGACAAGAAATTGCATCTGAAGTGAGATGCAAAAAATTGCTTTCGTATCCAAACCCCTCATATAGGCATGCAGCCTACTGCCCACTCATGGCCTGGACCCACACCTCCTCATCAGTACCTGTGCTCAAGTCAAAGCTAAAAAAGAGGCATCTCTTTTTAGCCACAGAGGTGATCTATTTATAATATGTGGCGAAAGGTGTTTAGGCAGAGGATTAGGGTTTGTGAAACACATCCAGGTCTTTGTTTTTTACAAGCTTCTGGGGAGAGCTTGAATAAAAGATTCATCTTTGGAAAAATAAAAATAAAGCAAGGGAAAAAAAAAAACCAAAAAAAAACCAGACATCTGGAGAACTGAACAAGGCCCTCTCCTCAGGCTGACCTAGTTACAGTGTTTGGAGAGAGCAACACAATCCTGTTCAACAGGAGGAACAAGCAGCTGAGGGCTGAATTCAGCCTCAGAGTAAACAAACACAGCTCTCACCATGTGAGCTTTGCAGGTTTCCACCAGGTCTCCATCTGATCAGATCATCAAGAGCTGCAAGCATCCCATCCAGCACGGACATGCCAGCCCGGAGCAAGCACTCCTGCCCACGTTATGCCAGAAGAGCCCAGATACAGCATCTCCATGGATAATTTATGTGCCCGCGGCTGACGGGGGACAGCTCTCCCAACCCTGTGCTCCTCGTGCCGTTCTTGTGCACAGACAATGGGGAGGCCAAACAGGCAGTGCCTCTGCCAAGGGAAACAGCAGCTGCAGCCGCTCTACCTCCTCTCTGCTCCACGTGTGGCCCTGCAGACGTGAGTCTTGTGCAGCAACATGCGATCGCAGCCTGTGTTCAAGTCAAAGGTGTCAGGGCGGGGCCATGCCCTGCTCCCTCCCGCGTGCCCCATGTTTCCTCTGGGTGTTCCTCACCAAGGGGCAAAGGAGGGTTTGCATGAAACTCACACCAGTGCACGGGTGGAAGGGAGGGCGAGACCATCCACATGAAGCTCCTGCCATTGGGCCATCGCTTGCTGGGGGCAAGGGCTGGCAGGCTTTACAAAAGGCTCTGCAAACCAGGAACACGTTGGTTTGACTCTTTGGTGCAGGAAGGTTCACGCTTGGAGATATTTCTTGGGAATTTTGTGCAGGTACTAAACGGTGGAAGCAGAGCAGGCAAAGCTCTGTGGATGTGGGGGCATAAATCAGATCTGAGATCACACCAAAGGCCACCTTCTTACCGCTTGGGTAGGGCAACCTAAGGTAGAAGGACAGAAACACTACATTCATTATATGGCACTGGTCAGGGAAATCAACCATCTTCAACCTGGCTCAGAGAAGCAATTCTACCTCTCAGCAAAATTCTGTTTAGCATGGAATGGGGAAAACAACAAAAATCTAGGAAATTAATTAAAACTGTAGTTCACTGCCTGTATTCTCCCAAATTCTGACAAAGGGACCAACCTTCAAGTGAAATAATTGCTGAAATATCAGCACGTTTCCTGCAAACCAAACCTATTTTTCAGTTTTAAAAAAATAGGAACTAATAGTGGTGTCCACAGAACTTTCTTTGCAGGTTGAAGTCCATCAACAGACTGCTCTGGGAGACCTGGGGCAAAGTGCGCGTTTGATTAGACGTTGCCAAACAAAACTTCTGGGATTTTTTATACTTCACTCTTTCAACTTGCTCCTAATAATCTTTTACCAAAACTAATTTCAATTTAAAATCACGTTATTTACAGTAAAAGATGTCAGCCTGAATGTTTCTTGAGATCTGGCTTTTGTTCACTTAGGATCACACCTTGCATCTAAAAAGCAACATTTCGTAAAGTTGCTCAAGGTATTTTGGCACAGAGCCTTCCAGTTGTGAACAGGAGAGTAACACAGGCAACACAGAAATGAGGTAAACAAAAAGAGTGTTTTGGAAACATGTGGGTTTAAATTGGTGTTTTGGACATCATGCTGATTCAGACATGAGTTGTGAAGTTCTTGCCCAATGCAGAACAAACTGAGGAAAATTATCTCTGATAAAACTGATAAAAAGGGGTCAGAAGAATAACTGAAAAAATAATGTCAAAGAGAAGAAGTCAGGGTGAAGCTGCTGGACCCTCAGGAAGGGTTCAAAGAAGAGAAAGCTAGTTAGTCACAGACAAAACAAGCCCCCACATCTCTATCAGAGAGGCCTTGGAGAGATGCCGTGTACTGTAAACCACCTCCCAGGTCAGTGTCCTTCCATTCATGACCAGGACAATTTGTCTGTTAATTTTGCTGCAAGGGATGTGCACTCTGTACTGACAAGAAACCAGTGTTTGCTGTAACAGCCTCTCCTTCCCGATAAGAGCTGTCCTTGGGACAGTCCCGTTGGTCTCCCAAACAACCAGACCTCTTGTTAGTCCTCAGTGGCACCCCAATAAGTAATTTATTTCCTATTGGGTCTTAAGACAGTTCACAGTATGCCAGTAGACTGCAGAACATTTTGCCAGACCAAACGTTTCTATTAATATCTTCACCCCCTCCTCCCCCCCCAAAACCTGCTCAATTCTTCTTCATTATAAGCACAGAAAAGCCTGGCCTAATAAAAGTACAGGCTGAGGAGCAAAAGCAGAACTTCTCTTCATATCTGAACACTGAAATGACTCTTGCTCCTTCAGGGATCTTGGCACTCTCCAAACCTCATCAAGATCCGGTGCTATGTGGGGCTCACTGTGCAGCAGGTCCCCCGAATATTGCAATTTTAAGCAAAGAAAGAAAAGAAACCCCAAAAACTCAGTTCCTCATTGACCCAAACTAAAACCAGATTCTTTCTCTTTTAACAATACCTTGTCACTGTAGACGAAAAATGTGAGTTTGGGAAGAAAATATGTGGCCTGCTGATGAGATTTGTGCTTTTTTTTTTTTTTTTTTTTTTTTTTTTACAAACCAACAAGGCTGGATTCAAACTTTCCAGCTTTTTTTTCGTTTTCATTTGCAGCTCAACTTAAGATTGCATCCACACAGTTTGGACCCCTCAGACAGCTTGCTTAACGTAGCTTAGAGCTGTGCCCACTAAATATTGCTGCTGGGCTGCTGATGCTGCCTTGAGAGAGGCTTCGTGCTGGGTGAGCTCATGCTTGTCACCCGCATCCTGCTCCGGCAGGACCCAGCTGCAGGCTCCCTTCTCCCTCCTGTGACACCAGTGATGGACACAGATGACTGCTTGTTGTGCCAACCCGCTGAGGTCCATGGCTGCGGGCTGAGCAGAGCCCATCTGGACATTTGTTTCCAAGAGGACCATCGAAGACAACCCCCCCACCTGCAGCACAGAGCTGATGTTGGGAGCTGTGATTGACTTTGGTCTGCACCCACCATGGGGTCTAAGGTGCGGGTGCTCACATCCATCACCAGCCCAAGCACATGAAGATAAGAGCAAGACAAGGGAGTTTCAAACAGGTGTCAAACATGCCCAAGACTTTCTGCTGATGTCCAACCCCTTTCTTCTCCTGCCTGTGAGTGTGGTGTCCACCACTCAAACCCACCTGGGAACCCATGAGAGCCCCAGGGTGCTGAAAGCAAATGCCACCCATGAAGCAGCTGCACTGGGGGTACAGCACGCTTTTCTTTGAGCGTCACTGAGAAAGGGAAGTCCTTTTTTGTTGGTGATGAACAGGCAGTTTGTCCTTGCTCAGCACTGAACGTGTCTCCTGCTGCCCTGCGTCACGTGTGTGAGCAGAGGTGGGACAGTCTGCCTGAAGCCTGATAAAGGCACACACTGTGCAGGCCAAACAAAGATAACTCTGGGGGCACCAGGTCAGAAAAAGCTGGTTTTTTCCTTCAGGGTGAGCTCCTGTAAAAGAAGAGCCAGACTCATTTCAGGCCAAGTGGGAACTTGTAAAAAGAGCCTTTCTCCATACCCACTGGGATGCTAAAAGCTTTCCCCAAAACAAAAAGCAGCAATGGGTGAAAACGCATGGAACGGAGTGTTCCAGGTGGCAGAGCACCCACCGGTGGGAAGTGAATCAGCATTGATCAAAGGGAAAGGGCAAGCCTTGGACAATACAAAAGCCAGTCCTACTGTTCCTCCCCAGCAGCCAGAAGAGGTTGCACCAGGAGCCAGCTGGGAACTTTCTACCAGAGTTGGTTTTTTGTATCAGAAAAAAACATTTCTACAAAGTTAAACTATGTAATGGGAAATGCTCTTCCCCCCCCCCAAAAAAAAATGAATTTTTCATCTGGCAAATCAAAATGAAACATTTCCTTTCTGACTAGTTAAACCAAAAAGGAACATTTCTTTTAGCTGGAATTACCTGAAACATTCTATTTCAAAATTTCCCTGTTAACATATTATCTGATGGTAGATTCCTTCTCCCACATGCTCCTCTTTTCCACCTAGGACTGATCCCCCTGAAAAACTGCTTCTACCATCAAATGCCCCTCCCACCAGCACCAGTACCATGCACCCAGGGCGTTGTTTCATCCCACCAGACCCCCAGCACAGCAGATTTCTGAATAAACATCTCCACGGCTCAACACAGCAAAGCAGAAGATGTGACCCACACTTACATTATCTTTCATCCCCCAAAGCTATTTTTTCAGCTATATCTAATGTTCCTTTAAAAAGTCTTTCAGCTCCATTAATAATCTAAACAGATACTGGGGGTCTAATTAGCAGGCTAATTGGAGAGCACAGTTAGGCATGTACTCAGGCAAAGATCGCGATGAGTATTTTGTCAGTGAGAACGAGCAAAGAATAAATGTTTGTTTGCACCAAAGGCCTTGTTTTATTGCTGTTGATAGGCAAAGTCTCAGCCACACAAACAGAGCCTTGGCGTAAAGCAGTATTTGACCATAACAAGAAATAGCCAGGCTGAGGAGCACCTAACCCCTCAGCTTCACCAACAAGGATTTTATACATGCATACATTAATTTCACATCCCACACGCTATTTAAAACAACTTTCCAAACAGCTTTCCAATTTGTATGACATTGAGAGGGGGGGTTAATTTTATAAGAGTTTCCAGAAGTTTCAATTATATCATGTATGTGTCACACACATGTATAATGCAGGAAATAGCTGAATTTCAACACCTAAAATTAAAAATTTTCCAGGGTAGCATTCCCCTTAGCAGTGTGAAGGAAAACATCCTCTTGTTTCACTTCTAGAGGTTAGCATTAGGTGAGAAATCCTACCAGAGACTGCAAGGTCCTTATAGCGCAGATCTCCTATGGCGTTAAGGGCTCTCTCATGCCTGCACACACACACACACACACGCCCACACACACACCCACCCATCTCTATGAGTAAATAATTCTAACTAAACACCAGTTCTCTGTCTGGGAGTTTGAAATCATTACTATTCTGCAAATGTGTTTAGGGCTTTACTAATAGTTAAGACTGATCAAAATTTGGAATTTCCATTTGGCTGCTTGTTTGAGCCAGTTCAGCCCCAAGTTGCACCCATACAGGTCATGATGCCTCCTGCTTCGTGGCCTCTTTGAACTGGGTGTTCTGCCCAGGCCGTGCCCCAGCCACTTTCACAGCAGCAAAGCCAAGAAACATCCTCGGGTCAGGGGAGGCTCTCAGGCAGTAAACATGAATTACTCTTGAACTGAATTTTTTCCATTCCATTTGAGAAATGAAATGTTTCACTAAACACCAAAGGAAAGACATTGGTATGTTTTTCCTGATGGGAATTTGTTTTTTAATCAAAGTTCTGATTTTGTGGGAAGCATGTTTTTTTCTACAGAAACCCCTTCAGCAGTAAAATCCTTGGCGAGCTTTGCTGCTGGCTATTATATCAAGGCCACGTTTGACTGATTTTAAAAGATGCCACAGCCTTGGGAATGCCACATGGCATTCATGGTACCATGCGTGCTCCGGTGCTGTGGAAATGCTGACAAACACATGTGAGCCTGGTGTGAAAATCCATCACTATATTAAACGTAAGTGCTCTGCCAGACCACATTCGCTCCTGCTCAGAGATATGTATGACTGGCAGTGGACATGCTCGAGGGTTTAAAGGATAATAGACTTAAGTAGCACAACACATCTTCACTGCGCAGTCAAGCATATGTCAGAAAAAAAAATAAAATAGATATTTTACAAACAAAAGGCATTGTTTTTGAACAGAAACAGTCTCCATGTTTCAGACAGTCCAGGTGGTCATAAGTTCACAGCTCCCCTGGATCATTTTTGGCTTTGGTGCTGGGCAATGTCAGTCTTCACTGAGATGCAGAAACACCTACATGTTTTGACAGCCCCTTCCGCTGCTCATCTGAATTTCATATCGTGGGCTTCAGGCTGTGCCAGTGCACACTTCCAGGTAAGATTTCTGCTGATTCCTCTCATTTGCAAATACAGCAAAGATGGCTGCGCACAGAGCATTTTAATTTGTCTGCCTCTCATCCCTGATCTTGGGAAGCTGAGAACTGCCTGACTGTAAATACTGTTATGTCTTGTGACATTTTCCAATCCTTTTTAAATAAATTCTTTTTTTTTTTTTTTTTTTTTTTCCCCCAAAAGCCATTCCTTGATGCCCTAGGAGACATTTCCCTGTTCTACATTAGGAAATTTTCTTTTGCAAAGCAGGAGCCCTTTCCAGCACAACCCAGCTTTGCAAGAAAGCCCTGCATTTTGCCTGAGCTCCCGGGGGGAATGACAGTCCTCTGATGGCTTCAGGACACACACACACAAACCGTTTGTTCCTTAGTGCCTGGTGGTGCTGCTTTCAGTGTCTGTTTTGGATGGTATTAACTGGGCAGGACATCATGAAAAGAGACAGATGCTCTGGTTTAAAAGAAAATAAAAAGGAAAATCAGTGCTAAACAAGGGATTTGGCTTTGCCCTGTAACATTCCCAGTCCATGCAGGGGGCACTACCCCGGGGTTCTGGGCAAAAGCATCAGAACAGACCAAGAAGGACTATAACCCAGGAGCATACTACCTGCTGAATTCCCTATGAAAGTAACAAGCTGGAGCATTCCTCCCAGCTCAACTCCTTTATCTTTGAACACAGCAGCTCTGCTCAGCCCTGCAGTCACCTCACAAGCAGTGTAGCCATGCTTTTCCTTCCGACATAGAGCCCCAGGAGCAATTAAAGACTAACCAGGGTTGACAGATGTTAGTAAAATGCAACCCAGCCGTGGAAACAGCAACGTGGGAAGATGCAGAGGTGCAGAGGAGAGAGTTCTGCATCTGCGGACTTCAGAGAGCCGATGAGCTGAAGGAGAGGCTGGAGCAGGGCTCTGCTTCAAGGCTCGATCTGTTCACTGATGGAAACTCAGACCTGCTGATCCTCGTCTGAAGAGAAACAGCCCTTAAATCCCCAGGCAGGGACACCCACCCATGTGGGGAACCAGCTCAGCCCACCCTTGACCTCTGGCCCTATGAGCAAGGGGGGATTCAGCAGAAAAATTCCCTTGGATGGGTCCCGGCCAGGCAGGTTTGGTGGTCGTTACCGTGGGCAGCACAGGCACAGCCGGTTCGTTAACTCACTCGGACGTGCTGCTGCCACTGCTCACCGGCGATGCCAGGCACTGATCTCTCCACCCAAACAAAGCCAGCAAAGTCAAAGGCTTTGTCTCATATCAGATAGTAGGTTTTAATTAAAAATGCCCAATCCCTGTAGCTAATGAACAGTCTCTGAATTCCTTTTTGCATCCCTTTGAGTTTGAGATTAATCTGAATGCAAAGTTCACACAACAGCTTCTAGCAAGAGCAAGCTTGATTGGTGTAACCATTACTTTTCCTTTCCTACCCCTGGGGTTCTCACATGCCAGGAGTTAGGTTGGAGGCAACTCCCCAGTGCAAAGAAAGCCCCGAGTTTATCTGTAACTCCTGAAGTCTACCGTATTTTGGTCTTTAGTTTTTCTGATTTCCTATATATATAAAATATGCAGCAGCTCTTGGGATTCTGTAAACATGGGCCAGGTACAACGGTGCAATGGCAATAGCATTTGGCACAAACGCATTTGTCATCAACCTCTCAGCTCTTCAATGGCCTTTTGATGTCACTATCTACCATGTAGCCCTTCATTTCCCCCAAGATGTTCATAATTTGGAGCTGGGGTAGAGATGAGGTGAACCAGGAGGCAGCAATTCTGCACCAGTTAGAGGTGAACGGAGCTGGTGGAGGATGCTCACACAGATGGCTGGGCAGCAAAACCCTGCGGGGAGCAAGTCCTTCAAAGGCCTTGGAGAAATGTCCTTGTGCTCTTGAGCCAGCCTTCATGGGATCTCTGTCGTGGGTATACACCAGCTCTGATTGACTCTGAGCTGGAGGTTGCATTGGGCCACCAAGTTGTGACCTAGTGGGGGTTGCAACCAGACCCCAGCAGAGAGTAGGGATTCAAAGAGGTGCCAAGAGGCTTGCAGAGAGGCTTTTGAAAGTGCCAGAGCTGTTGAGATCTCAGCTGCTTTCCTTGTGCAGTCACTTCTGGAAGTCCCCCTTAATGTTTAATTAGTGTGTTAGCTACATGCCAGTGCTCAGCAATTGGGAAACCTTCCTCTGGTGTCTCATGATATCCCCAGGTAAAACCTCAGCCAGTGCAAAAAGTCGCTCCCCTCAGTGACCACAATCACATGCCGTCTGTATTTCTGATTGCAGCTTCCAGACATCAACGCTGACCACCTAAAAAGAGAGAAAACCAAGGAGCAGCGTGGCAGCGTGGTGCCCTGCACATCTCCAGCACCACATCTCCAGGATGGATTCTCAAAACAAATCCCAGTTTGGATCTGTTCAGCCCCAAACCTCCCCCCGTTACCAGGTCCAGTGTGCCCCGGGACACCTGATGTCCCAGCCAGACCGTGATGAGCCCTGAAGGAGCAGGCACAAACCATCATCACATCCGACGAATGTTGTAATTCCCAGCACCCAGGCTACATTTACAAACAGCTGATTTACAATGGAAAAGTGAGAAACGAAGCCACCAAAACTGCTGCCTCCTCTCCCAGCAGCAAATTGCGGGTAGATGACAGGGGCCAGCAGCTCCCTCCTGCACGGTGGCTGGGCTGATCCCCGCGCAGCCGAGGGTGGGGTGCACACGCACTGTTATTCTCAGTAATAAGATGCCTGTCAACATATAAACCAATTAGGTGCAGCTTTTGTGCTCATAATAAGGCTGGGCATAATGCTTTCTATGAGCAAGTGCTTTCAAGTGAAAAATAGCTTCTGAAAGAATCTGACAGTTTGCACATGAGGTTTCAGTTTGCTCAGGGTTTGGTTTGTTGTTTTTTTTTTTTTTAATTCAAGTAATGAAAATTCTCACATTGTTTCAAACCAAGAAACTCTGTCTCAGTTTTCAACAATCCTTCCCTCACACACATGCGCACACACACTCTTTTGGTTGCTTTTAGCTTTTCTTCCTTTTTTTTTTTTTTTTTTTTTTTTTTTTTTTTTTAATCACAGGAGGCAGAGGGAAAATAAGAAACACCATGTTTGAGAGGAACACACTGGAAACTTTTTTTTTTTTCCATTTTAATCACATGACCTTATTTCAAACCAGTGTTTGTGTGTGTTTCCAGGTACTACCAAGCAAGACCCACATTTAGGGGTGGGAAGTATTTATCCTTCCAGTTTCAGTTTTCAAATTACCAGTTAACCACTGCCATCACAGACTAGTCTTTACCTTAAAGATAAACCTGGCTTAAATCAAGGATGAGGAATTGCAGGCACCCCTGTACTCTGCCTGTTCCCAGGTGGAAAAGCTGAAGAACAGCAAATTGGTCCTATATATTATATAACTTTACAAAGGACAACCTGAACAACTCCTGTTTAGTCTAAATGGAGGCATCAACCACGTACTGAATGTGGGGTTCAAGCACAGAGTGCTATAGTGAGGCTGTGTGATATATATTAATAAAATACCAAAGATGTTCCCCGAAATAAGGACCCGCTAGTCCTGGTTCAGCTCCCCTCTGCAGGTATGGAAAGGTCTCGGAGAGCAACTTTAGCCTCGTTACAGCTGTGCAGCTGCAAAGGCTAATTGTTATTTGTTACAGATAACATGAATATTACAAATATTAAGAGTTATTATCATCTCCCTCTAGTGGTTACTCAGCTCTTCGGACTCCAGACGTGGGATTTGTGCAGCAAAAAGGCAGCGGTGTTTTCAGAGAACTGCAGATTGAAAGGAGCAGCCACAGAGGAAGCAGAGTTTGCAACAAGATGCTTGTACAGAGCCCCGTTTGCACAGCCCGGAGATTAAATACGCGCAGAATTTCGATTTGGCTGGCTAAGCATCGAAACTCTCCTCCTCCCCGAGATGCTGCAGGTGGCCCTAAACCATCAGGCAGCATCTCGAAATAACTACCCAGCGTAATTCATTGAAAGCAGGGTCTATCTGAGCCATCTGCACCCTGTTACAAAGAAGTCAGCAGCATCGCTGGTGTGGTGACCACAGGATCAGCACGGCCCTGGGCCTTGCCAGGTTGGCCAGATACTTGTGGCAGTTTGTGCAGTGCAGGATAGCAGGGAAGGGAGACAGGGATGGAGTGTAAGATCACCCTGAGAAAAAATTGTGCTTTTTTCCAGCTGTTCAGGGGCCCCAGGAGAGCTATTTTGTAATCAAAGGCAGAATCACACCCCCTGGCACCTGCAGTCTCTTTTCAATGTATTGGTAAGTTGCAGAGACACTTTTACTATGGAAAGCTGTTTTGGTTTAGGGATGGATGGCTCAGTTTAAGGAGGGAACTGGCAGCAACGCCTTGCACTGGGATGTGGCCTCATGAGTTCCCTGCAGCCTGCAGAGCGACGCCGGGCACCCGGCCGTCTCTGAGCGTTTTGCTCGTGGGCCCACCTGTTACAGCTGAAGGGGTTTTGTTCCACCTTCCAGAAAGAAAACACAGAGGAAGGGAGATATGAAACCTACCCAAATGTTTAAAGGAAAGGAAAACCCTCCCGCCACAAAAAATCGCAAGCCTCTCAACATGTGCAAAAGTGATTTCCAGAAACAAGTGGAATCCAGTTCCCTTCGTGTACAATGACAGCAGAGAGATACAATAACAGCAGCACAGGAAAACAAGAGGAAACAGAGGACTTGGGACTCACGCTTGGTGTTTGGAGCCAGCTAAGTCTTCGGGTGGAGGGTACTCATAGCCCTGCAGCTTGTTCTGCAAAGCAGCCCAGTGCCTGCAGCCTTTGCCTCCCATGGCAGGAGGAGCCTGACAAGCACCATTCAGGCTGCAAACTCAGAGCATCCCCCTACACAGGACCAGCAAGGTACAATCAGACGCAGGAATACTTGCTCAGGCTCATCTCAGCGAGATTTTTCAGTTTTGCATGAAGAAAGAGCAAGTGGATGAGAGAGACCAAGGGGATGAGAGCAATATGTACCTCTGTATGTGGATGAATAGATTTCATTTAAAAGAAAAAAAAAAAAAAGTAAAGATCTGTACAGCATGAATGATCTCGGGAATTCCCAAGGGCTGCTTTGAAATCCAAAGTGTTGTATTTTGAAATGGACACAGACCTTGGCGGGAAGTGGGGGAGCAGACATGGGGGAGCAGACAGTAATGGTTTAATAGACTGTGGAATGGCTAGTAAAATAAAAATAAAAAAAAAAAAAAAAAG
>NW_020799123.1:2968742-2973501 GCF_003259725.1 Athene cunicularia
AAAAAGGTGGGGGGGTGGGGGGGAAGAAAAAGCAGATGGCAGCCCCTTCGCAGGAGCCATAAAATTTCATGGTGTATTTTCTATCCATGGCTTCACTGTAATTCAAGCCTTGGGGGCCAACTCTCTCTGGCAGTGGTTACTGAGGGGCCTTGGAGGGCAGCAGTAACAAAGGGTGGACACTTCTTGGGCCCACTGACCAAATGCTCCCTCCTGGGCTGGAACAGGAAATAAAAACCAAGTCATTTCAGAGAAACACCTAGGAGACTTCCCAAATGCAGTCTCAAAGCAGCAGGTCAGACCTTAGAAATGAAATCAAAACCCCAAAAAGGTCCTAGGAAATAGAAATGGAAAAGGAGGCTCTTTGCATCTGCAAACAGAAAGCAAAGCTCAAAGGAGATCTACTGTCCCTTGACACAGCCTTCATCTTGCATGAAAAAATATTTTCATTTCCATAGCCTGGGCCACCGGGCTCTTGGGAAGGACGCACAGTCAGGCCAGGACTGTATATATCTTACAGGCAAAACTCTTAAACCTCCACTTTTTGCTAGTAATCATGCTTAAACACCATCCCATGATCCAGGTACCTGACTCTAAATTTGATCTAAACAAGGTCTAACTCAAGACCAGATGTAGATTTGACTTTAACTTATTACCATGTAAGATTTGAACAAAGACCCCAGATATGAATGCAAATAAAACAGACTATAAAGTTTAACATAGTTTGGGACAACTCTGGTGGTGTTTCAAGTTTGCAGTTTGCCCGTTACCAAAGTCCACGCTCAGTGCCATCATTGTTTTGTTTCACACCATGTAACACAGCGTTACGTAAATGGAGCACACAGCAAATGTCAGTACAGTTAACCTGGCCCTGCATCACTCATTCATCACCTTTTGCAGGTACAGGAGAGCATCACCAAACCCAGAAATACAACACACCTTCCACTATCTCATCCTCTCCTTCCCAGCACATGGTCATTTGGGATGTCAATATACCAAAAGGGATTAAATGTTAATATGTCCATGATATATAAATAAAACAGAGCAATTACTATTCTGGGAGAAAAAAAAAAAAAAAAAAAAAAAAAACACTGTAGTTCAAAGATTAAGCATTCCACACCCATTAATGATAAAAAGCAATAATTAGAATGAATGCAATGAAAACTCAATTTTTCTTCCACCTGTTTCCCACTGGAACAATTGCTGTGTGAAGCATAAGGAGAAAAAAGAAGGAGGGGGGAAAAAAACCAAAAGAAAGCGCCTTATGAAGCTGTGTGCTTCAGCTCCATTAATTCTAATTATTTGAAGATTTGTCTCTAATAGGTTTGCAAAACTATTTGTTTCCAAATGATATCAAAACAACTTGAAAGATGAGAAATATTTTCTCAAGGATGAATGAATTTTCTAAAAAAAGCTTCATTTGAAAAACTCACTACTAGGAACAATGCTCAGTCAGAATCACTTCCAGCACCTTCACACAGACACTTAGACTCTTTGGTGAAATGAATATATGTGGGTTTTAAAGCTTCTTTTTTGTAAAGAATGCAAAGCTTATAGTTAATGATAATCAGATTCAGGTCTGCAAGAGACCAGTGTTGCACAAATCTGGGGTGACAAAAAAGAGTTGAGGTCTTGGAGCTGGAGATGCTGGTGTCAGCGTCAGCCAGGTGCACACTCAGAGCTGAGCATAGGAGCATCCTGAGCACGCACGTACAGGCCTGCAGGATCCATGTCTGCTCAAGACAGACCTAAAGGTATTATACAGGGATGTATATAACAGCAGAGGGAACACGTGAAGGATACTGAGGGTAAGAGCACAGACAGGCACCGGAGTGTGTGTGTGTGTGTTTGAATACCACTTCATCCTGGCGGACCCCCAGAGGGCCCCGTGCTTTATCTCGGAGCAGTGGGCATCCTCATTGCCCGCCGGGGCCACGACTGCCTGCCACTGGTGCAACACGGTGCTGCGAGACCTTCCACGTCAGGGCTGTGTTTTGCTATTGCTCCTCAGCACTTTTGTTGGGGTAGGTATAAAAATAATGGAAAGTCGGTGATTTTGGTGATAATACAGCTGAGAGGGAGAAAGGAGACCGAACCCTCTGCCTGCACGAGGGACTAAAGCAGGTGGTGATGCGGTGAGGAAAGGAAACTTGTGCTCTCTGTTGAGAGTCAAAGCACTCAGAGCCTAAAATTGGGCAGCAGAAAAAAAAATGCTTTTCTTATCATTTCATCCCACTGGCACAGGATGAAAGAACCCATTTTCTTACTGAGGTGCAGAGCAGGAGGAAGGGGGAGAAGTGAAAGCGGGTTTCTGCCTCCCTGTGCATCACTGAGATTCCTTTATTGCCAAAAACCCGAAACCCAGAGAGGCCATTGCTTCAGCTGTTTCTTTAGAAAGGTCTCACAGGTGCACTCATTCACAGGGCACCAAAGGCCGATTTTTGCCATTTCTGAGCTACCAGGGTCTGTAAGAAAGGGACAAGTGGGTTCCTACTGCTGGAAGGTGGCACCATCCCTCCTGACCATTTTGGAGTAGTTTCTGCCTGTGAGTACAAGCCAGCGGCACCATTTCCCACTAATGAGCAATTCCTCAGGAAGGTTAAAGAAAAGTCAAGGTTTTCATTAAGGGCTCGAGCCACTTAATTGGTCTATGCTGACAAATGAAATAATATTTGCGGAAAGGCCGAATAGATAAAGGGAAAAGTAAACAAGGTCAGCAATGTCCGTGAGAAACAAACCCCAGAACATGTGACTGGAAAACCACTACTGCTGCCACCAGAAAGGGGATGTTGCACCTCATCCCACTTGCTATAGTTTGCACTTGGGGGTAAGTCACTGCTTGCTGTTATTCAAGAATCTGCCTTAAGGATGAGCAGATCGGTCTGAATTAATGTGAGATCTCCAGAGCCCGGGGGGCACAGCCTGGACAAACGTTCCTGGACCCTGCACCGCAAATGGTGCTTCAGTGCTCCTTGGCCCGGCAAGACGAGGCCAGTCTGTGAAGCTCTGTTTGGATGGACAGGAGAGGAAATTAATTAAGAGAATATGTGTTTCCTCTAAACTTGGATTTGATTAAATAAAATCATAAAAGGCATTGAAATATGTCTAGGAAAGGAAAGCAAGCGAAGTCCTTGAATTTATTTATTCTGCAGTTTTGTGCCCCAGCCCCTCATCCCTGTTTCATTTATTTCTTACTTCACCTTCTTTAAGAAAGGAAATTTTCCACCAAAAAGTGTAAAGACCTGTGACTGTTATTAGACATTTTCAGTAAAATACAAGGGCATACAAAATCTGGCAATAGACCAGATGGCATTGTCTTGTCTCCATCTTCAGTGATCTTTGCCCCATTTGCACCAGAATTTTAGGGGTATCTCAGCTGTTTCCAGGAGACCCCTTTGTGGTGGCACCCTGAAAGAGCCCCGCAGTCCACAGGACACTCCTCTGACACAGGGCACCTGGGAAAATGAAATGTGAAATGTTCAAAACAGACCAAAGGAAGCATTTCTAATGTGAGTAATTATCCTGCAGCGCTTCCTGCCATGCAATACAAGAGAGGCAAATAATGCAGAATAATTCCTCAAAGACTCAGTTACTGAGTTGAATAACAGCATCAGCTGCAGTTTCGCTGCCTAGGTCTAGTATTATGAAGGCTCCTGGTCCTTGTGCTTCAAACTAATCTCCTGCTGGGATTAGAAAAGCAAACACTATCTCAGTATCAGTGACACAACTTCAGGTAATAAGGAGGGCTCAAGCACTGTTTCTGGAGGCTGACTGGTGCAGGAGATAAAGCATCAGTTTTTCTTGCATCTTTTACCATGGGCTGGTTTAGTTTGTCAATGCTCTTTTCCCTACAGTGTAGAGGAAGCCTTTCTCTAATGGGGATGCCTCTCCTTCGTTTAAAGCCAACTACTTTAAAAATATAAAGCACCTTAAAATTGTAAGGAGCTTGCACTTTTCTGAACAAGACCGCACCTGTGGCTGCAGGAAGAGCCCAGTTCACGCTTGTCATCTGCCAGCACCTCCCAGGCACGTTCAAGTGGCTTCATATCATAGGTTTTTGGGTGCTGAACTCCTCTGCCCCAGGCCACTGCACAGAGCACACTTTGCAAGAGCCGGCCATCCCCATCCACAAGGACGATGCACACTGACGGCCTGCCCCGAGCCCAGAGGAGTCGCAGCTACCACGCTCAGGTTGGCACATACACTCCTCCCCGGAGCAGGTGCTGGGGCGGAGGGTTGGCACTATCATTAAGAAGCAGCTATTTCATGTCCTTACATAGTAACCTCGATGCTGCTACATGAGTAAACTATGAAGTTACACATTAGGTCGTAACATTTCAGGACCTATTAGGAACAAAAGTGCCTTTGTGAATGTGCGAGTTACTGAATAACCTCCTACATCCCCATAAAAAGCAGCAAGCGGGATTGAGCTTTTTTCTTCTTTTAAACAAGATCTGGTTTATATGCAAGGCAGGATCTTGAGGCTCCTTTTTGTGTCTCCACAAGCTGCTTGCCTTGCTGTCACCCTACCTGCCCTCCTCAGAGCAGAGTTTCAGTAGGACTGAGCCCCAAAACAGCTTTTGGGTCCCAAGACAAAGGAGTTTGAAATCTTGCTGTATAGGGCAGGAGCAATAGTACGCCTGAAACACCTAAACTCACCCATCTTTGGGTGCCTTACATCTGCTCCATGCTGCCCTGGGGACATAATGGGAAAACAAGTCAGGGGACGTTTTGCAAAAAAGCAGAGCCACCCTGTGAGGAA
>NW_020799123.1:2973551-2986247 GCF_003259725.1 Athene cunicularia
GGGAGGGAGGGAGGGAGGAAGAAAATACAACCCATGTGTACGTGTTGTTATGCTGCAGCTCATCTCCTGGCATGAGACATCCTAGTTAACAACCTCGAGGTCAAAACCTGACCTTCTTCCAGCCCACGGCGGTTGGACAGATTCAATGATACGGGTGAGATCGGGGCACTGTGCAGTTGTTGACTGGGCCAGCAGCGAGGCGGGAGGGTGTACATAACCTCTTAGCCCTTTCCTGCCCTCCACCAGCCACCGAGTACATCACTGTTTAGGGCCTTGATGTGACTATTTATCACAGGAACATTTCTCAATCACCTGTGAATGCGCTGGAGAAAAGCCAAAACTGCTGTAAGTATCAGACTCTGGACCCTGCCCAGCAGGCCTTCAACCGAGCACATCTGAATGCTCGAAGGCTGCTCATTTTCCTGCGGCTTTCCCATCTGCTAACTCCTCTGGGCTACCTCCTACCCAGTTTTCTCCATCTCTGCAATAGCCATATTTTTTTGTGGATTAGCCATAATGGAGACACTGGTGTGCAGCGAGTGCTGAAGCGCTCCGCCCTGTTATCCACTGTTGCTCCTGTTGTGCATTTTCTGTAGCACTTCCCAGTGCAGACCCAGCCTGTGCCTTAAAACCAAGTGTTTTGGAGAGCCCTGGAACTGGCAGGAGCTACCTGAGCTCCCGTTATGTCTCCATGACATGGTTGGTCAGGGATACTGAAATGACCCACAGCTCCCTGCTCTTGTGCTGAACTAACTGTTATCACTTTCTACTAACAAGTCCTTCTTTCACACGGAGCCAGCTGGGTCCTCTCTCCCTTCTGCCACTCTCTTGCATTTTCCTTCTGGAAGCCTCCCTTGCACGGAGCCCTGGGAACTCAAAAGCAACAGCTCTGTGCTTTTTGACCCTCGTTTCCTCCTCTGAGCCAGAGAGAGATTCTCTCACAACCAGACTTCCCAGACCTTGCAGTTGAAGGAACATTAATGTTTCTGTAACTCTAATTATGTTACTTGCATTTAAACCGACTGGTATTTCCCACCATCTGCAGTGGGGACTGTGCTGGGTAATGCCAGGCTGCTCAGGCAGAACCCAGAGGCACTTCTGCTATCAAAGACTCACCCAAAATCACAGCAGAGGCAGGAGCAAACTCAGCCCAAGAGCTCACATGTCACAATTCCCAAACTAGCACCCTAACCACTGGATAATAGACTTCAAAGCACATTTATAAATAAACTTGGGTCTTATATAAACCCAATTAGAATACACTGGCAAATTATTCAAGGAGGCTGGCAGACACATACTTTACTTCAGGTGTCAGCCACAGGAGAGTATTGTGGGTTTCGCATTACAGGGAATGCATTGTGACTTTGAGTTATATTGCACTTAGCCTGTAAGTGAAACAATAACAGCTTGGTCTATGGAGATAACACCCCAGATCAGCTCCCTACAATAAATTAGTGAAACATTCCACTCCCCAGCACTGCAGTCTCACACCTCTAAATATCAACACAAACTCCAAGGGTTTGATGGAAAAAATGGTGTTAAGTCTCATGGCGTTTGAGGAATTTCCCAATATGCACTAAATTAACTTTCTGGCTGAACTAAACAGAGTGGTAGAAAACAGCCCCATTTGAGACAGATGCAAGGTGAGAGATCCAAGCAGCTGTTTTGCACATGAAATCAGATTGAGATTAACACTTACCCTTGGAGTTCTTGTTCTGGGGGTAAAATATAGCTTCAGGGACCCCTTTGTTTAAAAATACCTTGAGTTTCTTCAGTGGAATAAGAAGAATTGGGAATTTGATATCTCCAGGCCATGAAAAGTCAAAGACTAAAAATCTCCCTCCAAATGCAAAACCACTGATTTACATTGATCTCTTTTGTTTCCTCTAGCTTGGCATTTTAAGGATTTGGCCCAAATCATGAAAGTCTATTTCATCAGATTTAACTGGAGAAAACCACTCATTGCTGCACTTCGCTGTTGCAAGAAGACCAAGGCAGGCACAAAGCATGGTTAAGGACAGGAGTGAAGTTTTGTAAAGGAAAGGGATGTCTCTTAGTGTGGTAAACAGGTGTAAGAAAACAGGAAGATTTTTATGGATACAACCTAGTGATGACTTGTGCACCAGAGAGATCAATCATACTTTTTTTCCCTGTTTATTGCTATTTACATAAATTAAAAATTCTGCAGGAGAGAAGGAATACTCCAGGTGCTGACCAGCCTGAATAAAATGGATCAGGATCCCCTGGATGCTGGCCTCTCTTTTACCCCTTCCTTGGTTAAATGTGAGCCTGAGCACTCCAGCAGACAGCCGGTGCGTCTCCTGTGGCCCAGCAGCACGTCCCAGAGGATTCAGCTCATTTAGGCCACTCGGCAGATAACATGAGTTTGTTTTTGGAAAGGCAAAGCAATCTGTCCATAAGGATTTCTCACGCTTCATATGCCAGCCCTGGCCAGGGAAATACAACATTAACTACATCAAAAGAAATTGTTGAATGAATAAATTATAAAAGCATTCAGGGTACCTATCTGGGGTATTATTTTACACATTGGTGCTGAGTAGGTTAAAGGAGCATGTTTTGCTGTTATTGCATTCCCGGCTCTATTTGCAAGGACGCAGCATCGCTGTGAAAGTGAGACTATGGACATGAGCTCCCTGCCGGCACA
Source organism: Athene cunicularia (assembly GCF_003259725.1). NCBI lineage: Eukaryota > Metazoa > Chordata > Aves > Strigiformes > Strigidae > Athene > Athene cunicularia. The sequence goes on from NW_020799123.1 coordinate 2,976,217, forward strand.
GCAGGACCAGACGCAGGTTTTGCTAATGCCACCTCACCACTAAGCATTGTCCTTCAAAGAAAGGCAGCACAAATGCTGATCTTACACAGTACAAGAGGAAGAAGAGCCCTCCAGACAAAGCTAAACACAAGTCCATCGAAACACATCCTCAAATTGCAATTGCGCAGACCCACGCTGGCTGCTAAGCCCCATCCTCCTCTCCGCAGCCACACAACACAATATTAATGTCTTGCTCAGCCAGCATCCATCACCCAGCGACACGCAGCTCTTTCCATAGACAAAGCTGTTCGAGCACTTACATACCATTTCACGTTGAAGGATTTCAAAAAGCTTTGCAAATATTATACAATTAAGCCTCACAACTCTTGTGCGGATGGGCTGAGTACTATTCATCACAGTTTCTCAGCTGTGGAAAGAGAGGCAAAGAGTCATTAAGTGATTTATCTAATATCACACAGAAATCCTACAAGAGAATTAGGATTATCGCCCAGATCTCTGGATTACCAGCCTTTTTATATGCAATTTATTCCTGATTAAAACCATACAGTCCACTTCAGGGCTTTGCTCATGGGAAGATTTGTAACCATGCAGAGTTTATACAGTTGCATTTTTTCTAACAGGGAAGAAAGAAAAGAAAAAAAAAAACCCAAAACAACACAAAAAACCAAACCACAAAGAAATAAAAAAGGAACTAACTACTATTTCAACCAGAAAGCATACTCAAAGTTTGCACCTTTGTGCTAAGAACAGTCATCGATGGATTTCCAAATCAAAGTTTCCTAAATAGAACAGGGAGGAGCACCCAAAAGTTTTGGTGCTAAGCCTAGTATTACCTCCTTTGCAGACACCCAAGCTCCATTCATGGAGCAGCAGGGTGAAAGCCCAACTCCATAAAAGTTACGGGATTGCTGCCATTCCCATTGGTGGGGCCAGGGTCTCACTTGAGGTGGTTAGTGGGTGAAGGCTGTTGCCTTTGGCATGGTAGACCTCCCTGGGTCACTGTAAATTAGTACAAAATGGTATTAATTTTGGCCTTTTACCCAAAGAAATAAAAGCTTGTTCAGGACTAAAGCCTACCTACGCGTAGACAGGCTACAAGCTTCAACCAGGGATAAAAAAAAACGCAGCTCAGAGCCAGAGGCAAAAATGGGGATCTGCTGCTGCCTCGCATCAAATTCAGACTTCTCATCACAAAAGATTTTAATTTGGCCCCTGCTGTACACCACAGTCCCTGTTAGGCCAATCTCCCCAGGCAAGGCAGTAAATTATGTGTCCCTGCATCTGGCCCCTCTGGCCTCCTGTCCATATGTTAACTCTCAGTGCTGGTTAACAGGGCCTGGTGAACCCAAGCTCTTGCCCCAAATGTCCCCCAGCTCCCCCCAGCCAGCTCTGTGGGTGATTTCAAGGTACATCATCACAGCTACCTCCCAGAGGTGTTATTTGCCATCTGGAGCTGGGCAAGCATTTCAGATGAACGCATTATCCATCAAAAAGCACACTTTTCTGCAAACTCAAATTGTTTAAATTTGAAATGTATCTTGGTTGAAAACAAAAAAATCCATAAAATAAAATATTGGTGTTTTCAAAGCAAAATACTTCAGTTTTCTTTTGAAACAGTGTCCTTATTTTTGAAGGGAGAACAAGCTTCATTTATAGAAAGAATTTGAAGGAATTAAAAACTTAAAGCCAACAGAATATTTTCTTACTGACTCAGGACCAGATGGTCAAATGGAAAAACAAAAAACTCAAATCAAACCCATTGCCTTTATTTCCCTCCTTCCTGACCCAAAAATTTCAGATCAATCTGATCCAGCTTCAGCAAGTTCCACTAAAAATAAAACCAGTGAGATCAGGGGACATGGACAGTGGTGCAACGTGTACAGGGCTCTGCAAACACCCAGTTTTAATCAGAAACCCACAGGATCAGGCTCCTCCATCCCCCATCGCTGATGGAGCTGGATCGGAGGTGGCAGGTACAAAGGGACTCTGCTGAGATCCCCTAAAATATTTTTTCTTTCTCCATGGTGCCCCACGACTACTCCAAGATTAGGAGAGATACAATTGCTCCCATGTCCTTCTCTCTGGCACTATGTGATTCAAAACACATTTGGCCCTGAGTTTTTAGGGAATCCAGGATTTTACTCTGAGCTAGTTTACTCCTGCTGCAATGAACACAGCCACGGTGCAAGTGGGTGATATTTATTCCGAAAGGCTTTCTGGCCCATTAGCCCTGATGTTGAGCACCTTCCCTACTTTTCCAAGCCCTGTAAGGACCTGCAGATGTGCTAACAGCTGGGCTTCCCTGAAAGCCACTGTAGATCCTGCAAAAGCCCAGCCTATTGCACCAACACCCTGGGCAAACCTTCCCTATCACTCAGCAGATCAGTGCAGAAAGGGTGCTCAAGGATGGGGAATGTGTGTTGCAACTACAATTTGAGACTTTTTTTTTTTAAAAAAAAAAATGTGTCTACAAACGAAATAATTTTGACTCCAGGCTGTTTACAGCTGCCACATCTGAATTGGATTTTGCCACCATGGTGTCAGAAGACTCAGTCTACAAAAAGAGCCATAACATAAATATCCCTAATGATAAGAAGGCAAATGTTTTGTAAATTGAGCCATAGTGTCTTTGATTGTGTGACATTAATTTAATTCTCTTACTGCTATGCTTAGGCAGAAACACTCCCTACCTAACTAGTCATCACAGGAAAAAAAAATAAATAAAAAAAAGTAATAAGCATATAACAAGGATCCCCAGAAACAAATAATACTGGGTTTTTGAAGGGGCTGTGTTTTGTACTATTTGCATTTCAATAGGATGGAAAGCATAGTTTCTGAACTGAGGCTTGCCAAACTCTCTGGAACACCCTTTTCTTTCTGTCTGATTAATCATTTCATACTTAGAGTCTTTTAAAATACTGCTACTTCTAACAAGCTGATAAATGCACATCTCTTCAGATAAATGATGAACCTTAAGGCTCTGCTCTGTTTTGCTCTTTTCCTTTTCTAGCAGCTTCAACTCTTAAATCAGCAAACACAGAACACAGATTTTCTGGCTGTGTACGAAGAGCTAGTGGATTTGAAAGACTAAAGCAATGCTACAGGTTCCCCTGCCTCAGCTAGGGCTGAGAAATTGCAAAAGTCAATCTAATAAAAAGGTGCTTTTTTCCAAGTGTGCAGCATGATTAAAAATCAGCCAATTAAAGTTCTGATTCAATATAAAACCTGAATGTTTCCAAATGAATAAAACAGTTGACACCAGCATAACATCTGCCCTCTCCCTGCAGCTCTCCATATGGAAAAGAGATCTACCTGCTTCCCTGTAGCAAAGGAGGTTGGACTGAGCTAGACTTGGTTTGCCAGCAAAGTCTTTGCCGCTTAGCACGGGTCCTAAACACAGCCCTGTTTTGCTTCTCCACAACTCCTAAAGCTGCTTTATAACACATAAAAATGCTCTTCCAGCTCAAACTGTCCTGCCCTGGATGGTCATCTGTCTCTACCAGTGGCAGCAGATGCTATTTAGAGAGCACCCGTGAGCCTGGGCACTTGCTGCTGCAGTCCCAGCCCTTTGTACCCGTCAAGCATCCGCAGCTCCTGGGTGTGGGATACTGGAGTCACAGCCCTGCCCAGTCATTTCAGTGGCCATTGATCGAGCTGCTGTGCATGACTTTTAAAAATTCCTCTTTGAACTTGCAGACTTGCCACCCCCATCGCTTTGCAAACCTCTCCCATCTCAGCTTTCTCATCTCCAAACTGAAGAGCCATGGTCACAGAAAGCAGCTTTTCCATTCCTGTTTTAGTGCGATACCTTCTCCATCCATACCATGGTCTTCGCAGGATTAATTTTACTTAATTACAGGACTGAGTACAATAAATGATACAAGCCAAAGTGCAGTTTGGGCAAGTCAGCTCCAAAGGGGACTAAGCACCACAAGAGCTATGCTGGTACAGCCTCACTGCAGACAGCAAGGGCCTCAAGGAGACTGGCCAAGGTACCAAATGCAGTAAAGTTTCCTTAACCCAACACTGTTATTGTATGTGAAGAAGCCCATTTTTTGAGCACCATGAAGTCCTCTAGACACAAGATAACCCCTCTGCTACCATGTTTTTTCCAATCCCAGAAAGTCTGGCCCCACTCATCCACCCCAGCCCCATGCTGCGTTGCACAGGGTGGACATGCCCACCATGAACTCTGGAGCATGCAGTTCTCCTCCCCTCAAAGAGAGAAAAGGTGAAGTGACACAAACAACAGGCAGCTTTAAAGCTGACTGACATTGTTTTGAACCTCATGGGAACTTGAAACATGGTTCAAATTTCATTTTAAGTGATCACTCTTCATTCCTAGGGTTCACATAAATCAATGTCATAGGCAGCAGGTAATATATTATATGTGTATTCCATGAGTGACTACACACTCAAGAAGTATGAAATACTTCTTGTGTTCCACTTACATATACACAAAACTTCTAATCAGCAAAAAGGTAGATTTCACAGAAAAACAAAAACAAAAACAAAAACAAAAACAAAAACAAAGCTTTACTAAATGTCAAGTGCAAAAGTAGTATTGAAAACAAAGAAAAGAAAAAAAAAAATCAGTTTAAGAGGAGAAAGGGAATAAATACAACAAACTGCAAACCAAAACTAATGTTTCATCCTGGAAGATCAGGGAGGAACCCAGTGTGTATTTTATGAAGAGCTGAACCCTTCATTTCTGCTGTGGGCTGTTTTAATGACCTCCACACTTGGTGAAAAAAGCCTATTTCTCACACCACAATCTGGTTAATAAAACCAGATTAACTCACAGGTCTGCACAAATATTCATTTGTAAAACCCACAGGAACTGCTGACGTTTCTCAAGAAACCCTCTGGGATTTCAAATTCTCATCAGTTTGGACAGCAGCCTGAGAGCAGTGCCATCCCTGCCTGCAGGTCACCAGGGAGTGGTGCAGAGGAACAAATGCTGTAGGAAAAAGAGGTCTTTTAGCAGAAACACCATGACGCAAACTGCTACTCCCTCCCATTTCCTTCTCCAGCAGTCTCTCTACAGGTCTTTACCATGCTGGGTAGATGAGACAAGAGGAACACATGCACCACTCTGGCGTGTAATATCCCTTTGATGTTGTCCAGGATCCTCCTTTCCTCACATTAAGGGGATTCTAAGTCTATCCTGGCTGAGCAGAATTTCCTGGAGCCCTTGTAGCTCCAAGAATAAGGTGCATTTCTTTGACTTTTCTTAGTAAAATTGAAGATAGCAATTGTTTCAAAGTCTCACACTTGTAGAGGAATGAGAGAACACACAGGGCAGATGTTAGTCCTATGGCCTAAAGGCTGCCCAGAAGGTGCTCAGACACAGGTATGGTTTGGCTTCAAGAACGTCTCTGGGATGGGACCTTGCTGCCTGGAAGATGAGGAGAAAGAGAGATTAATGTATTCCTCCACCCTGGCCACCTTCTGTAGCTCATCCCATGGGAACATAGTTATCTCTGTCCGCCTTGGTGAAGGGAACAGGAGAAACAGGTCCATCTTGATGCTGTCTTGGACATCCAAAGATTTGGTTCACCAAAGGCCGCATGAATTTCCTTTGTTTTTAATGAGACCATTGACTCAACTACCAAAAGATAAGTAAGAGATTTGTTTTATATTTAAAATACATGACTCAAGCAAGGACTGTTTCTCTCTTCACTTTTGCTGCTTTGATCTTGGCTGAAGCATGTTACAAGAATAACATCTAATAGAGAGCACTGAGCAAAACCCAGCCCAAAGGAGAGCAGTACCTCTTACAAGAGTGCAGCAAACATCCCATTTCAAAGACATCAGATTACTTGTAAAAGGATTGGGGCTGGAAGCTGGATCCTCACGTGCACACTAGCTGTCAGCTGCAGGGAAGTCAGATAACTGGAGCTGAAACTCTGAATAAAGCAGACCTAGCCTTGCAGAGCAAGATTTTATGGCTAAAGAACTCCTATAATATGTTGTAATCACAACTGCATTGCAGCTTGGTATTATTTTCATAATAAGACTGTTTTATAATATTTTATATCCAGGTAAGTCCTAAAGGGCTCTATCTCACAGAGTAGCTGTATCCCTCTCTCAGGGAAACCTCTTCTGTTTAACATCCACACTGCAGGTTAATAAATGCCATAGTGTCATTTCCTCCACTTGCTGGTTTTAGCAAATGTCAAAGGGCAACAACATCGCAGCAGAAACCAAGTGTAGAAAAGAGAAACAACAGGCACCAATAATCTCAGAAAGGTTTTACATCCTTCATCCAAATTCTTCTAGGTTTATTTCATATTAATTTTTACTTTGAAGAAAACCTCTGATTTAATACCACTGTGCAATCCCATGTTCTGCTGAATACCCGCAAGTTGTTGGTGGAAATGACTAGATCTAGATGTGCCTCAGTTTTGAAATCCCAGGCTGTCAGATAGCACCTCCCCACCTTTTCTAGAGTTGTACAATAAATGGAGCATCACTCTATTCAAAGTTCAAAGTTTCTCAATACATTCATAGGTCCATCTGGTGTTTCCTTTAAAAAGCAAACCAAAAAAACCCAAACCCTACCACCACCAACAAAACCCCTTTAAACTACTTCAGTAATATTAAAAAAAAAAAAACAAACCCAAAAACTAGACAAAAACACCCCAGACCAAAATACTTCATTAACCATAATTCTCAGGTTACAATGAGATTTATATTTGGAACAGTTGAACCATCCTTCCTCCCTTTTCCTGAACTTCAGTCAAAATATTATTATTATTATTATTATTATTATTATTATTATTATTAAAATAATATGTAACAGGCTTTAAGGAGTCATTGTGTTCAAGCGAATGCACTGTGTTTACCAGTAATAATAACTGTATCAAACAAGTGTGCAGTGTGATCACGTTTTTGGAGAGAAAAGGTGAATGGGCAGAGATGTTATCAAAATTGTACTTTTGCCTGACGTATTTGAGGACTAATGTATTTGAGTGGCAGATCATTGTCTAAAACCAGGCCAGTCCTCCATGCTGCAGGAGATGGAAGGAATGAGCAGGCACAGTATCAACCCATACCTCTTGCCATAGCTGACCCCACACATCCATGTACCCACCACAAAAGCCTCCATCCTTTTGTAGGAGAATTCTGCATTTCTGGAAGTGTTGCTACACAAGAAAGACTCTTTTATTCACTGTTAGGAAGCAAAAATTCAAAGAGGCACTTTGAATCATTCAGCTGCACTCTCCTCCCACGTTAAAACCCCACACTGGAGCCATCTCTGCCAAGGATCAAAGCCCACATACCCATCAGCATCAGCTGAAAGTTTTAACTAGGATTTCAGCTAGGGCTTGAACAGTTGTTGAATGATAGCTGATCAGTTAGCAGGGAAGGGAAAAGTCTCCACAGTGACAAATGGGCCCTGAAGCAGGAGGAAAGGCAAGGACAGCCCATGAGATTGGTCCTTCCATGAACTTTCTTGATTGTCCACCCTAGCTATGGGAAAGCAGCACCAAGATAAATGAATGCAGTGTGATCTTCCTCGGGGAATAGTTTTCTGCAAACTTTCCAGCTTGTATCGTTATTGCAGGCTGTGGATGGGCTGCTGTTCAGAGAGGCCAGTGATGGATGCTGCCCTGACCTAACAGCAGCAAGGCCTCCAGGCCTTGACCCATGCAGGTTCCAATTAGCCAAAATTAGTCAGCTGTGGCCAGGGTTTGTCTTCCTTTAAACACCTAACTGTGTGAAAGCAACAGCCCCTTTCTCCAAGTTGCCCACTCAACCCTTTGTGGCCTTACACCCTTCCCCAGGGAGCCTCCTTCAGTTTTGTTTCTCCCCTTCATGAGCCATGCCAATCATTAAAGAGTCTTAGCAGCCCCATTATCATCCTGGGCAATTCTTAACTCATTAGGCTTTAAAGTTGTTGGACTGCAGAAAAAAACCCAAACCAAGCAAATGCTTAAGCACGATAAAAGGATGTTAATGTTTTACCTCACTGACAATGACCGAATCTGTAGGACAATTATTATGGATATTTCCATGGGTTTAGTGTTACTTTTTCCTGACATGAGGTCCTTTGCGTGGCATCTAATTAAAAATGGAGGAGTTTAATCTGCAGCCAACCTCAGAGGTTGATTTGAATTCTCCCACTGTGAACGTTCAAACATGGAAGCACGCCTGTTTGCACCGACAGGATCCAATATCCTGTCTTTGCGATGGACTTTTTACATTTTGGCAGGCTGCATGTCTATGATTGTGCCAGACTGCAGCATTAATAATTCACTACCTGATCTGTTCTTTCAGCGTGAAACACAAGTAAAGACGACATTAAGTGTTGCTTGGATTCCTCTGCCATTCTCTTATTGTGTCTTCAGATTGTGCTTAATCGAATGGGAATCTAGTATTAAATTAATACAAAATGTCTTATTTTAGGAGGTCAAACCCGCACTTACTACTGAAGAGAGAAAGCAGGCTTTCCTGCTGAGTTTACCTTTAAAACCAACATTTTTATTTTTGTTTGAATCTCTGTATCAGAAAGAGACGGAATAGATTTAGATTAGGATGCAGGAGAGGATAGCAGAAATTTTAGATTCCTTATGACCAGCATATTAACGCTTTTTCCCTGCTTGGGTGAAAGGGCAGATCACTCACAGAGATGAGAGGACGTTCCCCTTCTCGAGGGGAAGAACCCATTTTCTATCAAGGTTTGCAAGTTTTTCCTTTGCATTGTAAAAGAATAAAATTTCCTCTAGGAAAGAAAAATGCACCAAAACATTTTTATATGGTTGAAAATTGTCTGAGCCATTTCACAAGCATCACGTAGCAGTCACACAGTTGCACTGGCTGAAGCAAGGAGCAGCTACTCGTGAAAGCTCTCTGCAGTGGCAAAGCTGCTGTTACCTGAGTCCTCAATACCCCAAGTGACCTAAAAGCTTTGGAAGCTAGAAACACATTACATCCCAGGTCTTCCCCTTCCCAGGGCTCAGATTTTGTTTTACGTATAAAACCCCACTCAAAAACATCTGCGAAGTCTGGAAAATTGAGGAAGATAACCTCAATTTTGACAAAAGAGTTTATCTCAGAGTGTTTCGTAGAACATGGAGTTTTTCACGTAGTCCTATGTGATGCCTTAATTATTGCATCCCAAAAGCTATTCCAAGGACAGGAAAATACTTTGCTTTCTGTTCCAAAATAGTCTGTATTGCCATTTTACACTCATCCACTGTTCTGGTTCTGTTATCACATTAACACTTAGAGATCCCAAATAAGGTCAATGCCTTTGTCTGTCAGCCTTTGTACAGTCAAGAGACAGTCCTTGCCCCAAAGACCTTAAAATATAAATAGATAAGACAGACAAAGGGAGAAAGAAAGGGAACATTTCTATCATTGTCACAGATAGGAAACGGGAAGATAAAATGGTTTGCTGGAGGTCAGTGACACAGAGCTGGGGAAAGAATGCTCTCAAGTCTCTGTCAAGTGTCTTTACCCATGAAGCTGTCCAAAAAAATTCCTGTATTTCCTCCAGAGTTTCATTCAGATCCCTGAAAAGATGCCCAGAAAAGGGAGCTGTAAGGAATCATTGCAGACTTTCAGAAATGCTTAGTTCTCAAGAGGAACTTCTGAAAGTGGGCATGGCAGAAACACCAGAAGTTTGACAAAAGCTAAGTCAAAAAGCAGAGACCAAAAATACCAAGTCTGGACTCAACATCTAAGAACAAATCTCTGAGGAAAGCAGGCAGGGCTGGCCCAGCCCCAGAGCTGCTCCTCAGTGTCTATGTCAGCAGAGAAAAATGGGATGCCATGGTCAAGAACTCACTCTCCAAGCAATAAGGGCAAGAAAACTCAGGTAGCAATTGGGACAGGAGGAGAGGATGTAACAGACTAAATTGATCTGCCTTCAGTGTGTAATGGCACCACAAGGATCTGGAGAAGATGCCTAGTTTAGTTCCACATACCCCAGAAAAATTGATCTATTAAAAAGAAAGACAGTGGGACCTGTCTTGGGCAGAATCTAAAGAACTGAAGGACCAGAAAGCTGGGGGGTGGGGGGG
>NW_020799123.1:2986297-3023122 GCF_003259725.1 Athene cunicularia
GGGGGGGGGGGGGGAGGGAGCAGACTTTATGGCATAAGTCATTCTGCAGGAGATTTTGCACTTCAGCTCCGTTTAGTGGCTGGCATATGCCCTGTCATCCGAGATTTTCCATCCTTTATTAATTTTTCTCCTTGTGTCATGATGTCAGAGAAAGAGGTCTCCCTTACAAGCTTTATGTCCCAGTGTATCTGTGGGCAGCTGGCTCTGTGATTAACTGCGCTGTGTGGTGGCTCTTATCCCTGCTACGACATGCCAAGCAGGTAATGTTAGAAGTCTTATGTTGAAAGAGAGTTTAAGAGTCTGTTTAGTTAACCCAGGTTAAGTTCTGCAGTTTCTCTCTGCTTTCTCTGCCTTCCCCCAAGCATAACTGGTCACAGGAATTCTGGTTTTTTTTCCTGTTTTTTGAAGGCTTTGTCTTCACAGAGTCGCTGGTGTTAGAGCACAGCAGGGACATCTACTGCAACACAGAAAGTCAACAGCAGTGCAGGAAAACTAAGTTGCACCTACATCACCAACAGCTTTCAGCGTGGGGTTTGTGCTCAGTGTTGTTGCAAGACCACCTGCTCTGACCCAGGTAAAGAGGCTCCATTTTGCAGTTAGAGTGCAAGTGAGTATCCTGGTCCACACAGTCACAAGAAGAGCTGGTCCCAGCTCAGCTCTGGATTGCTCCCTGGCCCATAACAAGCGGTGCTCGGGTTTGTCACAGCCTGGGTGAGCGTAAGAGAAAAGTCACGTTTGTGTCAGGCTCTGCCTGCTAGCCCAGCTGAAGGACAGAGGAGGGATTTTGCAACACCAGCCTGGGACAGGATCAATCCCTGGCTGTTACTAAATCCTTCCTAACCCAGAGGAAAGAATAAAATCAGTTATGTCCATCCTGTAAAGCAGACAGAAGATCTTCAGCAGAAAACAATTCCCACCTGTAGTTTGGGGAACAGGTGGTTGCACAGCACAGTGATACCCCAACCTATAATGGGATCTTCAACTGCTATTATACCCCAAGAAATCAGGAGAGCCTGTATTTTACCCAAACCACTGTCCCTTTCCAGTCCTACAACCTGTGACCCACCTTGACTTTGCCATCCAAGTTTCACTTTGGAAACCAACACCCCTCTTCATGCTGTTTCCTTGATCACAGACCTGCCTGTTAAAGACTGAGTGCAGACTGTTGCTGTAGCTACCGCAGACGTCCAGAGCCTTTAACAATGTTTAAAGAAAGCTTGAATTACTGATGGATGGGAGGCTCTGGCTCAGAGTTGTCTTTATTGCTGGTTGCTCCATGGCTGTAACTCTATCAGTTTATATAGCCCCGGTGGGTTTGTGCTTGGCTCTTCCAGGGACACTGTAGAGCTATGGGGATCCTCTGCTTTCTAGAGGGAAGGATCCTTCCCAAAATGCCTGGGACCAGACCCAGCCAAGACCGAAAAATAAGAGAGTTAAGAGAAACAAGCACAAGAATAGCCAAGATCAGAAACACAGCCCGCCTAAACACAATTGATGATATGTTGCACACCATCAATTTGCCCATTCTTAACCCAACTCTTGGAATACTTTATTGTCTTTTTTCCCTTCTTCACATCTATTAATCTCTCCTCCACACTTTCCACAGACAGTAACATCTTCCAATTCTTCCCTCTCATTTTTCTCCCCAAACACACACAGCCTGCTGAGCAGGGCGGGGAGCAGACGCCCCTACTAATTGGAATGGTCATGGAGATAGTTTGTTTCGCAAGAGTAATGCCTGCAGGGCAGCAGGGATGCCTCGGCGTCCTGTCCTGCCTGCAGACCCACACCTGTCCTTTGTCACAGCTGGGCTGCCCAGACCTGGAATCTAATCCCAGGAGGGCTGGGGAGGGAGGTTATTTTATCTTCAGAGAAAGGCAAACAGGATAGGCACTCATTGATCTTGAGAAAGAAACATTAGCCAAGTCAAACACATGCCAGGGTCTGAAGCAACAGGATGTCCATGATGTAATGCCTGGATTCACCTTGGCATCTCCTTTTACACTAAGGACAGACTTGGAGAGAAAATGAAGAGATGTGACCACAGGACAAAGAAAATCTGCAGAGAGCATCGACCAAATCTGTTCTAAATCAGTCCTGGCTCCCCACAACAGAAATCAACTTCAGACTTACTACTCACAACCATGACACATAGCGCTGTTAGACCCATTATCCTGCCACCATCTATCCGGTATGTCCACCCAGTCTGGGTCCCCACTTATCACGAGTATTGTCTTCTACTGCCTTGAGCAATTCAGCCATCCACCAGAATGCTTTTGCAGAGCCCACTTCAAAAAGGTTTTCCTCTTATTTATTCTGTGGTGGTGCCCCTGGTGAGATGGAGAACTGACTGGAAGAAGAGCCCACACATCTCCAGCTGCAGCCAGCCATGACTCAGCATGAGCTGAGACAAAGGCACCTTGGCAGGACATAGGGACAGTGGGACAGCAACTTCCTCCCCATCACATGTGATTTTGTGCTAGAACAGATGCGAGGACTCCTGCAGAGAAGCTCCTGCTGGCAAACTTACCTTTATCCAAGGCTATGAGACTGTATTTTTAGTTATTGGCTCAGACCCTCTCACTTCTGGCCAAAGAGCATGTAGGAGGCAAACCAGAAAAGCGGTTATAACCACTCTCATGCTGCCCATTTCTGGAGCCAGCTGACAGTCATCCCAGATTACCAAATTCAGTCAGAGTAGCAGTAGGATGACACTGGGACAGTGCGAAACAAACAGCTCTGGGCTCAGCCAAAAGGCCATCTATCAGGAGCTGAGAGGTCACTTTGCCCTTAAAAATGTTCTTTAGATAGGTACAGCACAAAGTAACTTCTCAGCTCTGGTGTTGGCCTCCGGAACCTGTATTTTGCAACACATGGTGAACGGCACACTTGAGCTAATGAAACTGCTGTGACTTCATGCACCAGCATGCAGAGGTCTGGTCTGGGAACACTCATGGACAGCCCAGTGATCTCTGTTAGGATTACACTGGTCTGAATTAATTTCTGTCATCGATGAAGGTTTACACTATCTCTACACCTTCACAAACCCAATTACCTGGCAAAACAGAAGCCAAAAGACCCATCATGCTTCTGCCAAGCCTATCTGCCAAGAGGCAAATGAAGAAAGCTCCAGTGAGCACAGTCAAGGCTCTGAAGTCAAGGTCATGCCAGCCCTCTGGCAGGAACTTCAGCATTTTGAAGTCTCTGGTGCTTCCCAGGTCTTACTGGCACAGATGGTACCAGGAGGAACTGTGGTCCTTCCCCTGCAGCCAGTTTCTCTCACCAGATAAACAGGAAGAACAGAAACGTAATTAAAAAGCATTAGGGAGAGCTTAATGGAAAGTCTGCAAAATGGGTGGTGACTCTGTGAGCTGAAAGTTGAAGTTCTGTTTGATCTACTCATTTATCAGAGTTAGTTCAGAGAGCCTACTACTGGCATGGAACTCAGAAGTTTACTTCCTTGACAGTATTCCCAGGCTTGTATTACCTCCTTTAACAACAACACTGTAAAATTAGACCTTTGTTAATGTTGAATTGCACAGTAATTCATAAAAGAGAGCAGACAGACCTAATCAGACCATCCAGGCATTGATTAAAACGAACACCCCTGAGAACACTGTAATAAAGATTCAACACTTCTAGTGCTTTCCATTAGAGACCTGCCTTTTTGTAATGATTTGCCTCATTAAGCCGGGCACGGCGGACCTGCCATCCCTCGTCAGATGCTTTCTGACACTCGAAACGGTTGCAAGTGGGAGGCAACACTCATGCCATGGACGTTTCCCTTTATGCAGCCTACCTCCTGTTTCTGGTTAAGAACTTCTAGCAATTACTTTTAATGTCAAAACAGAATGTTTTTCAGCTGATAGGAGATCTGCACATGTCCAACGGGAAATGAGAATTTGTTTTAGAGGTCTTTTGATGGAAGAACATATTCAGTAAGTGGGGGGCCTTCCCACTCCCCACCCTTCCTGAAGAAGCAGATCCTATTTCCTTTGGAAGCTTTCATTCTTTCAGTAAAATATGGTTTGTTTTTAAGCTGGAAGTTTTAGTTGTTTTGGCTGAAGTGGCATGGTTTTACCTCTGGGGCTTTAACAGTTTAATTTTACTCTTTTGAAAAATATTAAAGAAACTTACCTAAATGGGAGCCTTTATCAGAAAAGACCATTAAAACTTTTGGAGAAATTTTTGTCTAATTAAGAATTGTTCTTCAATAACACTGTAGTCCTGCTCAGATTTTACTTCTCCCTGTCCGTTCTGCACCATGGTCCCTAGCAGGAAATTTGAGTCAATCCCAGCCTCAGCTATATTAACAGCCCTAACTTGAACATGGTACCAGAGATTTGTGATTGTTGGCTTTGACTTAGCAAACATTTGAGTGACAAACCTTTTAAAGGGAAGAGTTTCCAAAAATCTCTGCTCAGGGTCAGTGCCTTGTAAAATTGCACATCACTGCTGACTCTAACGATTGTTCAAGTTTGTACTTGAAGTGGAAAGCGTATCTAAGAAGTTGCTGAGTAATATTATTTAAAAAGAAGAAAAAACATTCATGAGACTATTTCTGATTTAATAAAAAAAATAAAGGGCAAATTTGGAAGTCTACAGAAGATAAACATTTGACACAAAAGATTCCTGCCAGACTTCATAGTGATTTTTCATTTCTGACCAGCTCTAGAAATCATTCAGACCTGGCAGTAAAAAGAAAAGTTGTTTTATATAAGCACCCTTGTCTACCTCTGCAACCCAGAGCATCTGAAGACCATTGCTTCCTGGGCTGACTGAGCAATCACATGAGTCTGGCTTGGCTTAGCCCAGTAGGGAGGGAAAACGTCTTTCCTTTGGTACTTTTGTTTTCTCAAAGCCTAAAAGGAATAATAATAATTAAAAAAAAAAACAACCAAAAACAAAAAAACAAAACCAAAAAACAACCCAAAAATCAACCTATTGATCTGACAGCATCCAACCTGACACTTTATTCACACAGCACCATGGAGCTAGCCCAAGTGTAGCACCAGTGATAAAGACCCAGGAGTAATTCCTCATGTTTATTTTCTCTTGGCGTGCAGAGTCCCTGCCAGGCAGCACCACTCACCTCTCAGGCACACAGCAGGGCTGTTGTGAGCCAGGCTCAGGACGACAGAGGGGAAGGCTCCAAGGTTTGATATTCAGGAGGACTCAAGTTTTCCTTAGTGTGGAAAAGCCTGGTTTAGATTCCAAGCTAAAAGAAACCCCATCACTGTGCCTAGCAAAACCAGTCCTTCTGACTTCTTTCTGACCTCAGTGGCTCTAGAGGAAAGTGTGGAATTAAATGCAATGGTGATATCTTTCACAATGGCCTGTTACCACCCAAAACCAGGCTCATCATTAAAAGCCCTGGCATATGATCAGGTCCTGTAGAGACTACAAAAACTGCTATTCAGATACAGCTCTGAACAGGATCTACATTTTGAGGGTCTGTGAAGGCTTTAGTGAGTCTTCAGTGTGCTGCCCCCTTCCCCCTTGACAGCTCCACAGGAGGCACTTCAGGGGCCTGGGCAATGGAGAAGGTCCACTGAGCACCACCCACCTCCCAATAGTGCAAAATGCTTCTTCTGCACTAGTGAACACAGACAGGTCGGGCCCCACAGCACCGGCCCATGAGAAGAGCACACACTCACACGAGCACACAGAGACCCTCTGTCCCCTTGGTTCACCCCCAGGCTCTCACCCACTGGCGGCGCAGCAGAGAGGGAAGGCGAAGAACATGCGATGGCCATTATAATTTATTTTACTGTCATTGACATTTACTCAAAATTCTTGATCCCTCAGCCTCACAGAGATGAGCTTTGGTGTAAAGCAGAGTCTCCCCCCAACACCTTCACCCTCACCTCCTCCAGCACCATCCCTCCCCAGGGCCATTAGACTCTCCTTTTGCAGGGCCAGGATGCCTCTTCCCCCAGGCACTTCTGCAAGGTTGGGTTGCTCAGAGGTCCTTACTTCATTCTCACTCCACAGCTGCCATGAGGTGCTGGTTCTCCCTCTTATAAGGGCCCAAAAGACACTTGTCTAGAACTAATATGGAAGGTGGGCTGACTGAAGGGGCTTGGAGGCCACCAAAGATATCTCCAAGACACAGAGCCTATTTCTCAGAGGTCCACTGCAAATCCACCCCAGAGTAAAAGGTGAAGGGGTAGAGGTGTGTAAGGGGAAAAAAACCCTTGAGCTGGCTGGGCATCTCAGCAGAGGATCCACAAGCTGGTCTGTGTCACGGCTGCAAAAATCAATCCCAGCCACTCTGACAGGTGGGCTTTAGGGAATGCGACCACTGGTGGAAATGGGAACACCTGCAGAGAAGAGCGAGGTGCTACTCTTGGGATGGTCCACAAATCCCCAGGATCTATGAAATTCACCAATTGCAGCACTCCAGCCTTTACCAGGGTCACAGCCACAGTCGTACTGGTGTGCCCCTGTGCCATCCTGCAGTACAACAGTAGCTCCTTGGGGATATGCAGTTCTTCCTCTCTTGCACAGCAGAGGCACCAGTCAGGAGCACTGAAGGAGGTGATGATGTGATGACTTCCTATTTCACCCTGTTTTCACTTTTTTTATAGTTACTGTAGAGCTGAGAAAAGCTCTGAGATATTAGTTTCTAGCAGTCACTCTGATTATAATGTGGATGGGCTCTGGGTCCATGCTGAAGCAGGTGAAGGGGGCTGTGGCATGTCTTATCCACCAGTTTTCCCAATATCAAGCTGATCCACGTCCACTCGTGTCCTCTAGCAATGAAGAGTTTGTTTTATAACCATGGTGGAAAGAATATTCTGAGGCTGACATTAAAAACC
This sequence comes from Athene cunicularia, assembly GCF_003259725.1. Classification (NCBI taxonomy): domain Eukaryota; kingdom Metazoa; phylum Chordata; class Aves; order Strigiformes; family Strigidae; genus Athene; species Athene cunicularia. Next base: position 2,993,119 of record NW_020799123.1, read on the forward strand.
TCCAGACCTGAATGAAATGCCACTGCCTGTTGCCTCACGGTGTAGAGATACCAGCCAACCTCAGCTGAGGTTAACAGCGACCCATCCTGCAACAGCAAGAGTGAAGTTTTACTTGTACACTTGTATTTACCCAACAGACATCCATTATGCTGCCACGACAAGCTCAGTTTTCCCCTTCCTAGCAGCTTGCAATCCCAACTGGCATTAACGCTTGCTACTGCATGGGAGCAAGGGAATAAACATGGAAAACTAAAGGCCTGCAGCAGGAGGGTTGGACTTTGCAGGGTCTGCTGCAATATCCAGCTCGCTCGCTGGCTCTGCAGAGGGAGGTACGAGCGTCCCAGGAGGAGCAGGGGGCTGGGCAGAGCTGCAGAGTGGAGGGCATGAGGATGCGGCCAGCTGAGGTACCTCAAACCCATCTTCCCCGACTGGCTGTTCAGTGAATTCGAGCAGAGGGAAGGAGTCTCCACATGGCATCTCTTTCTCTTTAGTGAGCAGTTTTCATCTGAGCCTCTTTTTCATTGCAGAACAACTCACTGTCACAAGAAAATGTCTCTTCTTTTCTCCCTGACATGGTCCTTGAAAACCCTCAAAACTGCCTCTTTTCTGTGCTTTGGTTTTGTTCCTATTCTTTTCCTGCTGGCCCTCTGTCCTGCCCTGCAGATGAGTGATCTGTTCTCAGCCTCTACCATCCCCATTTACCTCTGAAAAAGGGACATGGGAAGAGAAAAGCAGAAAAAAGAATGACTAAAATCAAATTTGAGGAAAAAAATGGGGCCAGCTTCCTTTTCCTAATGTTATTTTTGCTGAAAACATTAAAAATTGGATTTTATCATTATTTTTTCTCTTTGCAAATTAATTGTTGGCCAGTTCCGCTTAAGCTTGTTATAGATGTAAAGGGGGAACTAAGACCAGGGTTGTTCGAAAACCAAAAACCTTTTTTGTTTTAAAATCTCAATTAAATATCCATTTTCAAAACCTGTCACCACCCTCACAAACACACAGTGCTTTGCAATATCTCCATTCAGTTACATTTCTATGATTTTTTTATTAACTGCATTTATTTTTCTGTTCAGCTGTTTCAGGATTCTCTTTATCTGGGCTTCTGGCAGAGGCAGAGTTGATCTCACACACGCACCCCTCAGCTGACGTCCACTCTGCTGACCGCAGACAGGCTCCTACAGATAAACAGAAACCTGGTCTTCAAGAGAGAGCTGGAAATACTTCCCTAAGCAGCTAAACTCACCTGCTCCAAGACAGGGGAAGCCTGTCAGATTTATCTCATTGTTTCATTTTGGCCAGAAGACATCCTGTGAGGAGGTGGGGCAGTAGGAGGATGCAGAGGAGGGTGTTTTCATCCAGCCCAAGATGCTCAGGCTGCTCAGGAAGAGGCTTGTGAGCTTCTGGGCTGCCCAGGGCTGCTTGTGGAGCACCCGCAGTACTCGAGTGCTGCTGGTGCTCTAACCCAGAGCGCTGGGGTATTTGAAATTTCAATTATTTATGTGTTCATGCTGTGGGTTAATGCTGACTGACACTAAAACACTGCCTAGATTTAGCTTCATAAAATTTTTATCCCCACTATGAACTGCAAGTCTTTCTCCAATTTCATTTAAAGGAAACAGAGTATTGAAAAGCCTACTGAGGAATTCATGAGCAACTAACTACAACCTCACTTTTCCTCCTAGCCAAATCCTGGGACTTCATTACCATGGCAACATATCATAATTTTAATTCCCTTCCTGATTGCCGCTGTACAGAGACCAATACATCTGCTTGCTTTCCTAGGAGCCTGCCATGCACTTTACGGCAAGTGTAAGGCACATGGCACTTGCTTCTTGGGGCTCATCAAGTATCCAGCAAAAGATACTGTGTCCTTTTTTTGGGGCGAAACCCTCAGAAAAGGTCAATAAAATTTAGTAAATCTGATACAGGCAGTGCTTCTGGTACTCTGAGCTTTAGGCACCTCAATGCATGCAGGCATAGCCCAGTGCAGTGGGAGCCCCTGGAAAGAACAACTTTCATGGCCTTTGTGGGGTTTTATGTCTTATAGCAAGGAAAGGCAACTTCCACCACTGTCATGAGAACTGGAAAAGGGATGAGGGGTGTTCCTGAAGACACAGGGTCTCCAGTGGTCATGAGTCCCTGCTTCGAGGTTTCTCTTATTTTAGCAATTATCACACTCAAAGGTGTTTACAGGATTATAATCTCTGTTTGCCTTACTGTAGTCGATTGCAAGCACTGGAGATGCCTTTCTCAATTCATCCACTGTACCTGCACAAATACAGCTGTCGCTGAGAACAAGCAAAGCTCTCTTCGCTGGACCTTGGAGCTGGACTCTGCGCTGGAACCTGAAACCTCGGCCTACCAGCAGCATCCTCAGACTGATGGTTATCTTAATTATTTATCTAATTCACACAACATCAGTTGTTTGAGGTTGAAAAGCATCGTTCAGACTCAGAGCCCATCAGTGAGCCCGGGGCATTGGGGTCACAAGCGTTTGGTGCATCAGCCAGTGAGCGTTGCAAGAAGTTCAGACAAGCTGAGCCAGGGATGAAGATGGAGACTGGGGAGAACTCATCGCCTTCTACAGCTACTTGAAAGGAGGTTGCAGAGAGGTGAGGATGAGTCTCTTGAATTCTTGAACGGGGTCAGGCTGGCTCTGAGGAAGGATTTCTTTGCAGAAGGGGCTGTTGGGCGTTGGAATGGGCTGCTCAGGGCAGGGGGGGAGTCCTCATCCCTGGAGGGGGTGGAGAGTCGGGCTGACCCAGTGCTGAGGGATCTGAGGGAGTTGGGAACGGTCAGGGTGAGGGTCATGGTTGGACTGGAGGAGCTTCAAGGGCTTTTCTAATCTTGATGATTCTGGGATTCTGTGGCTGCTCCATTGCTGGAGCGCAGGACCATGCATCAACAGCAGCGATATGCTGCAACACACGATGCCCTTCTCACCCCCCAACTTCTCCTGGGCTGAGCTCTACAGCATTCCTCCCTGGTGCACCCCAGTGAGGATGGAGGGAGTGAGTATCTCTGCAATAGGTGTCTCTGTGGGAATTAGACCTTACACGGTAGAAAATTCTGGGGTTTTTTCCCCTCGAACCTCCCAGTTTTGACAAAGTGTCCTGGAAATTCCCAGCATTAACAAAGCAGCTGTGCATCAGTAACTCATCCAGACAAAACAGCCAGCAGCAGAGATGCACCCACAGGTGAGTCTTTGGCCTCTGTAGTGCCCATCACTCAGAGGTGCTGATAGAAGGGACCTTCTGGAGTTTGCACCTGCCCTCTAAACTCACTTAAACGACATTATACACACACACACATACATATATATATATATATATATATATATAAAGTGTGTGTGTATATGTATATAATATTTATTATATAAATGTATTTATAATGCCCACTTTTGCTGCAGACATCTGGAGAGTCAGAACTCATTTAAGCACAGAAAAGGCACGGGAGATTCACCTTTCCTAAGGGCAGGAATGAATGCTCCATTGAAAAGAGCAGATTGAAATCTTAGCGGTCTGTGTAGCTACAAGCCAACCTTTTCCTCCACCTCTAAAGATCCAGCTGCTCCTCTTGCTGAAGGGTTAAAAATTCTGAACAGAAACCACAGTGTTTTCCTTCTTTTTCTGAGCCTTTTTATTTAGTTACCCTTTCATTATTGTTTTCCTTCATCTAAAATAAAAGTAATCTAAGTAATTATAATCATAAAATGGATGTGAGCAAAATGAGTACTGTGGGGTTTATAAAATACAAATTTCCCTTTTCTGGGAAATATAGTCTCTCCTGCACTTAAACCTTTCAAGCTCTGCCCAAGCTCCTAAGGTGGCATAAACCCCACAAGGCTTGTAAGGCTCCGAAGAGGAAATCGCTTAAATATCCAGCCCTCCTCAGCAGATGCAGGATTGCTAACTGAGTGCTTCAACTTCAGTGTCTGCCTCAGCACTGCCTTGAAAGGGGATGCTATCCTGCATTGCAGCGGGAAAGGAGCACTGCCAGTCATAAATGAATAAATGTCTAATAGATGAATTTGGTAACACTGGCCATACATTAAAATGTTGAGGCGTGTGGGGTGTGAGAGAGCCGTACAGCTCAGCTGAACTTGTTCAGATCTCACTGATTGGCACCAGGCTGAGTATCTGACATGTAGTAGGTAGACATTACCCAAGCAGGAACCAGCTCCTCAGCCAGCAAAGGACCCCATTTGGTTTGGGGTTTTTCTTTGCCTTTTTAAAAAAAGCGCTGTTTTCTGAAAATGGCCCAAGAAAAACTTTCCTTGATGTTCGTTTAGCAGTTACTGGCAAAATATCACTGATGTGAAAACAAGGAATCTTTCTTAAAGGTTGAATGTATCCAAATTACTCCATCCTGGTCAAGTCCTCTTTTCTTTTTTGCTATTCCTTTATTTATTTTTTAACTGATAACTGCTCTCTGCATTTAAGTCAGGCAGAAAGGGGGAATTCCGCTTTGATTTAGGAAAGGAAAACACCAGCTATTAGCTGATGAGATATCATGTCACATTCATTAGTAATTAACTTTTATTTCCAATTACTAGAAAATCCTTGGAGAAGGTAGTCTCCACATTGAGTCCCATAGCTCCAGAGGAGCTCCTCGTTCCCCTCTGCAGTGGCAGGTAAGCAGCTCACAGTCTGGCTTTATGCTGAAAAATGATATTTCTTCTTTCATGGTCTGTTTGCCACTTTAGCACTGGGGTATGAACTGCATGGGAGATGGTAGTGTTTGCAGATGAGGTATCCCAGATCCTCTACACTGTCTGAAATGGACTGCAGTACATCCCAAACAATTAACTTACTGGTTATTCAAGTGTGTGGACCAAAACTTTCTCTACAGATACTTCCAGAGCTGTTATTTTATCTAGAACAATCAATCAATCAAGACTTTTTTGGGAAGACTTTGCTTCACAGCTGCTTCTTAGACACTATGATTCTCAATAGCAAGAAATAATTCTCATTAAATAAACCCAGTTCATTTCAAAAATCTCACATCTTTTGGACTGAAGAACTTCTAACTGCAAAAACCTACATCTCTGCTGTCTCTCTAGCCTCACTATGCAACCACCAGCATTTCCCTTGCACACACAAAACCACAGAGACATCCAGTACGGTGTGATGGACACCCCGCACACACACACACCTGCAAGCCCACGGGAGGGCATCTGTGCAAAGCTCTCTGCAGCAGCTGTGGCTGAATCTGGTGCCTTATTTTGGAGGCATCCCTGCAGCTGAAACATCACCAAGGCTTGGGGAAGCTTCTTCTCCCTGTTGTTTTACATTCGTGGGAGTTCTGATTTAGCTGGAGAAAGGCGGGCTAAAGAGAAGGGCAAGGGCTCGGTATCAGTCACAGGAAGGGTGGTCTAACCCAGAGGGCACCTTGTCTTCAGCAAAATGGGGATGGTTGTGCTGCTCCTTCGTAGCCTGGCTGTGTGATTGATTTGGGTCGTTGCTGAGGAAGGGGATCTTCTTGAGCATCCTCACTGTAGCTCAGTCTGCAAGTCTGAGCTGTCACCACAGTCTCCCTGCAGTCAGAGCAGAGAAACAGCTGCTGCCAGAAGATGGTACAGTTGACACTAAAGTAGATGTCTAAGGTAGAAACATTTTCCTTCTCTCTTATATACAGAAAGCTGTGATTTAGAGTCTACATCTACGGAAGACCTCCACCTGCAGCAGCAGGTGAGATGAATCTCACCTTGGCCTCCCTATCTGAGCTCATCTGTGGGAGAGAATCTGGAGGCTCTTCAACACGCGCACCTCCATCCTGGCTCTCTGGGTGAGGATCGGTGTGGTCTAATGCAGGACAAACAGCCTCATCACTGGTAAGAGCAGGACCCTTTCAGGCAAGTATGGAACCCTGTGGCAGTGCTAGGAAGAAGGTAAGACACAGAGAAGTGCATGAGCTGACCACAGCATGCCTGACCTCTGCGGCAGTGATCTGATTTTTCTCTTCAAGTTTTCTTCCCAGGTTGACCCAAATCCATAGCCAACTGCAGGACTGACTCCTGCACACATACTTGTCTAGACCTCGGCGAAACCCCGGGAAGGCAGATGTACCAACAGCAGCCCCGTGCAATAACATACATTTTTATGCCAAGTATATATTTTTTTTTAATGTGCTGATTTTTTGGCAACATGACAGCAAAGTTAATCAGACCTTTCATTTCTCTAACCAGCTTTAAAGGATTTGTAATACTATAGTCCGTTATTGGGGAGCAGAGGAAATTGTTTGTCTGATTATGCATCTGTTATTTATTGTGCATTAAGAGCACAATCACCTAATGCAGTCAACAGCAGGATATTTTATCCCAGTTTTAGGGAGGTGGGGATAGAAATCCACTGTCCCATCCTACGAAATAACATAAACCCACTCTGATCTCAGAAGCCACCTCCTGAATACTAAAGAGCTGGGACATAATGGCTTTTAAAGAATATAGTTTCCAATTAGGTCATTGGTTTCAAACACAGGGTGTACTAAATTAGTAACATTTGGTGGTAAATTTCTTTGAAGTTCTCATTAATCTTGGTCTTGGATTTGAACTTTTCTTGGCCATGTTCCTTATAGAATTTGGATCCCAGTTATGTCAAAACAACTGATTAGCTCCACAGTTTGAAGGCAGGGGGGATTAGGTAGGGCGGGTGTTAGATTTTATGAAAGGCCTATTTACCTAGTCATTTAGCATGACCAAATGGGAGGGCAGCCAACAGGGGCGATGCGTTGGAAAAATTCCAGCGTTCCTGGCTCATTAGAGATCTCCACAGCAAATGGAAGCTTTGCATTTGTGATAACAGCCACTGTTCAGATTCAGCTGCCTACTGGGTCCAGACAAGGGCTGAGGACTTTCCTTGACCTGTGGTGGCTCTTCTGCATAATCAGACTGCCCACCTCTGCAGCTCTTGTGAAATCAGTGGAGAGGAAGAAGTGCTTTGAAGGAACATCTTCAGGTGGTGTCCCTTCGTCTTCATGAATGACTGAAAGCAAACTTCCTCCCCAAATCAACTGAACTCTTTCCATCTATTCCAACACACTCAAAACCAAGCTTCTGAATAGCTCAGGATCACCAAAACCAAGAACTGTTAAGAAACTCAGTGGGATGCTCTCATATAGCCTCTATCCAAAGAAGCAGTAAGTTTAGTCCATGAATTAATGAACCATAGCCCAGAGGAGAAAATCCATGGTGAGTCATGGCAGCAGGGAAGCTTGGGAAGCTCTCAACAGGACATGCTACAGTGAATCAAACCTGCAGCACTCTTGTGTCCACCGTGCACATCTCCTTCCTGAGGCTCCAATTAGTCAAAGAACAAAGAAACACACCAGGGGGCCCTTCCTGGAGATCACAGCCCAGCATCAGAGACCTGACATGCAGAAGACTCTAAAGTTTCATGAAGAAAAGTTCTCTGTCTTACTGAAGCATGAAGCAACGGAGAGCAGATGGAGAGACGGGCTACTGTCAGTCGCCAGGGGACATCTGATCTCAAGCCAGGACAGAGTGCCAACCCCAGAGGGTGCAAGGCCAGCATTATTTACAGGTCAGGTGGATGCACGCAGGCTTGGCTCAGTTTCAAGCCCCCTGTCTTCTCTCACAGTTACTGCTTTCTTCCGTGGTACCAGAATGGGCAGGAACAGCATTTCTGGGTGGTAAAGCTGCATGAGACGTGAGCCAGCCTTCACGTGGCTCAGATGGTCTCGGCAACACCCTGTGAGCAATGCTGCTCCTGCCTGTGCTGCAAAACAGTCCTGGTAGTGGGAAGGACTACACTGTTCTGCAGCTGAAATGCGATGGAAATGCAGCTGGTGCAGCAGTGGCAGTGCTTGGTAAGGAGCTCTAAAGACACCAGTAGAGTGTTCAGCCACAATAACGTGGTATAAAAATACATTAAACTCATCTTTTCCTTGAAAAGAAAAAACTAATCTTGGGATTGTGCTTTAATTTGAGGAAATGATTAGTTCAGCTCCTATTTTATATGAAACTCTTGCTTCCATCTCTAGACAACCGATCTAAAACACTGCATCAGTGATCAGAAAGTCATCTCTGACACCAAAATGCAGTGAACATCTGGGTGCAGACCTTGTTCTCACCAGCCCTAATAAATGCATTCAACTTTCAGTATGGATTCAGCCTCAGTGGCTTTAGTGGGAACTCTTAACATTAATAGTGTTTGTACATATGAAGAGGTGTTTGCAGGATCATAGCCACACAATTAATAAAGAACTAACTTTAATAAACCTAATTAGGGTCACTCCCCAGTAGTGTGAAAAGTAGCACGGATACTTATTGGCTAGGGAGGGAGAAATCACAAGTCTGATGGACCACGTGTTACTTTCACACAAGTTGCTGACCTCGGGGTACAACTTCAGAAATCTCTCCTATAAAACTGAGTCTACAGAAAATCAAGCTGGCTGCATTTAGATGGAGCCATGGAAAATACTTTTTTTTTTTTTTTTTTCAGCAGAACATTTTGGCTCAGAACCATTTCTTCCACAGTTAGGAGCTCGGTAATGTCCCTCATAATGATGTCAAAGCATGGAAAAAATAACCATGAGGAGGAGAAAGAGTGTGTAAGAGTCATTTTGGAAGGACTATATTCTAAAGAAGCAGAGCTTTTTATGGTGTTTAATAAAAGTTACACAGTCAAAAAGAGAAGTGTATTGTGGTGCTTGTTGTCTTGCCTTCTTCAGAGAGGCAAGAACTTGAATGTAAGCTTCAGCTGAAGGACAGGTGGCACAAATCCAGCTCATTTACCTGCTGGCTTTGGGGCCTTGTTTTGCTACCGCTTATGGAGTTGTTCTCAACAGAACAGAGTCATTTCCTCCATTTGCCCTCATCTCTCTGGCTCACAAGGACTTGGCCCCAAAACAAACCAACCAGTCCAGATCCACAAGGTGCTGTGGGTTTTCCAGCACTGCCCACCTTGACCGCAGCACCTGGGTCCTTCCACTGTGGCCAGATCTTCAGCAAATCCAAAGACCTTGAGCTGTCCCTGAGCTTTCAAAGCTGATGCTAGCAGCAGTTTGAAAGCTGGATGATATCTCTGTGCCTCGGGGGAAGGAGAGGTGTCCTTTCCTGGGGTGGCCCATGACCCTCCCCGGCCCATGGACACTGCCAGTGCTTCCACCAAGAGCAAGCAGCGAACGAGTGTGCTCTGCGAGAGAGGGAAGGTGGGAGTTTTCCAAGGTAAAGCATTTCCTCTGCTCATGTCCAATTAAAAATCATTCGGTGGCCTACAACAGCTTCTCATCTGGCATATCGTGAAACCACTACTTCAGCACAATTTACAACCTTTTGGGAAAGGAAGAACTTGGTTATTTAGTAACTTCCCTGCTCGCCCTTAGGAAGGTCAGATCCTTTTGTTCCCTGCCAGAACAGTGAAAGCTGTAAACTACAGGAGGGAGAGCGTGTTGGGAGCTTGTACTTACACTGTGGTGCACCTATATAACCCTGTGAACAGCCATACAATGCAGAGAGGTCATGTATGGAGAAGCAGAATATTATGGGATTGATGCATCAGAGCATGGTACACAGCAGCAGCGCTGGAGGGCAGCTTATGAGCTGAGTTACTATAACACAAAGTACCTGGATTAGATGCATTTAACTGAGATTTGGACGAAATCTGCTGCTTAAAACCAAGCGTTCAGTGGACACCAGGAGGGGCTGATCCCCGTTAATTTCTCCTTACTGGCCTTTTTCCTGTTAGGAGATGGAAAATAGCAAAGCAAGCTTCAGATTCTTTTCCCCACAGCTGCTGGCACCTCTAAAGCACAGCGTGGTACCCAGCTTTGCTCCCAGGATGTGTTGTCAGCAGCTGCCTCAGGTTGCAGGGTATTGCACTGCTTGTATGGGCTTATAGCACGGTTATAAAAATGAAGGCTAAGACAGGAACGAGACTAACTTGCCAAGGAGTTCCCCTCCTCAAGAGAGTATTTGTTAATAAATTTTAAAATAATAAGGATTTTTAAGGGAAAAAAAAAGTTAGCAGAATTATTTCTATGCTGCCTTGTGTCCAGAGTTTTATGGATATTTAATTGTTGTTTTCAGACACCTCAGGCAGGCTTGCATGACACAGGTATTGCAGCCTCCATCCGTGGGGAGAAACCAGCCAAACACACAGCTTCACTGATTTTTCCCATGAAACTCATTGAATTTCCAACCAGGGGTTTGGGGGATAAAGGTTATAAAATCCTCCAGGCTCAGAAAATTCACAAGTGAGGAAAGGAAACATCTTCCATTGTTGCTACACATTTTTTAACATTTCATTTCACAAGAAATCAATACAGCCCAAACCTTTTCTGCCAAAAACCACAAAGGAACAATGGTCCAGGGGCTGCAACCTACCTGGAGATTTTTTCTATCACCCCACCAAGGTATAAAACAAACACTTTTCCTCTGCCTCCCTGTTTATTCTGAACAATATTTGTCCAAGAAGAGCTGAAAGTTATCTCCAGGAGGTTTGCAGAGGAAAGACAGTGGATGAACAGAGAATCAAGAAAAGCATTTTAAATATTCCAGGCAAAGATGGCAAAGCAGTAGTTCCCAACATCTCCTTCATGTCAGCTTGCTTGCTCAGCCTGACAATCAACATCTTATTATGCAGTCCTCACATTTCTCTGCAATTTAAACAAGGCATCGGTAATGGTGTGTGATCTTCAAGGTCACTTTCTGGAGAGCTGTCTTTAGCCCAGTGGTCGCTAGCTATTTAGGAATAAAAATGACAATTTCACTAAAGCAAATTACATCCTGGAAGTATAATACACTTCAGCAAGTGCAATGGAAATGATCAGATGGGAGATCCAGCTTGGAATACATTAATTTTTGTGTTTATAAAGTGGGTTTCTGGGATCCGGAAACATTCCAGTGTAGCCCTCAAAGAATCAGTGGCTCCCCTTCATTTATCTCCAGGTACATGGAATTGTAATTATAGCCCATTCAAAAAAGCAGTCTCTTGCTGTTCTATCTGGATACATCAGACTATTTAGAGTGTATTTCCTTAGAGGTTCTTTACCTTGCAAAAAAAGGAATTCATCTCTGCCACGGACAGGGAAATACTACATTCTGCACATAAAAATTTCCTTAACCTATCATGAGATTTCCATTATTTCTTTTCCCATGCTCTTATCTGAAGAGAATCTTTTTCTTCCTCCATTCAGCAACTAGTCCTGTCTGTTTTAGCCAGTAATTGCTTGGGGTGTCACAGCAATTCCTGTGATGATTAACTGATGTCACCAAGGCCAGGCTTTGGTATCACAGAATGAGCAGGTTCCTTTTGGGAACAGATACATTTATTTATTCAGATTTAACCAATGTTGGCAAATGCCACATGTTGTATATTTGTCAAACCCTCGAGAAGGATTTTCTCACCTCATAGTGGAATAAACGATAAATTGACGTTGGGGAAAAGGGAGAGTATTTGGCAATGTGTATTCAAGTCAACTTGAAGAGAATGCTTGGCGAAGATGGTAGTCTTACATTTGGTGTAAAGAAGGCCTGATGGATAGGTGGTGGTGTAGAACCATGAGTTCACTGGAACATGGCACCAAGGTGGCACCAAGGTTGTGGATGGAGAGGAACATAATTAAATTTACCTGCAGTGGCCCAGTAATTTCCAGTGGGCAACTTTTGATGTCTTTACCCATGTCATAATGACTCTAAAGAGATGACTTGTAAAATTATGATACTCTTCATTCCTATAGAAGGTCATATTCTACCAGTTCTGCTTTGCAGATAAACCTAACACATCCTAAGCCAGGACTGTGTCACTTTCTTGACTGGAGGAGCAGAGCCAGCTCTGGAGCAGGGGGTGTGAGCACCAGCCAGGCTCCCAGAGAGGCCAACCCTGGCTGCAGAGAAACCCCTTCATAGGTGTCTGCACAGCATCCAGATCTGTGGGGCTTGCGTTTATTAACATGACAAATTTTTGTTTAAGATGAAAAGGAGGGGGAAATCTTTCAAATAAGCTTGTAAATAGGATTTTTCGCCCCCCCTAGTAGAATGACAGCTTTTGTAAAGTGTATTCCTTCTAGCTACAGTGCACATGCGAAGACTTTTTAAGCAGAATAATGCCACATACATGCAGGTTGTTGGAAAAGAAGCCCCTCCAAACAAAGTCTAGCATCAAGGACAGAGCCTTAAACCTCAGCTAGCTATTGTTAACAGTCTTCTCAGTCTTGCAAAGCCTTGAATTTCACTTCTTTTGGAGTTGGACAGCGTAGAACCACTTGTCTTCCTAGTGTCCATCAAAGGTGTGCTGCACCTCTGTGGGAACACAGTGGCTAACTTCAAAGTGGCAAAAGGATTTTAGCTGTGCTCTGTTGGAGACAGTGGTCAGGACCACATTGTCAACTAGACTGGACTGGACTGTCCTTCAGGCATTTGCTTCCAAAGTGAGGGCTGGAAGAACATAACAGCCACACCATAAGACCTCCCTGGCTTTCAGCAGTAGGAAACCTCTGAGGTTTCCCAGTCATTTCCAGAAAAGCCCTATCTGTCATTTTTCCAAAAAAGATATCATCATGGTTGGAAACATCACAACTGTTCTCTCCAAAAACATGTGTTGGAACTTTGACCAGCCTCACCAGAACTTTAACAGTTACACCTAAAACAACCTCAGGAATGACAAAAGTGGTATGGAGAGAAGAAGCTAGGCCTTAAAGATGATGTCCTGGTCTACCCTACCCCAGTGACAGCCATCACTGCCTGGCTGCTGGCAGAGCTGGGCCATTGCGAACTCCAGGTGCTCACACACCACAGCATGCCCCAGTGCTATTCTGGGGCTCTTTCATATCACAATGTCACGTACCACAAGTGCTACATGCAGGGCCACGTTTACCTCTGCTGACACCATTATACACCTGTATATGTCACGAGCCTGCTCATGCACTGAGCTATTTTTTTAGATGAGCCAGTAGATATCTGCACTGTGAGGTGCTGGGAACTTGGCATCAGCCTCCAAGGAGCGTGATTTTGAAGGTGATCCACAGGCTGCCTGTGCTCAGGTTGGGGGTTTTGTTGCTCTACCTCATGCAAGATCATCTCACCAACAGAGCCCTGTACTTTGCATTTAATTGAGGAGGCACCTCACAGAGCTAGCATACATTACATACCAAAATGCATTTACTGGAAAAATCTTGAAACTTTCATGAAACTCCAAGCACTGAAAACTAATTGCCAAGACCATGTGTTTGCAACTTGATATCCCTGCTGTGCTTCTCATAGTGGCTACAAAATTCAAACAAAGTCTTCAAGTCTGCCAACATTTTTTGATCAGAGGCACTACATCAGAGCATCCCCCTCTGGTAGGAAAAGCCAGAACAATGCCACCTTTCAATTTATTTTGAGATTAAGTCACTTTATTTATCACAGTCTGACCTCTCCTTGACATGACACCCATAGGGAATGGTGGAGCCACTGCCTTGACACACCAGCATTACTGGAGAGTGGAGAGATCAGGCAGCCCTCAGGAGGAGCAGAGGTGAAATGGTCTGCATTGCGAACAACGGCAGGAGCCCAGGGCTCTGTCTGCAAAGGAGAACTTGCTGGTGCTGCAGTGTCCTGACACTGCCTGCCAAATCCAGCCCTGGTCACCCCCAGATTCACGCCTGGCCCACGCACCCATCCACACCCCACCTTGCTCTGCGTCCACAGCCTTGGCCTCCCTTCTTCTGAAGCAACTCCAGACCTGCAGGGTTCTTTGCTCCCATGTCCAGCAAGCAGGAATGCAATGCTTCGTATCAAAATATCTCATTTCCCCCTAATACTTCTCTGGAGCAATTAGCAGAGGTCTCAATAAGCCCTGCTCCCCATGGGCAGTGGGATCACCCACGTCCTCTTAGCCGGGGAGGACCACTGCGGCATCTAAGAGACATCTGGGAGAAGTACAGCAAATACCAGTGGCAATAGCCACTGTGTCCGAGAGACAAAGGGGCTCATAGGTTGTGCTATGTGACAGGCTAAAAGCCACTGGAATCTAATATCGAGTGTTTCCTACTGACTGACCTTAAACCTTTAGAGACAACTGACCAGCAGGAAACACATGGTTCAGGCATGTCACAATGATTTAGACTATCTCAAAGTGTCCCTAAATCTTCCCATATTGCCCAATTTTATGGTGTCAACTGTCCCAGCACTTTGAAAGATTCAGACATCCCGAGGCTGGGAACAGGACCAACTTGCTGAAAACTCAAAGACACAAGATTAAAACCTAAAACATTAAGAGCCTTCTGGGGTTTGGGTTTCCCCCCACTTCCTCTCTTGCTGGAATCAGGAAGTGAAAAGAAGCAACTGTGAAAATAAAATTCAGTTTCTTTGCAGAAAGTTACTTGAACTTTCTGAACCTTATGTTTCATTCCCATTTAGGGCAAAGATCCAAGGTAGTTATTCTTGTACTTAAACCAGGTTCAGTCATCCTTAGTAATTAAGGGCACTAGATCAAAAATTAAATTTATTGTACCAGTAACACAACTACAATGGATCTCCATAAAACTTAACCACATGGAGGAGTGAGTTGCCTGAGATCTGCCATTCAAGCAGGCTTTATTGCATTTATATATAGAATCATGAAAAATAAATTAAGAATGGGGATGACCCTTTGTCTACCTAGAGGCTCAGGAAAGATGTTTGCCTCTGATACAGTTTGAAAATTAGCATTTTATAGGGCCTGGGATGCTGCCTGACACACAAAATACTTTAAAATTCTGTAAATAATGTAAGTAAATTAACAAGAGATAGTGACTGCAATGAATAAAACATAAGTTAAGTACCTTTCCGTTTCCTCTGAAGCCTAGAGGAAAAAAGTGACTAGATTCAGCTCTTTGGGGGGGAAAAATTGCAAGTACTTGTAGTGTTGGTAAGAGAATACACAGATAATTTAGAGAAATGCTGAAAAGTCAGTCTGAAACATCTTCAATTCAACTATGAGAAAAGTCAGGGGTTTGTGGCAAGGACGAGTCCCTTGGGTTGAGTTTTAGCTGCATCTGGGGCAGTCCAGTGCTCAGAAAGGTCATCAGGGATGAGTCTTCCCTGCTTCCTCATTACCCCTGCTCCCCCTTCACCATCCCACCAGGTTCCTTAGAGGAGGTTCCTCCTGGGGAGGCTAAGCACAGCTCAGGGGGATTTCTCCTTCCAGCATGGGCTGCTGAGCCCCACCACAAAGTCTTCTGCTGTCTCCAAAGCAGGTCAGAGCTCAAAGAGACAGGGAAGAGAAGGGAAGTCCAAATTCAGTGCTTGTCGCTCTGCTGTAAGGGATATAACTGTAGCTGACATGCTTCAAGATGATGAGCATGACCATCACCAGCCCCAACCACTTCCCACACTAGCCCAGGGCTCCCTGTTCATTAAGTCCAGCCAAGAGGCTGGACATAGCTGAACAGTCCTAGAATGGCTCTGTATGCAAGGTGGCTAGTAGGTAGACTTATCTGGGGACAGAAGTGAGCCTGGACCGCTCTTAGCACTTATTGATTTATAGACGGGGTTGCCCACTTGCTTGTACAGCCCCCTACATCCCTTTAAATAGAGAAACTTCTATGAGGATTTGGAATGACTTTGGACAAGAAAATTAGTTCCCCATCTGTGAAACAAAGCACATGTCCCAAAGGAGATGTAAGAGGTCAAATGCATTGGAGTTGGTGGGCCATTTGGTTGACACAAGCTGTATTTTTACATTTACACTTTGGATCTGGTCTTGAGTCCTAACCTGACATCCCAGGCTAAGGCAGAGCGGGAATCCTGCAGCAGCATGCCGGCTCAGAGGCGTGAGCCTTATCAGATGGGCTGGAAATATGTCAGCAAGAGCCTCTCCCAGGATGTTTTGGCTTGTGATACGAGATGAACACCTGGAAGCCAAGAGGAGCCTGGAACAGATTAAATGAATTGGCCAGACTTTCTCATCTTGTTAACATGCTACAGGCTTCAGTTGTGTTTTGGGCAGGGATTCAGAGTGGTTCTTTATTTGATTCAAACCAGATAGCCCAAATCCAGAACTCCTGCTCATATCAGCATCACCCAGACACTGTCCCAGCAGAAAAAGGTGTCTGTGACAAAGGCATCTCTGACAAAATCAAACAGCACACACACAGATTAGGGTTTTGCTGCAGATAAAAGCTAGCAGAATATTCCACTTCGTCTTTTCCACCTTCATCCTCTTTTTTCATTCATCTACCTCTAGTTTCACTGCTCCAAATCATAGGAAGATTCAAACCACAGTAGCTTCCAAACCCTGCATCAGGAAATTCAGCTGCAACCTCTACAAGGACAGACACAATCAACGTCTCCTTGGAGAGCCTTAACCACAGCCACAGCATGTGCAATGGCTGGGACGTGGCTGGTAGCTTGTGTCCCACCACCCCAGACGACAGCTTTTATTAATTTTCCTCCTGAACAGCAAATTTCTTACCTCATATTTATGGAAGTGACTCAGAGGTCCCGCAGAGATCGTGTCTCTCATGCCTTCAGGAGATGTGCAGCAAGGACAAGTACACCCAGAGGAGGTCAGTGGGGACACACACTCACTGCCACAGCACTCTCCTTTGACCCACCATCCCTGTTTCACCAAGCACCCACAGAAACTTTGTCTCAGGGAACATGATGTCACATAAGATATAAATGAATTTAAATTTAGTGCAGTAGCAATATTCAACCAAGGAAACCATAATGTGGGTGAGGACCCAAGACAAAGTCTCTCTCTATGATGTTCCCAGACCAAGAGGTTTCATGACCAGGTAAGTCCCAGCATTACTGTTTGCATCTACAGGTAGCAAATAAGAGCCAAATACTTCAAGAGAAAGGCAGCTTCTTCTCTTGCCCCTACTCCTGCCAAGGTCCCAACACCCTGTCAATCATTTCCTTGTGGTTCATGCTGACAGTATGAAAACATGCGCCATGCAGGCATTAAACTGCTAACATCAATTACCAAACCAAGAAAATGGAAGGATTTTATCAAGTACCATTACTGCCAGATCTGCCTGCATGTAAGGCCTTCCAGTGAAGATATAGATCATTAGTTAAATGAGGGGGAGTGGGGTGTATGGACCTACTGCTAGAAGAGAGCTTGGTTCACAGGCAAAAAAAAAGTGGTCCTGACTGGCAATTCCAGGGAAGCCCAGTTAGTGCCCTCTCAAGCCTCTGCACAGACAGCTTGAAGCAGGAAAAAAATGGGTTCTACCCCAAACTCTGTCATTTATTCATTTCATGATCTTGGGCAAGGTGCTGCCCCATTTTCCTCAGTTTCCCTAATTTAAAGTGGAAGTGAGCCCAGTCAACTTCGAAAAATGCCTTAATATTTATAGGAAAAGAAACAGCCAACACAAAAACCACCACCAAAGCCAAGCAAAGGGCTTTCTTACCAACTCATAAGTATGAGGAACCAAAAACTACCCTTTTTCCTTTGCAAGAGCAGAAATCTATGGTAAGAACGTTACATGGGTACAGACACTCATAGCTGGCAATGGGAACCACAGAGGAAGTGTAGATTTAAAGTACCCATTGCTTAGGGACTTTTCTCTCAAAGGATACCAGGATTTAAAGTTCATTGTTTTACAAGCAGGCAAAATGGGGTTTTTGTTGTTAAAACCATTTTCCACTGAGAACTGCCCAAATATTTCTCCTTCTCTACATCCCCTTCCTATTCCCCTGCCCTTATATACCAATGGTATTGATTTAGCTTTAACTTTGCTTAAATGCTATTGTAAGCCAGGAAGGAAATTTTGTCTGTCAGAATTCCCCTACCTATCAACTTTTTTAGAAAAAAAAAAGTTCAATTTTCTTCCAGATCAGGACAACAGCTCGCTGTGCCAGGAAAACTGTGGCTGCTCCTGGGCTCTTGGCTTCATTTTAGCATCTCAGTGCTCAGGAGGAGAACTGTACCCAGGTAAGCCCCTGCCTTGTTCGTGGCGCTTTTCTGGAAGACAGAGTGTGCCCCAGAGAACTCAGACACTATAGTATGTAGGGGTGGGATGCTGGGCCAGTGCTTTAGGGGAAATTGCAATTAAATCCAAATCCAACCTGGCTGTCCAGGCTCAGGGCTGGCTTGGACACTGGCTGGACAGCCCAGGGTTAGCTGCCTGCACGCATATTGGTGCTCTAAGTGAAGCAGAGGATGCTCAGCAAATTGTTCAGTAATTTGCTATTCTTGCAGCACAATCAGCCCGATTTACACTAGGAGCAGCTCCTGGAGGAGACCTTGACTTCAGACACATCTGTGAAGTGCCTGACACTGCAAAAGGGACTGCAGGAACTGTGCTATGAGACCCAAAGAACAAGATGGTGCATAGGAGAGAATTAATCAGTCTGCTCTGAAGAAGAAAATCTCCTTGCTAGGGAAGGAAATGGCTTTGCTTGTATGATGAAAAATTTAAGAACCCCTGGCCTGGCAGTTTCCTCCTGGGTAGAGTTAAAGCAGCAGCCTGAAGAGAGAGGCAGACCTTTCCCTTTACATATAAACTGCACATACACTGCACCATCTCAGTGAGTTTCCTAAACAAATTGCCCTCCTTGCTCTCCTCAAATCCAGGGGGATGTTCATCCCTTCCCCTTTCCAGAAGAGAAACAACTAAAAGAGGAAGAAACCTTGCCTTTATAGTTAATATTTTGCCAAGACTAAACTCTTAGAGCTACACCACCCCAGCCTGAGCCAATCCCAGCATCTCCCTCCTGCAGTGTGAGCGTTTGTTGCTCTGACTTTGTAGTGAAGAGACTAAATTTGGGCATTTACTAGCCCTGGCATCCTTCCCTGTAAGCCAGACCCTGACCAAGGAGACTGTGTAGTTACAGAAAAGAGAAGAAACTCCTTTTCTTTGGGATTTCACCATTTTCCCAGGTTCGAGGGGATGGGAGCATCGCCCTCCTTGCAGCTCTGCCACCAGGGGTAAAACAAGGACGATGGAGACATTGTCAGGGTATGGGCACTCAGGGCTGCTGACGGAACCACACAGGCCGTGCAGACAGTGCCTGTTTTCCCATCCTGCCTGTCCCTCCTCGGCCCGGGACCCGGCTGTTTTCTCTGCAACCTCAGGACACAGACAAGGTTGGGGAGGGAGCTCCGCACGAGGGTCCCTGGGTTGCTCTGGCACTGGCCCTGCTCCATCAAGCACCACTGCAAAACCCCAAGCAAACTCAACAGGGGCTTCAGCAAACAGAAAGTGGGGCGGGCGGCAGCGCCCGTGGAACAAGCGGGGCTTTATATAAACATCTGCACCTCCGCTCCCATCACCCGTTAGGCCAAACAAAAACAAAGGCACAAGCTTTCCATTTTCTTCTTTTATTACCCACCTTAAGAAATAAAACAAAACACTGGTCAGCCACAGGATTCCTATTTTTATGGAGCCCATCCTGCCACGCTATTGCTCCACAAGGACATTATTAATGCCATTTACAGCTCAGCTAATAACCGAGCCTCAGCCGCTCTGTAGGCGAGAGCTATGGAGGAGTCATTACAAAGGTGATCCCAGCAAAGCCCAATTCTGCCTGGCCGCATGCTGGCAAGGCCAAAGCGGCAATCGTTCTGCGTCCTGGCTGTAAAATCAAATTAAATTAAAGATCCCATTTCACCAAGGGCCTAATACTAATTTGTGTAACATTTCCATTAAACAATGCTGCCTACAGAAAACACACTAAAGCACTTTGACGATTTAACAGGGAACATTCCAATAGGAAACATTATTAGATTTTCCTATTAAGCTGCTCAGGGCACACACTCGCTTAATAGATGTTAATTACATTAGCAAGGCTGCAAAATCAGTCCTGGTGGAATCTAAGTGACTTTTGCAAAATTGACTCAGTCTTGGAATTTCTGTAGGGACAAAAGGTAAAACCCCACAAACACATAGATAGAAAACTGGAACAAAGACACCATATCACCATTTTTTCAACAATGGCTTTAAAACACTTTAATGTGCTGGTGCATTTTGCTTGCACATTTCCAGAGTGGAATTTTCACTAATTTCCCAGCTTGGCAAAATAATTGGAGACAGCTCATGTGATTTGATTAATGGATTTTATTTTTTTTTCTTACCAGTGGAGAGAACAGTTGAAACAGCAAAAAGGCTGAGTATTTTAGTTCAGTGTTTTTGTGAACCCTCTAGAAGCATTTCATATTTCTTCAGCATGTGCTTGTGTCCTATTACATTCAATCGGGACTTAAATACACACTTTGAGTTAACAAGGCATATAATGATTAGCCTAAATCAAGATCTAATTACAGAAGATTGTTGACAAATTATTTCAGACAACATGTAAATGCAAGCCAAACAGTATTTCGCTTGCACCCAACAGGATTACTCTTTCTGAGATAATTAGCTCGGCCTAGATCTATCATACCTACCATTTGGGTCTATGCTTCCACAGACAGCTAACCTCAGCCACATTTTGGAAACATACCCAGTTTTCTGCTGACTACTGAGAGAGCCTAAATGTAGATTTAGGACTCCACAGCTATATAAAATTACTTCTGTCTCAGTCCTTGACATTTTGGAGGTACATTTCCTTCAGTTGTGCTGTGCCCCCTTACACTCTACCTCTTCTCACTAGTAAAAGGCAGGAGCCTTTGAAAGCTCTGTGACAGCCTAAAAAAAATGATTCTCATTTGCAGGGCTGGGAATGGTAAGCCATTTTCCAAGGCCAGTGGCAGAACTAGGGCTGGAATGTGCTCCCTGAGACCCCCAGCCCTGCCTTGGGGTGTGCACTTGGACATGCAAACCCCTCAGGCTTTGCCTCTGATCCCAGCTTAGGGCTTGCACACAAACCGTAGAGCGCAGCCCAGGCAGATGAGACCCATGAAGGTTTTCTGATGTTGAGTCTCATCCTACATGCAAGCACAGGAAGGGCATTTATGTATACAATGCAATCTCCTAAATCTTAATTAGTCATACTGTACCTTAAATTCAGTAATGAGCTGATGACACAGGTCCCCAGGAAAACCTTTCTGTTCATTTAAACATCTAAGTATTAGAAATACTAAATACAGTAGACACTTCAAATGTATCCAAAACCTTATCCTAACCCCTTCCCTTACTCTGAGTTTACACAATTTTTAACAGATGTATTGCATTAATAATTAAGATAAATTTAAAGGAAGATCAGGCCTGAATGCAAGTTTCTGTAGAAGTGTGAGGTTATGAAGTTCAGCACAGTGGCATAGAAAGGACCCACCTGAGCTGTATTTGCTACTGCCGTGCTGGAGGAACACCAGCTCTATTCCCCCCAGGCTTCAGTGCTGTTGCTCCTGGCCGCTGAGTTAGAACCTTGGTTGAGTTTTATCAGCCTCAAGAGGGAGAAATCAACCCTGAGCTTCCTATTCATTTCCACTTCTGCACTGCCTGGGAGCTGAAGCATGGCTCTTGCAGGGGACTCTTGATGCCAAGTCCTACTGGGTTACTGTTTCTCAACAAAGTGACAGAACATGTGACAGCTTTCTTCCAAAAATAGTGACTACACTGTGGGTGGGCATCCTGAAAGAGCATTCCCTCATAGACTGGGTAATCTCCAAAACTCATTAATTTGAATTAAATCCAGCATGGGTGCACCTCTTGGCCTGACTCACTCCCATGTGCAGTGTAGATGGAGCACCTTGAGCTGCCCTGCTCCTCCTCTCACCAATTTGGTGAAGCAAAGACCTGCATTGTCCCTAGATGTCCATCTCTGAGACTCACAGCTTCCAGAGCCACCTCGTCTGAGCAGCCAGGAGGGACCCGCTCTCCCAAGACTCTCCCAGTTTGCTCCACTCATAGTCTCTAATCCAGGTCTTCCAAGGTATGAAGGTGTCTCATTTTGACCTCTTACAAGAAACCAGCATGGATAAATACCGGAGGAGGAATTTGATGCCTAAGGTACTGGTCTTTGCATGCCCTGCTACTTTGCTGCAGGATGACCCCATGCCTGGCAAGGAAGAACTGCCGAAGGGGCTGCGGAGGGGGGAACGCCTGGGCTGCAGGGAGCTGGGTCAAGGTGGAAAACCGTGAGCAGAAGGGGAAGGTATTTCCTCATGACACTACTGGGTAGATCCTGGATTTGAGGTAGCTTTGGGTAATTCTCTGCTCAGCCCCTTGGGGCTTGCCCTGACCCTTCACCAACAGCGGGAGAAGGGCTCTGGCTCCGTTTCCGCCCCCTCGGGGCAGGTACATGTCCACACCTTTTGGAGCACACCAGAGAGGAGCAGCCATTTCCCCACAATACACCAAGGAGGCAGAAACAAGAAACTGCTTGTCTCGACATAAGATTTCTGACAGCTTTTAAGCAGACAGACACGAACTGAAAGCCACCCATTAGTAACCCACCTCCCGGGCAATCGCTCATGTTCTGTCATTTTGGCTAAAGTGTCATTTAGACTAATTGGTCTTTTTCAGAGGCCAAATACTACTTATGAACCCTCCCTTAAAACTACATGCAGCCAATGACATCTCCAGTGTGAAGTCTTTCAGGCTTAAAACATCTAATTAAGTAGATAACATCAACACAACTTCTGCTCCACTCCAGGAGCTGTCATCACACAGAACTACTGTTTTCTGCAGGTTTTTTTATCATGAAATCCACTATATCTGGCATTTCTCTTAAGTCCCTAACACGAGGACGCTCACTATTATATATGCAACTCTCAAGTCTCTAATTTAACTCCATTTCTAGCATTAATGCTTGGAAGAAAAGAAAAAAAAAAAAAAAGTACACTAGAAATCATGACCCTAGTGTAATTGAGGCCTCAGAAGTAGAAGCTAATTCAAAGCAAAACAGACACACAGCCCCCGCCATCATGCCCTCATTTCCAACAGCAAAGTTAGAATCACTTAAGATGTTACTCAGCTCAAGTGATGTGTCAGGAACAAGGCTCTGGCCCCAGTTAATGCACTCAAAGCAGCACTAAACCCCCAAAAGCACGGAGGGACCTTGTACCATCTCCCACATCTCTCTGTCTGCAGGGGCAGCACGAGAGTCCAAGCTTGGCTGAACAAGGCAACCCCGTTTCTTCACAAAACCAAATTGTTCCTCCAAATAGCCTGAACGAGTGTAATTATGCCAGGTGTTTTATCCATTGCCCCAAAACAAGCATTATGCAGGAGACACACAGCCTTGGGCAAGCTGTCCAAGTCAAAGGACTGGAAAGGAGAGAGAACCAGATAGGAGGAAAGGGGTTTCTAGGCTGAGCTCAGTGAATGCTGCCTTTCTGGCAAATTTTCCCACGTAGCCTTCTGCAATGGGAAAGAAATCTTGGTTTTGAGTAGCTGATGGCACTAGGAGTGGCAGAGGGCAGATGTGGAAAGGAAAAGCTAGCTCTTTGAAGTGCAGTTAAGCAGCAAAATGCTCTGCTCAGCCCAGGGAAAGCTCCAAGCCAGCACAGTCAGTGGGCAGCCATGGGAGCCAGGGAAGGGAAATTCTGGCCTGAGAGGGGTATTTTGTTTGAAACAGCAGATTTGCTCCCACCAAAGCTACAACCCAGATGCTGTTTTTCACATTGCAAGTTGTATTCAGCTCTGCTCACAGCGTGCACAGAATAGGGACTGACAGCTATGGGCCACCGCAACGGGCAGTTCCACAATTTTAAGTGTACTGAAGGCACAGCTGAGTCTACTGTTAGGAATAAGGGGCTAAAACTGAAAAAACCTGCTTCTTTACCTCGGGAAAGACCTTTGCATCTATTCATATCTATGCTCTAGATAGGACGATCTAGTTCTCCAAACCAAAACCTCTCCTCCTGTACGTCAGGCAGCCCACATCTGGTCATCCTATGGGCTGCCCTCCTCCTGCTCTCTGCCAAAGCCCCACTAACATCAGTCAGCTCCATCTGAAACTGCTTTATCACTGTGAAAACACGCCTCTGCTTTTCTTTTTATTGAAACCCTTCTGAAATCTGCTACACCTTTGGATCCTTCCTGGGAATAGCACTGATCAACATTTGTTTGGGTGTTTATGCTGTTTGCTTGCCAAGAAGCAACCCTGGCGCCTTTCTGCCATTCAGCACCCCATAAAAACATTGGAATATATCATAGCTTTCAGGAACAATCTCTAGACAGAAGCTGCTGTTCAACTACATGCAGCACACAGCTACCCACTGAAATCTGTCAGTGGGTCTAGGATTACAAGATGATCCCTGGGAGGTTGATGACCTGCCCGTCCTTCCTTCTGCTTTCAGACTGGGCAGGTACCAGTGAACCCAGGCGCCGCCCTACCAGCACACAACTCCCATTAGCACTGCCATCCACATGCTTATAGACATCCAAAAGCTGAACTCAGCTGACCTCGCTTGGCTGATGAGCTCACAGCCCAGAGAGGTATGGCTGCAGGCCAGTGAGAAAACAGATGTCTGCTATAGACACCATTCATTGATACTTTATTCCCATTTATTATTTATTTAATACTCTAGGTCGATTAGGGTTTTGTTATTGTGAACTCTGTACTAACGTTTTTATAAATGAGGTCTGTCTAAGAATAATTGGAGAGACTCCCTTGCCAGCGGACATGATAACTCTCATTACTGTTTGTTGCAAGAGAAAGATCATCTCAGTGCTGCTGCTTGGTCTGTTTTTGTTTTTGTTTTTGTTTTTGTTTTTTTTCCCCCCCACTCCTGTTCTGTTCTGTGTTTAGAAAGTCAGAAGTCTTTTGGACCTTCAGAAGTCTTTGGGACCAGCAGTTCAGGGCCTTCTCCAGCTCAATGGCATCCTCCCCAAGGCGGAGCTTACCAGGAGTTCAGTGTGAATCCAATCTTCAAGCTCAAGAGAAGATGACGAAGAGATTGAGTGCCTGAGTACCAGCTTCCCTGGCACAGCACCTGGTTACTACAGAGACAGCCACAGGACACTTTGGATGTTTTGCAGCAGCATTTAAACATCACACAAACACCTAACAGGACAGTGCAAAGATTGACCATGTGAATAAAAAAGCAATTGGGGGCAGAAAGTGGAAAAGAAAAAAAAAAAAAAAGACACCTCATGAGGGCAGGGAAACCATCTTCTTGGGGTAAAGGCAGGGCTAGAGACTAAATTCTCCTTAAAAAAAAAAAAAAAAGCAGCAAGGAGAGAAACATGAAAGATACATGTTAAATTGTCTTAGATCTTCTGACCAAGAGAGAAACAATTACTCGTGTATGTGCAACCAGAGCAGCTCACAAGTTACTGCTGTTCTGCTGCAGAGAAACCTCCTTGTCCACTTTATCAGATCTGCCCTGGGACTACAGATCAGCCACATGCTTATTTTGGTTCAGATTCAGTTCAGTCCCAGGAAATGCTTAACTCAGGGATATAACTGACCTGGGTCCCCTCTACCCTCAACAGCCAGAGCAAGGTACCTGGGCCCATCTGTGCCAATTTGGTTTGTTGGGGAGGTCTCTGCTGGGAGATATGATGGGAATTTTATTCTCCCCATGCTTCAGGGCAGTACAGGAACATATCCAGCCCCAACATAATTTGTAGCAGCTTCCCAACAATCCACAGTGGAAACCAAAAATTGGTACAGGTGCACCACAGACCCTTTGCCCACGTTGCACTGCAGGGATGAGGGCTAGGGAGCAGCCTGTGCAAATGCAGCCAGAGGGGTATTTTCGAATGACATTTTCCTTTATCCGGTAATAATTGATGATCGAGCCATTAGAACAGAGATTAATGTCATAGGGTCATAGAAGGTAGTCTAGAAGGGACCTTGAGGTCATCTAAATCCATCCAACTGCCCCACAAAAGGCTCATTTCTGACAGATATTTGACCCCTTTAAATAAGTGGGAAGCTTCGGACCAACATTAAAAAAAAATTTTTTTCTTTGTCTAAGTGCAAAATATCCCATTCATTTCTCTCATGTATAAAAAGTCTCTAAAGGCACCTTTTCAGGCATTTTCAAAACAGAATCAAACTCTTTAATGTGCTGATCAAGAGAGACACTTCTGAACTTTCAGATTGTTTCCAGGAAAATAAATCATCTTGGGGCAACCAAAACTCCAGGGGGTTATTCTTTACTTGTTTTTAAGCTTTGTGATCTGCCAGGAACTTCAAGCTGGTTTCATTTTAAAAATTGTTTAGAATTGCCAGCAAAAAGAACTAATTCCTATTTGCACAGATCCAAGGACCATTCATTTAGGACCAAGGACACAAGTTGGTTTGGGGTTATACTGTGCCACCTGTGGAGCATTAAAGACCCTTGAGGGATTTGCTCTGAAGAATTTCAGTGCAATAACCTCTTTTACATACTTTTCTTTCACCTTGTTTCTGCCTCTCTTGCTGCCTGTGTCAAACAAGGAGGCAGATCGGCCTGTTGGCAGGGAGGGAAGAGGGGGCTAATGGACCCTCGCTAAGTACTTTGCTGAACTTGACTGAAAGGTGCCACCTAAGCATGCAGCTCTGGTGTGATGGATGGGAAAGTGTAATGCAGTGTTTCACTCTCATAATTACAATTTCATCATGTAATAATAATAGGTAGTGATTGATTGTGACCCTTCACCGCTGCAGGATGTTGGTCGTTAGGAAGAACTGATTGATCACTGGAGGTGCCATTTGGCCATGCAGAGCCCTTCCATTGCCTTTTAGAAGGGAAATGAAAGTCTCTTTAAATAAATAAAACTTTAAAAGATCCCAAATTACTATCAGGAGACTCTTAGCCCTGTCCTACTCATATAGTGTCAGTCAGCAGAGCAGGAGGATGCGAGAGAGCTGCCTCAAAAGGCATAATTTGGGTGCTGCAGCCTATGGGAGATCCTTCCTTGCCATAGTCACCTGCCAGGTGGGGAGACACCGAGGGAAAGGACAACAGGGACCATCCGCTCAGGCACCCGAGGGGCTGTTCCAGTTGGTGGCTCTGGCACAGGGACAGAGTTTCTGTTCTCTGATCCTGCAGGAGAGCAGAGTTCCAGTCCTCAGATGTGATCTCTATCTGCTTTAATGCTGTAAACAAGAACTGTGGGCTGAGGGCCAGGAATTCATCTTTGATCGCCAGCTCTGCCACAGGTTTCCTGCATGTCCTTGGGTAAATCACTTTGTCCCTTTACATTTGTGGTACAGGGATGAAATTTCTTGTGTCTGAACATCACGGTCTTCAGGGACAAGGATTGACTGTTACACAGGGATGCTGCCCTTCCATCCCAGTGGGGCTGGAGACCTCTTGGGACCTCCTGTACCAGTCACAAGGACCTCATGCTCCAGGCTGCATCCCTTTCTATCCCCTTGAGAAACCCAGCAGCTTCCCAGGTGACTTTAGGCACTGCTTGATGACAGTACATTAATAAACAGAGAGATCTGCTGTCTGACAGGGATACAGAGCCTGCGCTCCGCTAGCATCTGCCAGAAGTGTTGTCAAGCAACTAACTGCCTGTAATTGAGCTCTCAGAAGTATCTGCCCTGAGGTGAGCCGCAGAGAAATTTTACAAATGAAGATAATAGATGTTTATGTCACACACACACGAGAAGCAGCAAGATACGATCACTCATTTGATAAATCCACCTTCAGCAGCAACTGCAGCAGCTTTGTCCACAGCTGAATCAGGGTCTCTCTGGCAGCACTCAGTGCCTCAGCAAGCAGTGAGGCTGCTTATTGCCCTGCATTGAGCCGTGCCTGGAGCTGGTCATAGTAACCCACGTAACATCATCTTTATCCCACAAATATTCATAGATTTCTGCAGATTTCCAGATAGGATTCATTGTCTTCAGGCATTCACCAGAACATCTGGAGAAACAGGGCCAGCCACATTGCTAGCATTAATCAATTCAGCTTACTTGAAGTCAACAAGTCTATGCCAACTTGCCCTTGCCAAGAATTAGTCAATCTTCTCTAACCTATAAGCTCTTCCTGAACTTACTGTTTATTCCCAGGACACATCATTATTTACACTTTTAAATAGGAGAGTGAAGGTGGTGAACAGCAAGAGAGATAAACATACATCCAGCTGTAGTATCCAAGTGCTGCACCAGGATCAACAACGCCATCAGGGTAAGCGGAGGCAGAACCAGGAGCTCTGCTTTCAGGATGGAAAGAAAACAGGCATGTAGGCACGGTAAGTAGCTTGCCAAAAAAAAAAAAAAAAAAAAAAAAAAAAATCTCCAAACAATCCAGTAACATAAAACAAGCCTCTCAAAATGCAGGATTTCTTTTCCGCTTTTTAGTTGACCTCCTAACAGAGTTGTGAACCTGTGAAGAACCTGAGAAACTGCCCAAGCACCTGGGTTTTAAATGTTTGAGGTAACGTTTTCAGAAATAATTGGTCCTGAAGCCCAGATCCCAATTAGGCATCTAACTTCCAGCAGTGCCAATGCAAGCAAATTGCTGTTATATTTTGAACCTAGAGGCCATAGGAACTTAATTCCCATCAGCTTTCCATAGGAAAATGAATGCTAAGAGCCCAGGTTACTTTTGCAAATGGGATTGTGCAGAACTGGAAAAGCACTTAATTGCAAATCTTGTAGATTGCCTGTGAAATGCCAAGAAGTATCCAGAAAATCGAGTCTCCCACCATTATCCTTACTTGAGAAGGGCAAAAAGGGGAGCTGAGTCCCTGAAATAGTCAGAACTTCTGAAAGTGGCCTTCTCCAGTGTCCTCTTGGTTTGGTCATCTGTGCAGACCCAAACGGGCTATTGGCTTCATCCTTGAAGAGCAACATGTGAGCACAAGTGTTAACCCCTTTCACTGGTGGCGGTTGGTGGGCTCTGCCACAAATGACACAGGTACTCAGCAAATATTTCATATGCTGCCCTTCCACAGCTAGTCCAGTTCTCACGTCCCAAGCCCCAGTTACTCTGAGAGGTCCCATGCAAGACCCCTCACCCTCGCATCCTTCTGCTTGTCTGGAGACTGTTATTCACTGTTGATACATAAATACTGTGTATTTTCCAGCACAATACTGGAACAACTGAGTTGCCAAGCATGTTCTCAAACAAAGCAGTATAAAGCAAATATACACAGAGGAAGTGTAATGAGATCCCTGTGCTGTTACCCCTCCAGGGATGAATAACGCCAGCCCAACACACGGTGTGTGAGTTCCCCAGGGACTGACAGCCAGCTGGATCTCTTGTACAACTGCATCGCTTCATGTATCTGTGGCCAGGTCAAGGTAGGCAGAGGAAGAGACGATCTCAACCAGTACCACAGGGCTGCTCAGGATGGAGTGGAGGGGAAGTGTCTGACTGCCCAGGCATTTGCTGCTGCCTTTTGAAGACTTGTACTTAGCCTAGAAGCTCTGTAGAAGAAGATCCCAGCAGCTGCTATAAGCCCTGCTGATCCACTGAAATCCCTTGGACAACTTCAGCTGCAGTGTGCTAAGTGAGGCTGATTTACACCAAGTTGAGGATCTGGCCCTCCACACTGGAATTTGACAGAAAGACCTGAAAATAATTAATACAGTGTTATTCTGTGATGATCTTGATTTGTCCATGTCTCAGGATCACCTGAGCAGCTCAGCCCATAGTGCAGATGGAAATGCAACACACCCACAGTTGTACATGACTATGGCCCCAGCTTTTGGGCAAGTATCTGCTAAATTTGTTGCTGCGTTTTAGCAGGTCTGATCTCCCCATGCTTTCTTGGTGCTGCTGGGCCCTAGGAGATCTTTGCTTTTGAGCTTGCCCCTAGCTGAGCCATGTTAGTGCTTGGCTTGAAGTTTACTTTTTCCATCATTCTTGTGATTAATGAAAGCCAAGTGCAGTCTGACACTTCTGGTCTTGACTCTGTTTTAGTCCATCACTGAACAGCAGTTAGTTTGAGATTGAATACCAGCACAGCCCAGGGGCTCCAGCACACCTCCATATCTGCCTGGGAGACCTTCATCTGCAAGTCTGCTCAGAAACCAGCTGAGACATTGGGCTTTCATTTCCCTTCCTGCTGCAGAGACACATCCAGCTGGCTGGGTCCTTGCTCTGATCCCCACTGCCCCATCTGGCTGCCTTATGCTAGGTCAGAATTAGTAAAAAAGTGTTAGTGCCACTCCATTTTCCAAAAAGTTGTTTTCTTAGTTTTTTTACTACATGGAAGTTTCTGCAGAGCAGTTTTCCACAGGTGAAGTGGATTTTCCATAGGAAATAATGAAAATCGGGGGGGGGGGGGG